>NC_059113.1:93107098-93464598 GCF_020740685.1 Jaculus jaculus | reverse complement strand
GACCACTGTCCCCTCAGAACCTTCGACTAGGTTGTTAATTACACTGCACAGCACCACCTTTTCCTGAATCGCAATGACGTCACAATGTTTGGTACACTATAATTGAAAACACACTTTAGGCCTTTGCTCAAAGCAGCGTCCATTTCCTTCGACCTTTTAAAGGCACCAGGCAAGAGCTGTCAACTTTTAATTATATAGGTGTTTTGTCAACAGCCAAAAGCAGTTGTGAATTGAATGTATTCATAGCTCCACCTCTTTCCTCCCCCCAAAATTATTTGAAGTAGCGTATGACAATAGGAAATGGAATTGAACACAGACCACGTTCTGTTGAAATCTCAGGTTGCTATCTCAGCGCCACACAACACTCTTCAAGGTCACTTATATCACACCCTTCGTGCTGTACGCTCAAGGAGCGTGGAGTAATGTACTGTTAGACTAACTTAAGCTCTTAAGAAGATAAATACTGGAGATTACTACAATGGATTTCAAAACTGAAATTGAAAAAAAAATTATTCACTTATTTGCAAGCAGAGAGAGAGAGAAGAAAGACAGAGAAAGAATGAGTGAACCAGGGCCTCCAGCCACTGCAAATGAACTCCAGATGCATGTTCCTCTGTGAGCATCTGGTTTTATGTAGGTCCTGAGGAATCGAACCTAAGTTAGTAAATTTTACAGCCAAATCCCTTAACCACTGAGCCATCCCCCCCCCAGCCCACAAAACCAAAATTTACTAAACGAGTTTGGGCACACCTATTTAGCTGGGATCAGTATGGACCATAGAATCAGTTTGAAATCTTGGATCTGACTGACCAGGTGTTCTAAGACCATAGTTTTTCTTAATAATCATACTGCTTCATTTCAATAGATTGGTCTTTTTTTAAGTTCCTGTCCAAATTGTGCATTCTAACTCCTGGCTCACAGAAATAAACTCATTTAAGAGCAAATATTGCAAAAGGTGTATAGACAGAGGAAGCACATTCCCTTAGAATAGTGCATGGCCTGCAAAGGGTCTATCTATAGGTCAAAACTATATTCATAATAATATTAAGATCTGCTCTTCTCTCCGGGTTGACATTTGGATTAATGATGCTAGGGCAGTGGTGGGTAAAATGCTGGTCACCTTAGCTCCAGTCAAGACAGGGGCTCCATATTTGTGATTAGTCATTTATTCTCTTCATCACCACTTGTACTCAGAGAGGGGGGAAAAGGAAGGCTCTTTTAAGGTTGTCCTTGACAGAGCAGTAAAAATTATTAATTTTATTAAATCTAAATCCTTGAGTGCATGACTTTTTAAGTATTCTCTGTGACAAAGTGATAGGTGCATAAAGCACTTTTGCTTCTTGAAGTACATCAGTTGTCTGGAGTAGGGGGAATATCCCTTTGTGAAGGTGTTTGACATAGTTGTATTTGCTGGACATGGTGGTGCACAACTTTAATCCCAGAACTTGAGGAAGAAGTAGGAAGATCGCTATAGTTCAAAGCCACTCTGAGACGACATAGTGAATTCCACATTTGACTGGGCTAGAGAAAAAAAGAAAAAGAAGAAGAAGAAGGAAAGAAAGAAAGTTGCTTTTTCACAGGACATTATCTTTACTTGAAAGAATGGCTGGCAGACAAACTCAGACTTGACTATTTCTATAAATAAATGAATAATCGACCAAGCAAGCCTTTAATTTCAAGGAATACAATGCAAGGCATTTTTGGCAATGGCAAAATTTGCACTTAGAAGTGAAAATTAAGTTTTTTTACATGGCTCATATTCATTGCCATGAATTTAGCAGTGTCCCAACACTTACATGGCTTGTTTTATGAGCTCCATGGTGACATCAGTAAATGTGAGTTTTTGACATAGGGTCAACATTTCAAAAGATTTGCAAAAGTTTGTTTAGCCAGCATGTTCCAAAAGCTCACTGCGTGGCGTTATTGAGTCATGTTGTCCTGTCATAGAAGACTCACTCACTCAAAGGGCAAAACCAATGGGTATTGGTGCAAAATGGGGAAAATTCATTGGCATGGTTTCAGATTCCACACTGTAAGTGACTTTACTATTGATGCACTTATGTGTATGTGGTGTGCATATATGTAAGGCTGCCCATGTGCATGGAAGCCAGAGGTTCATGTTGAGAGCTACCCTCATATTCCTATTCCATCTTTTTATGCTTGTTTTTTTTTTTTTTTTCTGTTTTGAGGTAGGGTCTCACTCTAGCCCAGGCTGACCTGGAATTCACTATATAGTCTCAGGCTGGTTTTGAACTCACAGCGATCCTTTTACCTCTGCCTCCTGAGTACTGGGATTAAAAGCGTGTGCCACCACGCCCAGCTTCCATCTTTTCTTTCTTTATTATTTTTTGCAACACGGTCTCTCCCTGAAGCTGGTGCTCATGAATTTGACTAGATCACTGGTCAGCAGACCTTAGAGATTCTCCTGCCTTCACCTCCCCAGCACTAGGCTTCTAGGCATGCCATTACACTCCCACACTTGCCTTTAATGTGGATGCTGGTAATCTAAATCCAGGTCCTCATAATTGGGCAACAAACTCTTTACCAACTGAGCCATTTCCCCAGCCTATGTAAGTAACTCTTAGACGATCTGCTACTCCTCAAGTTTTAGCATAGTATTAAAGAAGGATATTCAGAAATAGCAGCAAAGGTTACTAGTAAACCCATCTCTCTTCTCACTGAATATCTGTGTGAGGTGAGGCTGCATTTTCTTCATGTGCTCATTCTTTCTTCCTTTCTTTCCCTCCTTCCTTCCTTCTCTCCTTTCTTTAAGGTTTTTTTGTTGTTGTTGTTGTTTATTTTTATTTATTTATTTGAGAGCAACAGACAGAGAAAGAAAAAGGCAGAGAGAGAGAGAGAGAGAGAATGGGCACATCAGGGCCTCCAGCCACTGCAAACGAACTCCAGATGCATGAGCTGCCTTGTACATCTGGCTTACATGGATATTGGGTAATCGAGCTTTGAACCGGGGTCCTTAGGCTTCACAGGCAAGCTCTTAAGTGCTAAGCCATCTCTCCAGCCCCCACCTTCTCTCTCTTTTTTTTAACAGTACTGGAGGTAAAACCTAGGCCCTTCAGCAACTATACAAATACTCTACCACTAGCTAACACCCTTAGCCTTTCTCCATGTACACCCTTAACCAAAACAACACATTATAACAGATGGAATGCAGAAGCAGATATGTGACTCCAGCTGTGTTCTATTAAGGCAGATAACACAGAGATTTACTGAAATGTAAAGCATTGTCCCTCTTGCCACAGTGTTTTGTTTTGCAAACTATTGCTATTTTAAATAAAAATATAATATCTTAATTTTATTACTTACAAATGAGTTAAATATTTTATTAAAATGGTATAGTTTTAATGAGCAAGACAGTAACTATCAACAGATACAATTCCTTTAAACGAAAACTCACAACCACCTAGGGGAAAAGGCAAAATTAAATGCTTATTTATTTATTTTTGAAATGGGTTGTCATTTATTCCAGGCTGGCCTAAACTTCTATGTACCTGAAGATGAATTTGGACTCCTGATTCTGCTGCCTACACCACTTCCCAAGTGCCGGGGGTTATCAGTATACACCAGTGTGTCCAGTTTCACTGAATCAAACCCAGGGCTCTGTGGATGCAAGAGAAGCACTCTGACAACCAATTGACCTACATCCCCAGCCTGGTGTAATGTTGTCTATATCCCCAAAAGTTTGACAACTAGAACTCTAGAAATTACGGTGCAATTAGAGAGAAAAGAGCTCCCATGGAAGTTTTACTGGAGGTCTTAGAATCCACTCATGAACACGCTGACCATCTTCACACAATGGAAGCCTCCTTAGCCCCAGGAGCCGAGATGCTCTGTGAACCACAAGAGCAGCTCCTCTGTAAGTTCCCTCAGGAGCTGTAGGGAAGGGACCAGGGTATTCCTCCAGCCTCTCGGAAACAAGTTTCCCAACCATGTGATGAGGATCCTGACTAGCCTTTTCTGTCGTTGGAGCTTTGAAGACAAGTGACACCAATGAGAGTCTTCTCTTTTGCCCAGGGCCTCAGGCATCTGCGTCAAGAGTCGAGTTAGAACACACTTTACCCCAAAAGTGCAGCGAGCCTGACGTTTTAAGTAATGAGTGCCTATCCTGGGTAGAGATGGGGGTCTGGCGTTTCTCCTGGTCTGGACCTCATATGTTGTAAATCCATATCTGGTAACAATGACCAGAAGTCCTTTACAGAGAGAGAGGCTTTTGCTGTAATCTGTACTTGTTTGTTTAGGAGGTGGGGCCTGGCCCAGATGAGCAAGTTTTGTTATGATTGGGATAAGCTCATGCGCTGAAAAGTAATGAACGGGCCTGGGGTAGAGTGGTAGATAGCCTGCCTAGTATGTTCAAAAGCACTTGGGTTCCATCTCCATTAGGCAAAAAAAAAAAAAAAAAGAGTGTCCATAACCTAACAGGGGGAAACACTTCTGAGCGCCTCTGGGCCTGGGACTTCTCCCTTAAATATCTTCCCAATGGCTCTTCTAATCAACTCTTATTCTTACAACTCACTCTGAACCTGGAGCCCCGAGTCCTTCTGTGTTTACTCCTGATCTGAACACCAGTTTGAAATAAAACTCTGACCCCTAGAACCCTTCAGGAGTCTTAGCATCTCTATCAAGTTTGTGCTGCTCCTAGGTGTTGGTTGCAGTTCCCTTTGAATTGCTGGAACAAAAACACCTGACCAAAAGCAGCTGCTGGGGAGAAGAAAGGGTTTGTTCTTGTTTCCAGTCTCTAGGCAAAGTGTCATCACAGCAGGGAAAAGAAGGCAGAGGCTGGGCCTCACATCTTGCCACAGCAGCTGGCAGACAGCAGCAAGAATGAGCTAGCTGACAAGCCGAAACTTACTAAATGATACAATGGTGGCATGTCTGCTATGGAGGAAACCAAGTGCTCTCTGATTGGACTGGAGGCCCATTCCATAGGAGGGAATTCCTACCTGGTACTGAAAACCTCATCAAGATCTTATGGCTGGGGAAGTCATAAGCCCTAGAGGAGAAAGTGCTACTGTTGTCTGGGTAAATACCTATTTGGTACTCACCAAACTTCCCTCAAAACACTTATGTTTAGGCTCATATTATAAATGTTACCCTCACTTTAGAGAAACTTTTAGAGAAACTTGTCTCTTCAGACGCCACTGACCACTGGAGTGACTCAAAACTCACTGTCATTATGAGAAGTGACAGGTGAGTGTTCAGCACTAAATGAGACATCTCTATCATACCCTCCAAGGCTCATGAATCATTGCAGAAGAGGTGGCAGAAAGGGTGTATGAACACTGGGCATGATGGCACATGCCTTTAATCCCCGCACTTGGGAGGCAGAGGTAGGAGGATCATTATGAGTTCAAGGCCAGCCTGAGACTGCATAGTGAATTCCATGTCAGCATGGGCTAGAGAAAGACCCTATCTCAGAAAGGGGTCACAGTAGAGATTTCTCAGTAGTTAAGGTGCTTGCCCACAAGGTCTAAGGACCTGTGTTTGACTCCCCAATACCCACATAGAGCCAGATACACAAGGTGACACATGCATCTTGAGTTCATTTGCAGTGGCTGGAGGCCCTGGTGTGCTCATTCTCTCTTTCGTGGTGGCACAGGCCTTTAATCCCAGCACTCGGGAGGCAGAGGTAGGAGTATCGCCGTGAGTTCAAGGCCACCCTGAGACACCATAGTGAATTCCAGGTCAGCCTGGGCTAGAGTGAGACCCTACCTCAAAAAAGCAAAAAAATAGAATGCAAGAGCCAAAGGAAGGGGAAGAGTGCTTAGAGTAGCACCAGACACAAAGCGACCTTGATCTTCATGACCACCTACACATGGTGTTATGTGGGTGGCTGACACTACCTACTCAAGACCTCCACAACAGGAGGGAAAAAATGATGGCATCAAAATAGAAGACAGACTAACTAGGAAGAAGGGATGCAATGGGGGGAGATTTAGGAAGGGGAAAGGGAATGGTGGAAGAGGATTATGATCATTGTACATTGTCATTAGTTATGGGAGTTGTCAATAAAAGTTTAAAAAAAAATAAAGAAGACTGAGTTAGCTGAGCACTGCCTAGCTCGCTCATAGTCTAAGGTTCACCCCGGTGACACGCCTCCTCCAGCAAGGACCCACCTCTCTCTAAGTGCCACCAGCTGGGGACTAAGTGTTCAAAATACATAAGGCTGTGGGGAACAACATTTTTTACTTTTAATTTTTTTTAAACTTTATTTTTATTTAGCTATTTATTTGACAGAGGGAAAGAGGCATGTAGAGAGAGACACAGAGAAAGAGAGAGAATGGGTATGCCAGGGCGTCCAGCCACTGCAAACGAACTCCAGATGTGTGTGCCCCCTTGCACATCTGGCTTACGTGGGTTCTGGAGAATCAAACCAGGGTCCTTTGGCTCTGCAGGCAAGTGCCTTAACCGCTAAGCCATCACTCCAGCCCCTGGGGAACATCTTAACCAAACCACCCCAGCCTTTTTGATCAGATTGGTGAAAAATGCTCCAAGTAGCACCTGGTCATTACATTTCCCACCACCTCCTGCCCCCTGCCAAACTGGGGGTTGAAGCTAGAGCCTCATCCTACAACTGAGTTGCATCCCAGGCCTGTCTGGTTTATTTCCACATATATGCATATATGAGCAGGTTCATGAGGCCAGAGCAAAGTCAAGTGCTTTTTTCTCACTCTCCATCATATCTATTCGAGACAGGATCTCTTGCTGAACCTAAAACTCACCTGTTTTTTTAAAAATGTTTTTGTTCATTTTTATTTACTTATTTGAGAGTGACAGAGAGAGGGAGAGAGAAAGAGAGAGAGAGACAGAGAGAGAATGGGCGCGCCAGGGCTTCCAACCACTGCAAACAGACTCCAGACACTTGCGCCTCCTTGTGCATCTGGCTAACGTGGGTCCAGGGGAACCGAGCCTCGAACCGGGGTCCTCAGGCTTCACAGGCATGTGCTTAACCACTAAGCCATCTATCTCTCCAGCCCTAGAACTCACCTCTTTAGCAAGCCCCAGGGCTCTGCCTGTCTCTCCTTCCTCAGCAGCCATGCCACACTACATTGGATTTTTTTTGTGTGTGTGTGGATACTGGGAATCTGAACCCGACATCTTCGAGTTTGCACAGCAAGTTCTTTACCCAGCCCGAACTCACCCTCTTTCTTATTGCACCCACATTGTATTTTGTCCCTATCTGAGGGACCATAAGACACTTGGGAAGTTCACAGAATGCTCAAGATAGTAAAAAAAACTCCTATGAATTGCTTGAGACAACAGGAAGGAGCGGCATGGATCCCTTACAATACACATCCTTGTCCTGGGCCTACATCACAACTGGTTCAGCAAGTGTCCTTTCAGTAAACAGCCTGGCAGACACATCAAGCAGCTCTGTGAGCAGTGGCTGTGGTGGAGGAGCTACCCAGGAAGGGTTCCTGTGTGGAAGCCTACAGGAGGCTCCTTGTGCCTGCGTAAAAGGCTTTTTTGACAAAGCTGGGACTGCCATGTAGTTCCTATTAAAGATGTCCTGAGAAACAGACAGACCAGCATCACAGGAACTACTTAATTTCGAAAGGTCATCATGCCTTTAGAAGTTTGAGCCGCAGGAGCTTCCTAGCTCCATTTGTGTTAGGTTGTTTATTGTTTTAGAAAAAGGTTAGGTGGCTGATTCCTTTTCATTCATTCATTCATTCGTTTGTTCCTTCATTTATTTATTTATTTTTACGTAGTCCAGCTCTTTGGAGTGTTGGCTTCCTAGTAAGGTCAGCCTGAGCTACAGTGAAACCCTATCTGGAAAAACAAAACAAAACAAGCAAACCAAAAACACCTAGTAAGATATCTAGAAACCTTTCTCTGATGGTTGTGTAATTCAAGTGTTTTGTTCTGCAGAAGGTGTGCCTGAGGGTCACCATAGTTACCTACAGCGAACCACTATATCAGCAAAGACTAATTTTCTTCCTCAATATGAATCCTCTGGACCCTTTCTTTGTTCTCTTTATGGCTGGAGAAACTGAGGTATGACTTGGGCAAGAAATGGCTCAAGGCCATGCAAGTAGATCACTTTCACCTGGAGTTCTGGCCATCTCAATTTGACAAAAAGTGTCCTTCTTCAGTACAAGTGACCTCCCCACCTCAATCAGGAGGTAGTCCGAGGAACAAACAGGCTAGCCTCAGGCCCGGAAGGCCTACAGACTGCAGGTTGTTTCACAGGAAAGGAGGAAGCTGAGATCTGGGGATGCTCTCCCCTGGAAATCTTGTTTTTAATTCCAAAAGACTAATGTGAGGTCCCAATTGTCATGTTAAAGATAGCAAAGGCAGCTCCAAGAGTCACCAAGCTACAGACAGGAAGAAGTGGACAGTAGATTCCCCATGCAGGAGTAAGATAGCCTTGTTTGGGTTTGCCCTATTTGTGTGTGTGTGTGTGTGTGTGTGTGTGTGTGTGTGTGTGTGCTTTTATTTTTTACTTTTTTCTCTCTTTTCTTTCTCCTTTTTTTAATTTTTAATTTTTTATAATTAACAATTTCCATGATTGTAAATATTATCCCTTAGTAATTCCCTCTCTCCCCCCACTTTCCCCTTTGAAACTCCACTCTCCATCATATCCCCTTGCCCTCTCAATCAGCCTCTTTTATTTTGATGTCATCATCTTTTCCTCCTATTATGACGGTCTTGTGTAGGTAGTGTCAGGCACTGTGAGGTCATGGATATCCAGGAAATTTTGTGTCTGGCGGGGGTAGCATGACTTGGGCCTTTTCACCCCCATTAATTTGTTCTTCTACTTACATATGTACTTTTCTTTTTAAATATTTTAT
Organism: Jaculus jaculus; assembly: GCF_020740685.1. Classification (NCBI taxonomy): domain Eukaryota; kingdom Metazoa; phylum Chordata; class Mammalia; order Rodentia; family Dipodidae; genus Jaculus; species Jaculus jaculus. Next base: position 93,455,788 of record NC_059113.1, on the reverse strand, counting down.
TTATTTATTATTTATGAGAGAGAGAGAGAGGGAGGGAGAGAGAGAGAGAGAAGCACCAGGACTGCCAACTGCATATACATGAAACACTGTGCATTTGGCTTTACATGGGTACTGAGGAATTGAACCCTGGACCAGTAGGCTTTGCAAAGAAGAGTCTTTAACTTTTGAACCATTGGCCCAGCCCCATACTTTTTTTGTCTTAGATAGGATCTCACTCTGACCTGGAATTCATTAGGTAGTCTCAGGCTTGCCTTGAACTCACAGTGAGCCTCCTAATCCCAAATGCTGAGATTAAAGGTGTGCCCCACCATGCCCAGCAAAATGTGTAGCCCAGGCTGGCCTCAAACTCCTGAACTGCCTCCACCTCTTCAGCGATTTCCTACTGGTGTGTAGCACCACAAATGGCTGTTTTTTTTTGTTGTTGTTGTTTTGTTTGTTTGTTTTAAAATTATTTTTTATTAACATATTCCATGATTGTAAACAATATTCCATGGGTTTGCCCTATTTTTTAAACCCCTAACTGTTCCATGTCCCAGGACTGATGTATTATAATGGCATCATCTGCATGCCTCCACTGGCTTGATGTATAGTTGGGTCCAACCGACCTGCGACATGAAAAAAGGGAAAGAGCCAGGCGTGGTGGCGCACACCTTTAATCCCAGCACTCGGGAGGCAGAGGTAGGAGGATCACCATAAATTCAAGGCCACCCTGAGACGACAGAGTTAATTCCAGGTCAGCCTGGGCTATAAGACCCTACCTCGAAAAAAAAAAAAAAAGAGAGAGAAAGAAAGAAAAGAGGGAAAGAGCAGAAGAGAAATAGAAACATTTCTTCCTTGCCCTCTCTCTCACCTTCGCTGCAATGGTTTCCCTGCATAAATATAGCTTCTTAACACTTCATTAGCATCTTCAGACTTCACTGGACTAGAGATGCACAATTTCTTCCCTTTTTCCTTCAGTCCTGGGTGACTCCCCCTCCAACTCCCAGGTTGCACTGGCAGCTTTCACTTTACTTACCCCTTTATAAGTTGCTCTTTATTTTATTTTAATTTTTTTTGTTGTTGTTTTTCAAGGTACGGTTTCACTCTAGCTCAGGCTGACCTGGAATTCACTATGGAGTCTCAGAATGGCCTCGAACTAATGGAGATCCTCCTACCTCTGCCTCCCCAGTGCTGGGATTAAAGGCATGTGCCACCACACCCGGCTCTTAATTTTATTTATTTATATTTTTAACAAAATATTTTTTGTCCATTATTTATTTATTTGAGAGCGACAGACAGAGCAACAAAGGCAGGGAGAGAGAGAGAGAGAGAGAGAGAGAGAGGGAGAATGGGCACACCAGGGCCTTCAGCTACTGCAAACGATCTCCAGATGCATGCGCTCCTTTGTTGCATCTGGCTAACGTGGGTCCTGGGGAATCCTGCCTTGAACTGGGGTCCTTAGGCTTCACATGCAAGCACTTAACCGCTAAGCCAGCTCTCCAGCCCTTAATTTTATTTTTTGAGGCAGATGTTCAGGTAGCACAGGGTGGCCTGGAACTCACCATGGAGCCTAAACTGACCTTGAACTCCAGATCCACTACCTCCCAAATGTTGGGGCGATGGGGGGGTGGGCCACCATGCTCATTAAGGACTTTTCATGTGAATGATAAGGGAATGGGAGTGGAATTCTGCTCTCTATGCTGACTAACAACAGTTCTTTTCATTCATTCATCAAATATTAATTGAAAGCCCACTATGCATGAAGCGCTACAGCTCACAGGAGATACAACCATGAGATATTATCCTTGACCCTATAGTGTTGCAGAGCTTTGTGGTTCATTTCAGTTTAGCTAACCTTTCTTTGTCATTTCCCATAACGGGGTGGCTTTTAAAAACAAAAATTTAAAAAGAAAATCCTCTTTCAAGTACAGAAATTCTCCAGGCAAGCCAGGGATACAGGGACTCTGAGAACAGAGAGGGCTATATGAGAGGTGATAACAGACGCCAACTAAATCCTAAACATGTCGTTAGTAGATGATTAAGGGGAAAATATATCCAGCGTCAGTTACCCAAAGGACAACCGTACTCCACCTGGATCCAGGACCATCCAATCTCCATGCAAATTCAGGGTGACCTTGGCCAAACTGCCATTGTGGGCAGCATTAAACTCCAAGCCCATTCCTGAGTTTTCTCTGTACTTCCTTCACCACTATTTCTAACTTATTCTCAATCATTTGTTTTCCCTGGAGACCAGTTCTTTTTAGCATGGTGGCCTTCCACCCTAATCTAACCCTCTCCAATATTCTACTTTCATTCAAAATGTGTCCTCTCTCTCTCTCTCTCTCTCTGTGTGTGTGTGTGTGTCTTTCCTTCTCTGCCTCTCTCAGATAAATAAATAAAAATAAAAAAAAAATTAAGGGCTGAAGAGATGGCTTAGCAGTTAAGGTACTTGCCTGAAAAGCCAAAGGACCCAGGTTCGATTTCCCAGGACCCATGTAAGCCAGTGCACAAGGTGGTTCATGGGTCTGAGGTTTCTTTGCAGCAGCTGGAGGCCCTGAAGTGCCCATCCTCTCTCTCTCTGCCTCTTTCCCTCTCTGTTTCCCTTAAATAGATAAATAAAAATTTAAAAAAATGAAATCTGTTCTTTTATTTCCCTTTTCCCAGAGTCTTCTCATGTTTTTAAAATATTTTTTGTTCATTTTTATTTATTTATTTGAGAGTGACAGAGAGAGGGAGAGAGAGAGAGACAGATAGAGAAAGAATGGGCGTGCCAGGGCCTCCAGCCACTGCAAACGAACTCCAGACGCATGCGCCCCCTTGTGCATCTGGCTAACGTGGGTCCTGGGGAATCAAGCCTTGAACCGGGGTCCTTAGGCTTCACAGGCAAGTGCTTAACCACTAAGCCATCTCTCCAGCCCTCTTCTCATGTTTTATTCTCCCCAAATAATAGTTAATGAGACCAGGAAAATTGTTCATTTTTTTCTCTTTAATTTAATTTATGTGACACAGAGAGAGAGAGGCAGATAGAGAAAATGGGCATGACACAGCCTTCAGTCACTGCCAATGAATGCCAGATGCATGTACCACCTTCTGCATCTGTTTTATGTGGGTCCTGGGAAATAGAACCTGTGTCCTTTGGCTTTGTAAGCAAGTGCCTTAACCTCTGAGCCATCACTCCAGCTCTCTTTAATGTTTTAAATATTCAACAATAGGGCTGGAGTGATTTTTCAGTGGTTAAGGCATTTGCCTGCAAAGCCTAACAGTCTGGGTTTGATTCTCCAGTACCCACATAAAGCCAGATGCGCTAGGGTTTTTTCGTAGGGGGCTTCCAAGGTAGGGCCTCACTCTAGCCCAGGCTGACCTGGAATTCACTATGTAGTCTCTGGATGGCCTTAAACTCATCGTGATCCTTCTCCTCTGCCTCCTGAGTGCTGGGATTAAAGGTGTGCGCCACCACATCTGGCTTGCAAATAAATATTTAAAAAATGTATTTAAATATTCAACAATAAAATACAGATACCATAACTTTAAAATGTGAAAACAAAAGTAAGTGAATTTACTCCCCCCACCAATCTCTTCCATAGTACAAATATCTTATTATTATACTTTCCAAGAAGGATACAAATGAAGCACCTGGTGTAAATATAGTGTAAATGACTATCTTTCCAGAATGTTCCTTTTTGATTACATAGTTGTTGAGGGAAAGTTAAGCAACATAACTTTCAAACATTTTAAAGCATTTTATTTTATTAAGATATGTATGGATGTACCATACACTTTGGTTTTTCTCATCAAAGGAAAATATTATATAACATAGTAAGTGTATTATACTAATCCTGACATGAGGTTGGGATAGCGTCTTAACCAGTTTTCTACCACTGTAACAAAATACTTAAAATAATTAACTTATTTTTTTTTAAAAGAAAGATTTATTTTAGTGCCCAGTTTTGCTGGTCCCAGTCTATGATTGGTTGACCCTGTTGCTTTGGGCCTGTGGCGAAATGACCAATCTTAATGGGAATGTGAGACACAGTCGTCTTTGGGGGTCACACTCCCTGTGATCTAAGTACCTCCCACCATGCCTCACCTCTTATAGCCCCACCACAGGACACAAGCCTTTAACACATGACTCTGTGGGGAAGAGCAAGACCTCAACAAAGCAGGTGAGACTGAGTTGAATCCCTAATACGGTGACCAATCTGCTGCCTCCACCACCACCCCCTTCTGGTGGCTGGAATGTGCCGTGAGGTCTAGACTCTGCGTGAACTTTAACTTAAGATGCAAAGTTCAAAGAAATTTTGCCTGGGAAACTCTTCCGGCACTCACCCCAGATTCCCAGGGGAGCAGTTTTCATTTGCTTTGGCTACCAGAGGAAAAACTGGATATGTTACCTCCGCTTTTTGGTTCCCCATGCTTTATCCCACGCCAGTGACCTTTCATAAGAGGAATTTTGGACATTGGGCATTCATTCAGTCAAAACGTTCAGCTGTAAAACATTTATTGAGGTTTTGGTGATTTTTATTTGTTTTAAACGCACCCAGTGTCCCTCCCTGTTCCCCATTGTTATGCTAGAAACAGAATAAATGACCTAGGATGATTTGACACTCATCTGTTATAAATCATAATCCACAGTGGCTTACTTTCAAGTCTATGCTATGCTGTTATTGAAAAGTATAGCAATGAGTGAGGACTACCCTTCTCCTGTAACATTCCTACCTCTGCACCCCGCCCCCCCCAAAAAAGGCCAGAAATTAAGGAGAGCAAGAGAAAACAAAATCCAATTTACAAAGTGACTCTCTGAATTCTGGCACCTAAACAAAATCAAATAAAGCCCATATAAACAAACTGGTAACGTTTGCCCAAAGCTTGAGCTGGAAGATGTTACCCTTAAAAGAACTGTAGTCACGTAACAAATCGAGTTGTCTCTTTGCGTTTGGAATGAATGGTTTTTCTCAGAAACCATTTTAAGCACCAGTGTCATCCGCTTACTCTGTCGGATGACAGCATGCAACAATCCACCAAATGCACTCAATATTTAGCGATAACAGCAATCGTAGTAGTGTTTGCGATGGTTAATCTCTGGTTGTCCCCTTCACAGGACTTAGAGTCGCTATGGAAACAAGTCTTCGGTTGTGTGTTTGTGGGATGGTGTAGATTAGATCAGTTGAGGTGGGAGGACGCCCCCTAAATGTGGGCAGCATCATCTCATGGGCTGGGTTTCCATATAAAAAGGAGGGAGTGGCCCAAGCGTTCAGCATCACTCTGCTCTGATTTCTTCCTGCTTGATGTGACCACGGGAAACTATAAGCTGAGGGCTGAAGGGATGGCTTATCCGGTAAGACACTTTCCTTAAAAGCCAAAGGACCCAGGTTCGATTCCCCAGGACCTACGTAAGCCAGATGCACAAGGTGGCACATGCGTCTGATGTTCATTTGCAGTGGCTGGAGGTCCTGGTGCACCCATTTTCTCTCTCTCTCTATCTATCTATCTATCTATCTATCTATCTATCTATCTATCTATCTATCTATCTATCTATCTCTCCCCCTCGTTCTCTCTCTCAAATAAATAAATAAATAAAAATAAAAGTAATAAAAAAGAAAAGTATAACCCTTTCCTTCTTTAAACTGTTTCTACTTAGGCATTTTCTCCTAACATCAAGAAGCTGATGGATACAGTATAGCATGTAATAGTGATGGTTAATATTGTGCATAGTTGTGGCTAATATTAGTCCATACCACTTATACTTTGGGTATACAGTGTTAGAGAAAATAAAGGAACCTGGTGCCTGTTCTCATTGAATAAATGTCTAATGACAATTAGGTCATTTTCATAAGTGGTTCATAATAGCTAATACCTTAGACTTTAAAAAAAATTTTATTTATTTATTTATGTATTTGAAGCGACAGACACAGAGAGAAAGACAGATAGAGGGAGAGAGAGAATGGGTGCACCAGGGCTTCCAGCCTCTGCAAACGAACTCCAGATGCGTGTGCCCCCTTTGTGCATCTGGCTAATGTGGGACCTGGGGAACCGAGCCTCGAACGGGGTCCTTAGGCTTCACAGGCAAGCGCTTAACTGCTAAGCCATCTCTCCAGCCCACCTTAGACTTTTAAAAATACTTTATTTAGTTATTAATTTATGAGTGAGGAAGATAGAGAGAGAGAGAGAGAGAGAGAGAGAGGGCGCGATTGGGCATGCCAGGGACTCTAGACACTGCAAACAAGCTCCAGATGCATGTGTCACCTTGTGTATGTGGCTTAACTAGGGTACTGGGAGATCAAACCTGGGTCGTTGGCCTTGGCTGGCAAGTGCCTTAACTACTAAGACATCTCTCCAGCCTGACCTTAGATTTTTCTTAATTTTTAATTTATATTTATTTATTTATGAAAGAGAGTGAGAGAGACTGGGTGCCCCAGAGCCTCCAGCCACTGCAAAGGAACGCATGCATCACAATGTGCATCTGGCTTACCTGGGTTCTGGGGAATGTAACCTGGATCCTTAGGCTTTGCTGGCAAGCACCTTAATCCCTAAGCCATCTCTCCAGCCCCTGACCTTAGACTTTTGCCAGTTACTTTTCATTTGAAAAGTAGAAGATAATTTCACACATGAGTATTGGAAATTATGATAACTGTGCTAACAGCTTTCTGTTTCAGATTCTATTGTCAAAGTGCTTATATATTATTGGAACTTCTTTTCTTGCATCTTTAGGTGATGTGCATGTATGTGTGTATGCATGTTTGTATGTGTGTGTACAAATGTGTTTTGGGGTTCATGCACAGTTGTGTGTACATGCAGAAGTTAGAGGTCAATATCAGGTATCTCCTCAGTACTCTCCACTTTATTTTTGGAGACAGTTCTCTCACTAAATCTTGGGCTCACCAATTCAGCTACCTACCCAGCCTGAGGGAGATTCCTGTCTCTGCCTCCTCAGATCTAGGATTACAGGCATGTGTCACCATGCCTGGCTTTTACATGAATTCTGAGGGTCTGAACTCAGGTCCTATGTTTGTGTCAGGACTTTATCCACTGAGCCATTTTCCTGGTCCCTTGAAAGTTCTTTCTTCTCTCCCTCTCTCTGTGTGTGTGTGTGTTAATACCTATGCATGTTAATGTATATGCATTCATTTGAAGGCCAAAGACAATTTCAAGTGTCATTCCTCAGATGCTAGTCATCAGTTTTTAAAAAATATTATGTTTTGAGAGAGAGAGAAAGAGAGAGAGAAGAGGGAATGAATGGGCATACCAGGGCCTCTAGCCACTGCAGATACATGTGCCACCTTGTGCATCTGGCTTTACATGGATCCTAGGGAGTATTGAACTTAGGTTCTTTGGCTTTGCTGGCAAGTGCCTTAACAGCTAAGCCATCTCTCCAGCTCCAGTTATTTTTTTAAAATTTTTATTTATTTATTTGAGAGAGACAGACACACAGAGAGAAAGAGAGAGAGAGAATGGGTGCACCAAGGCCTCAAACCACTGCAAATGAACTCCAGATGCATGTGCCACCTTGTGCATCTGGCCTACATGGGTCCTGGGGAATCCAGCCTTGAACCAGGATCCTTAGACTTCACAGGCAAGCACTTAACTGCTAAGCCATCTCTCCAGCCCTATTCTTATTTTTTAAATCTCACTGGTCTGGACCTTGCCAAGTTGACTAAAGGGATTGGTCAGTGAGCCCCACAAATCTGTCTGCCTCCACCTCCCCAGTGCTAGGATCACATGCATGCACCACCATACCTGGCTTTTTTCCCACCCCACATGGGCTTTTGGGATCAAATCCTGCCCTCATGCTTGCAAAGTGAGTTCTTTACCAATTGAGTTGTCTCTTCAACTCCTTGAAAGTTCTTTTACTTTCAAGTAAATCATTTGAATTCACCCTTGGTTCATAATTAAGCCAGTAGCATAAATTCTTGCTTGGGGCTGGAGTGGAGTGGGTCATATAGTATAGAACAAGGTAGTGAGGAAATCTCCTGGTTCTTTACTCCAGACACCATGGACCCATCATTACCACATCTTCCCATCTTCAAGATGACTAAATTTTATTGAGAAATAGCCAAGTTCTGGAACATATATACAAAACAAACAAGGAAAGAAAAAAAAACCCCAAACAATCCAGAGGTTGATCTGTGGTCCATCAGTTGTGATTTCCCCTCTACAAATGCACAAATCCCAATAATTATAAGCCACACATTGTTGCTGACATACGTCACAGCTAACAACATGCAATGAAGTAAGGTCCTCAAGTGTCATTGTTCTGCAAATTTGTGTGTTCTCCATCTTGGAAGCCACTAGAACCTATTTAGAGGAACCTCTGGCTTACACACCTGGTAATGAGGCAAACCCTAGTTGGATAAGATCTTACTTAGAGATTCTCATTTCTAGCAATCCCTTTCATGTCCATTAGGTTGGCTGTTACACTTTAAACGTGTGACAAAGATGTAGAAAAGATGAAATCCTGGTAAACTGTTAGTGGGGATGTGAATTGGTACAGCCATTCTGGCAAACAGCATGATAATTCCTCAAAAACTGAAGTTAAATTACTCAGTTCAGGAATTGTACTTTTGAGTATATATCCAAATTGACAACAGAGATTCCAAAACATATGTGTACAGCCATGTTTTTGGTAGCTTTATCCACAGTCATCAAAAGGTAGAAACAGGACTAGAGAGATGGCTTAGTGGTAAGGGTGTTGGCCTGTGAAGCATGAGGAGTCATGTTCAACTCTCCAGGTCTCACCTAAGCCAGATGCACAGAGTGATATAAGCGTGCCAGGTTGCACATATGCACAAGGGGTACGTGAGTCTGGAGTTTGCTTGTAATTGCAGTAGTTGGAGGTCCTGGTGTGCCAGTTCTCTCTCACACACACACATAAAAAAGGGGAAAAAAATGGTAGAAGCAAACCAAATTTCTACACACAAACAAGTGAAATTATGTATACATATATAATATATATGCAATGAAGTATTATTCATCCTTTAAAAGTCAAGGAATCCTGGTTGGGTGTGGTGGCGCACGCCTTTAGTCTCAGCACTTGGGAGGCAGAGGTAGGAAGATCACCATGAGTTGAGACTACAAGGTGACTTCCAGGTCAGCCGGGACTAGAGTGAGACCCTATCTCAAAAAACCAAAATAAGAACAACAGCAACAAAAAGTCAAGGAAGTCCTGTCAAGTGTTACATCAGCTTCGAAGACATTGTGCTAAGTGAAAAAAGACACAAGTTAGAAACAAATACAGCATAGAGCCAAATATATGAGGTACCATTAAGAGTCACATTTGTAGAGATAGAAAGTAGAATGGTGATTGCCAGGGACTGAGAGCTAGAGAATTGAGAGATATTTTAAAATTTATTTCCTACAATTTTTTAAAGAATGTATTTTATTTATTTGCTTGTTTGAGAGAGAGAGAGAGAAAATGGGCACACCAGGGCCTCTAGCTACTGCAAACGAACGCCAGGCCCATGAGCCACCTTGTGCATCTGGCATACATGGGTACTGGGCAATGGAACCTGGGTCTTTAGGCTTCACAAAAAAGCACCTTAACTGTTAAGCTATCTCTCCAAAAATCTCGATTTTTTGATAATTTTATATATGTACATAATGTATTTTGATCAAATCCACTTCTATTGCCTTCTCTTTTCTTCCTCCCTGTCCCAATGAACTCCTTCTTCTTCTCAACTAGCTCCATTTCCACTTTGATATTGTGTGTGTGTGTGTGTGTGTCCCATTAAGCTTAATTAGGTTGCTTGCATTAGAGTGTGTGTGTGTGTGTGTGGGGGGGTGTTATTTACCAGAGAATGGTCAACTTACCAGTGGTTTCACCATTGAAGAAAATGACTCTTGCCTTCCACCCTCCAACCTCCCCCTCTCCAAGCAACTGTTAACTGCCAATGGTTCCTCAGACAGGTATGGGACTTCATGAGGCCCACCCCCTCCATCCTCCCCTCCATGATGATATGTAGAGTGGCTCAATCTTATGCAGGTTTTGTGCAAGTAACATAATCATAGCTGTTGTGAATTTATGCAGTCAATCACCATGCCATGTTCACAAGTGTTCCACACACTCTTCCCCAATCCTCCAGCTCTTACATTCTTTTTTTAAAAAATATTTTATTTTTATTTATTTATTTGAGAGAGGGAAATAAGGAGAGAGAGGGAGAGGGAGAGAATGGGCACTCCAGGGCCTCCAGCCACTGCAAACGAACTCCAGATGCATGCACCACTTTGTGCATCTGGCTTACGTGGGTCCTGGGGGAACAGCACAGAGATCCTTTGGCTTTGCAGGCAAGAGCCTTAACCACTCAGTCATCTCTCCAGCACCCCCACCCTTTTTATGAGGTAGGATCTCACTCTAGTCCAGGCTGGCCTGGAATTCACTATGTAGTTTCAGGCTGGCATCAGACTCACATCTCCTACCTCTGTTTCCCAAGTGCTGTGATTAAAGGCATGCACAGCTACACCTGACCTCTTACGTTGTTTCCACAGCCTTTCCTTCATGTTTCCTGAGCCTTGTGTGTATGTGGGGGGGGAGCTGATATAGATGTCCCATATAGGGGTAACTACTGAACAGTCACTTATTTTTGGCACTTTGATGAGTTTTGAATCTCTCCACTAGTCATGGTCTATTGCAAAAAGAAGCTTCTCTGACAAAAGGTGAGAATAGAAGTAATCTATGGGCATAAACTTCAACACTTAGGAGGCAGTTTAACAGGTACAACATGTCCGTTTAGCAAAACAGAAGTCGTAGCTTCTCCCTATGGCTTATGATTTCCCCAAGCACCGTGTTTTGACTAGATTTACATTACCAGGCACGGACTCCCTCCTGTGGAGTGGGCCTCAAATGCAATCAGAGACCCTTTGGCTAATAAGCATGGAAGGTTCCACTTGGGATGACAAAACATTCTGGATACACAATAATGTGAACATGCGTCGTGATGCTGAGCTGTGTAGCTAAAAATGGTTAAATGGTAAAGTGCATGTTATTGGGTATTTTTCCATAACATATTTTTTAAAAACCAAGCAGTTTCCATTCTGTTCTTTCTCCTGTCTTCTGAAGCTCTTGAACATAGGATCTGCTCTTCCAAATATTGGCAGGGGAAGCCCTGGGACGTCCCCGCCTCCTCCCCAGGGTCTCTGCTACCCTCCTCTGAGGGCCTTCCAGTCTCCCTGTGGCTGCACCAGGCCAGATGCGATGTGCATATGAAGGGGAAAGAGGCTGGCCTCCTGCTGTTAGTACCAGGCCCTTTAGGAAACTGCCTTCAACCACACAGCTCATGTGTTTCAGGTTTTGTCACTTTTTTCTTTTCTTTTTTTTTTGGTGGGGGGAGGCTCTCTGAGATTGGAGTTCTAGCATAGTCCACTGCATAGTCATCTCTCGGTCTTATAACAAACACCTGACATCACAAAGCTATAAGGAGAAGAGGTTTCCATGGGCTCACCATCCGGGAGGTTTCAGTTCATGGCTAGTTGGCCCTATTGCTTCGGGCCTGTGGGAAGGCAACACATCATGGTAGAAGTATACAGCAGAATAAAACCAATTTACATCGTGGCTGGAATACAGAAGAAGTAAATAACAAGAGACCAAGAGGACTAGAGAGATAGTCGAACAGTTAAAGAGAGTTGCTTGCCAAGCCTGATAACCCAGGTTCGATTCCCCGGCACCCATGTGAAGCCAGATGCACAGAGTGGCATATGCATCTGGAGTTTGTTTGCAGTGGCAGAAGACCCTGGCATGCCCATTCATCTATCTCTTTCTTTCTCTCAGAGGTGTGACAGTTAGGATATATGTCCCCCAATAGACTCAGATGTTTTATAAAAACTTGTACCTTGGATTTCCAGCCACCTGACTTGAAAAGCTATCACTGGGGGTGGGTCTTGGGATCCAGCCCTAAGGGGTGTTTGGGGACAGATCTAATTTCCAGCCTAAAGATATGCAAAGTGCTTGAGCTCTGCCTGGGTCCCCACAGTTTGGCTGGGGGGGGGGTTGCTCTTGCTTGTGGTGCTGGCTGTGTGGGTGGGTCTCTGCTTCTTTGCCATTATGGAAACTTCCTCTAGATCTACAAATGTCAAATAAATCCCTTTCTCCCATGAACTTTGGTTTGGAGGTTCATCCCAGCAGTGTGGACCTGATTACAACAATAGGTAAGCATATATGTGTATATACATATATATACACTTATATATATATATATATTTTTTTTTTTTTTTAAAGAAGAAGAGACTGATGACCAACAGTCTCCCTGGAGATCACACCCTCAATGACCTAACACCTTCTTATCAGGTCCCACCTCTTAAAGGTCACACTATCGCCCAGTAGCACCATTCTGAGGAGCAAGCCAGATTCCAATTCTACTTATTTGGAAATAATAGATAATGTTGAAGAAAAGAAACAGAGATGAAGAAGATTGCTGACTGTTCTCCTGTGATCACAGGTCTGTCAGCAATGCTCGTTTCTGCTTGTATTTGAGTCCCACAGACAATTAGCCTCTCAGGTTCACACATGGACTTTTCCCATCTAGAAGCTTCATCCATCAGAAATCAGACAAGACTCAAAAAGGAGACACTGAAAGATGCTAAAACAACACTTTTTTTTTCTATTCTGGCATAATTATTTCTGAAAAATAGATGTAGTTCTACAAAGTTTATATTTGGGGAGGAGGGGTGATCCCTATTTATTCCCATAGGACTTTTCTTCCCCTTAGGTAACATTGAAAGCAATTGCTCTTCCTACACAATCCTTTCTAGCCCTATTGCATGGAGACCTTTTTCCACATTCTTTTTAATTTGCTATTTGCTCACACCAGACAATGTCATAAAAAGACAACTTCCTAAGGAAGCTCTGAGAAAATCCTCAAGCCCTTTTGACCTCACAGACCTTGAAGGCATCCTAACTTATTTCCTTCTAAGAAGAGAGGTTGAGGGGTGGGGAGGAGCTTCCTTGCTAAAACAGCTAGCTTTACAAAGGACCTTGAGAAGTCTGGGGGATGCTGGGAGTTCCCAGCTTGCCTAAGCGGGCTCCACTTCCACCAGGTCATGTTAAATATGAGCCTGTACCACAGAGAATGAAAGATGACCTCAATTGTCTCCGCAAGATGTAGGACAGCAAACAGGCCATGAGGAAGTGGCCCAGGTCCTCACCATGAACAGCTTTAAATATCACTGGTATTAGTAAATGAGCAGTGTCGTAAACCTTATGAGTTCACAATGCAGTGTGACAAATCCTTCCTGAAATATTGGTCGTGGCTGAGAGAGCTCTGATGGTTCTGGGGATGGACATGAGGTAGGTGAGCCAGCGAGAAAGGACATTTGTGTCCAAGCCAAAGTCCATTCATGGGCAGATACATTATTACTTATTATTATTAACCGTAATGACAACAATTCACAGTTTTATGGCATCTGAACGTTGAGAAGTGCTTCGATGTCAGCCAGAGCTGTCATTCTTCCCTCCATGGAGAGGGGAGAAGGTCAGGTTGGTGGAAAAGCATCAAGCTCACATGCAGCGGAAGCTGATTTTGAGAACCAGGAGAGAATTGGTACCCACAAAAAATTCTTTCACTTAAACTGTTGAAAGAAAAAAAAAAGAAGAAGTACTTCTCTTGAAATGGACAGAAATGTTCAGTGCTCCAAATTGCAGCCCTCCTAGTATCAAAACTTCTGAGCCAGGGCTGGAGAGATGGCTTAGTGGTTAAGCCCTTGCCTGTGAAGCCTAAGGACCCCGGTTTGAGGCTCAGTTTCCCAGGACCCACATGAGCCAGATGCACAAGGGGGCGCATGCTTCTGGAGTTCGTTTGCAGTGGCTGGAGACCCTGGCGCACCCATTCTCTCTCTCTCTAACTGCCTCTTTCTCTCTCTGTCACTCTCAAATAAATAAATAAAAATACACAAAATATTTTTTAAAAAATTAAAAAGAAAAAACCACTTCTGAGCCAGGTGTGGTGGCTCACGCCTTTAATTCTAGCAGTCTGGAAGCTGAGGTAGGAAGATCAGTTTGGAGGTTGAAAGTAAGTTCCAGGTCAGTCTGGATGTGAGTGAGGCCCTGCCTTGAAAACAACAACAATATTGTATTCTGAGCACTAAGTTGGAGAGATAGCTCGGTCAATGGACTGCTCACTTAGAAAATGTGAGGAACTGAATTTGATCCCCAGAACCCATGTAAACTTGTCTAGTGTGGTGGGGCACATACGTCATCCCAGTGCTGGGAAAATGGAGTCAGGAGGACCCCTGGGGCTTACTGGTCAGCCTGGCTTGCCTAACTGGAGAGTGCCAGGCCATGAGAAACCCTGTCTCAAAAAAAGTGGATGGCGTTCATAATGATGACATTTGAAGTTGTCCGCTGGTCTCCACATAGGCACACATGCACACACATAGACACGTGCATGCATCAAAAGTTGAATAAATAGGGCTGGAGGGATAGCTCCGTGGTTAAGCATTTGCCTGCAAAACCAAAGGACCCAGGTTTGATTCCCCAGGACCCACATAAGCCAGATACACAAAGTGGCACATGAATCTAGAGTTCATTTGCAGTGGCTGGAGGCCCTGGCATGCCCATTCTCTCTCTCTCTACCTGCCTCTCTCTTTCTCATAAGTAAATAAATAAAATATTTAAAATAAATAAATCAAGCATTTACAGATTTGGGCGTGGTTGCACATGCCTTTAATCCCAGCACTTGGAAGGCAGAGGTAGGAGAATTGCTGAGAGTTCAAGGCCACGTAGTGAATCTCAGGTCAGCCTGGCCTAGAGTGAGATCATACCTCGAAAAAAAAAAAAAAATTCCAGGGCTGGAGAAATGGCTCAGTGGTTAAGGATACTTGCTTGTGAGACTGCTGCTGTGGTTTGATTGCCTAGTACCCATGAAAAGTCAGGGGCATGCATCTGGAGTTTGATTGCGGTGAAGGGAGGCCCTGGCACACACCCATTCCCCTCTTCTTGGCTTGTAAATAAATAAAAATAAAATAAAATAGAAACATTTCAATTGGTCTGAAAATTCACTTTCCCCCACTCAAGTCATAAAAGAAATTGACACATTTTTTGTGAGACTTAAAAAGTATCATAGGTGCCGTGTCATCAGAGAAAATTGACTGTCTTAGGGCCGAAGTGATGGCTTAGTGGCTAAGGTGCTTGCCTGAGAAGTTGACTGTGTCAGGAACTCTGGTTCCAATGTCCTTCTGCTAAATGGCCATGCAAGGAACAACGATAGTTGTTGATGAATACAAGATCACTTTAGGCTATCAAGGAGAAGGTTTATAAATGTAGCAGGCATCCTGCAAACAGGTTTCTGGAAGGAAGACACAGACATGACCCTTTTGGTTGTAGGTTAATTGTCTTTTGACATACCTGAGACAATCAGCTTAAAAAGAGAGCGGGTTTACTTTGGCTCACAGCTTTGGAGATCACAACATACTGGTTTAGGCTTATGGTGGTACATCCTGGCAAAGCCAAACTGCTCACCTCATGGTGAGGAAGAAAAAAAGAAGAAGAAGAAGAAGAAGAAGAAGAAGAAGAAGAGGAGGAGGAGGAGGAGGAGGAGGAGGAGGAGGAGGAGGAGGAGGAGGAGGAGGAGGAGAAGGAGGAAGAGGAGGAGGAGGAGGAGGAGGAGGAAGAAGAAGAAGAAGAAGAAGAAGAAGAAGAAGAAGAAGAAGAAGAAGAAGAAGAAGAAGAAGAAGAAGAAAGCAAGGTTCCTCTATCCCCTTGAGGAAGAAGAAGAAGAAGAAGAAGAAGGAGAAGAAGAAGGAGAAGGAGAAGGAGAAGGAGAAGGAGAAGGAGAAGGAGAAGGAGAAGGAGAAGGAGAAGGAGAAGGAGAAGGAGAAGGAGAAGGAGAAGGAGAAGAAGAAGAAGAAGAAGAAGAAGAAGAAGAAGAAGAAGAAGAAGAAGAAGAAGAAGAAGAAGAAGAAGAGGAAGAAAGCAAGGTTCCTCTATCCCCTTGAGGAAGAAGAAGAAGAAGAAGAAGAAGAAGAAGAAGAAGAAGAAGAAGAAGAAGAAGAAGAAGAAGAAGAAGAAGAAGAAGAAGAAGAAGAAGAAGAAGAGGAAGAAGAAGAAGAGGAAAGCAAGGTTCCTCTATCCCCTTGAGGTGCAGCTCCAATGGCCTAAAATTTTTCGCCCACTAACACCCCACCTCCTAAAGGTTGTACTCTCTTCCAACACTGCCAACATGGGAACTCAGCTTTTTACATACAGCATGGGCCTTTTGGGGACATTCCACGTTCAAACTAGAGCATCTTGCAAAATTCTCTCTTTTTACAAAATACTTATTTATTTATTTGAGGGAAGGATTGAGAGAAGGGGGTGGGGAGAAAGAGAGGCAGATGGAGAGAGAAAGAATGGGCACGCCAGGGCTTCCAACCACTGCAAATGAACTCCAGGCACATGACCTCCCTTGTGCATCTGGCTTACGTGGATCCTGGGGAATCGAACCTGGGTCTTTTGGTTTTGCAGGCAAGTGCCTTAACTGCTAAGCCAACTCTGCAGCCTCCAAATTCTCTCTTAAGGGGAAAAAAATGGCTTCATAGCTCCTTGGGAAGCCCAGGGTTTGGCTGAAGTCAGGTCTTCCCGGATTCAGAACCTGATCGCAGGCTTCCTGCTGGAGCTCTGGTCGCAGGCTCTCCACCACAGTAGAAGGGCAGAGCTCTCACCCATGCCCTTTGAAATTTAGCATGGTAAGAAACAAGCAGCCCTTTCCCAGAAGTTTCTGCTGGGTCTCACTGTGTCTCAGCTCTGACTGGGCCAATTTACTTTACCTTGGCCCAGAGTATACCAGTGGCCTGGTGTCATAATGCATGGCCCATTATCGACCTGGGTGAAGAAGAGATGTCTGAGGTACAGGGACCAAGAGCAAGTAGACTGCCCCCCCCCCACTGCAGTTACAGGAAGTAGGGTGGTCGGACACACTGAGTGGCTGAGAAACAAATGTCCACCACGCTTGGCTCCAGAAGGAACGTGTAATGGATTGGTCTGGCGTAAAAGGCCTGGACTTGAACTAAGAGGTTGCAGGGAAATGTGCAAAGTCTCGGATGCCCTAGGGACAATGTAAAAAGATCTTTAGCAAATAAGAAGGAAAATTAGGAACTCTTGCCTCACAGTTTTGATAGCCTGCTATATAAGCAATTCCTGGGGTCTAAGGAATGAGATGGAGATATTAATTTTCCCTGAAATATTAAAAGAGAAAAAAGATGATTTTATATATTTTTTTCAGCCCAGCTTTGGCCTGAGTGGGTGTGGATAGAGTTGTATTACCTTTGTTCATGAAAGGAAAGAGCTTGTACCCCAAAGAAGATGTCGTTTGAGAGATGGTGATTTCGCTACAGCTGTTACTGACTGGATTAGCTTAGGCAAGTCATTTCTGTGTCTTGAAAGGCCGGGCAAAGGCCAGATGACTTTCTGCCCAGGCTTAAGTATTTGGCAAGAGAGTTTGGCAGCTGTCTTGATTTTATGATGTCTTAGCACAGAGAGGAGAATGGATGCTCCCAAGCCTCTCTGGTAGCCACAGCCGACCCAGGAGACCCAAATATCCTCCAGGCCTACAGTATTGAGATCAGTGGGGACAGATGCTCCTGTCACTAGTGTGTGCTTAAAATCCACATGTCCTCCCCCTCACCTCCGCTAGGGGAGAATAATGCTCACACCAGCTTATACCACACACCTGTCCTCTTTCCTTTATACTATGAGTGAATTGTTCTCACTGAGCAACACGTTCCATTGCAGCACTTGACTCTGTAGATGGAACAAAACAAGCTAGAAAATGTCTAACACAATTCAGACAGCACCACCCTGTTTCATCGCCGCCACCGTCAATTCTTCCTCCCTAATGAACTTTCCTGACTGAATATATCATTGGAAATACAGAACAAAGTAAGATTCAGTCAGGGCATTCCTTTGTAGAGAGTAGGGATGTCAGGCTGGGAAGTTGGGCTTCTAGCTGCCTGTTTTGCAGAATAAGAAATCAACATGTAGGCTGGAGAGATGGCTTAGAGGTGAAGGCATTTGCCTGCAAAGCCAAAGGACCTCGGTTTGATACCCCACGACCCACGTAAACCAGATGCACAAGGTGGCGTATGCATGTGGAGTTTGTTTGCAATGGCTGGAAGCCCTGGCGTGCCCATTCTTTCTCTCTTTCTCTCTCTCTCTCTGCTTCTTTCCCTTTCTCAAATAAATAAATAAATAAGTACAAATATATTTTTTTTTTAAAAAAGAAACCAACATGTGTATAAAATGCTTGCCATCCTTTGGCTCGAGGTGTGTAACAATAGCAACAAAATATCTTCAAAAGTTAGTTCTGGCCAGGCGTGGTGGCACACGCTTTTAATCCCAGCACTCGGGAGGCAGAAGTAGGAGGATCGCCGTGAGTTCGAGGCCACCCTGAGACTCCATAGTGAATTCCAGGTCAGCCTGGGCTACAGTGAGACCCTACCTTGAAAAACCAAAAAAAAAAGTTCCACTTTTTCACTTTTTTTTTTTGCCCAGGGAAATGTCACAGAATGCTTCACTTCTTATATACCCTTTCCTTACCTAAAAGACAGAGAAAGCATGTGTCTTTAATTCATTGATAGCTTTATAGAGGTCATACTGATGTCCTTTTCCTCAGAGGGGAAAATGATGTTTAGAATTTGGGACATGGAGTTATAGCCTGGCATCAGAACATGCACTCCTGTTATTAAGCTCTGTGAGTCTTCTCTGAGATAACTCAATTTTGATTTACCTTTCTTCCTTCCCTATAGGTGACCTCAGTTTCATCCTTAAAAAAGCTAGGGAGGTCTGGAGAGTGGGCTTGGTGGTTAAGGCACTTGCCTGAAAGGTCGAAGGACCCAGGTTCAATTCCTCAGGACCTATGTAAAGCCAGATGCACAAGGTGGTGCATGCGATTGGAGTGTGTTTGAAATGGCTGCAGGCCCTGGTGTACCCATTCTCACTCTCTCAAATAAATAACAACAAATCTCTTAAAACAGCTAGGGAAATGAAGGATGGCTCCAAACTCAGAAACACTGGGATGGAAAATCCTGATAACCTGGATGATTCAGCACACCTGGACCTCTCCATCATCGAATGAATGAATGAATGGCTTTCTGCATTTTGACGGCCTTCTCCTACTTTCCTTTCCCCAACAGCTCTCTGTTCCCATATCCATTAGCAAGACCTCAGGAGTGCCTTTTTTTTTTAAAGAATTTTTTAAAATTATTTATTTATTTATTGGAGAGCAACAGACACAGAGAGAAAGACAGATAGAGGGAGAGAGAGAGAATGGGCGCTCCAGGGCTTCCAGCCTCTGCAAACGAACTCCAGACGCGTGCGCCCCCTTGTGCATCTGGCTAACGTGGGACCTGGGGAACCAAGCCTTGAACCGGGGTCCTTAGGCTTCACAGGCAAGTGCTTAACCGCCAAGCCTTCTCTCCAGCCCAGGAGTGCCTTTTATCCAATTGCATCTTTCTGACATCTGCCCTTTCCTTCAGGGAACCCCTCAATCTATTTTCCATGTTTTATTTGGCCTCCTATTTCTTCAGTTTACAGGAAAACTGGATATCAGGGTATTTTTTGTTTTGTTTTAAATATTTTATTTTTTTAAAATTGTTTATTTTTATTTATTTGAGAGCAACAGACATAGGGAGAAAGAGGCAGATAGAGAGAGAGAATGGGCATGCCAGGGCCTCCAGCCACTGCAAACAAACTCAATACCTATGCACCCCCTTGTGCATCTGGCTAACGTGGGTCCTGGGGAATTGAGCCTCAAATTGGGGTCCTTAGGCTTCACAGGCAAGCGCTTAACTGCTAAGCCATTTCTCCAGCCCTTTAAAAAATTTTTTTTGTTAATTTTTATTTATTTATTTGAGAGTGACAGACATAGACAAAAAGAGGCAGAGAGAAATTTTTTTAAGTTCTGTTTATTTAAGAAAGTCAGAAAGAGAGAGAGAATGGGTGTTCCAGGGCCTCCAGCCACTGCAAATGAACTCCAGACACATGCACCACCTTGTGCAGCTGGCTTACGTGGGTACTGGGGAATCGAACCTGGGTCCTTTGGCTTTGCAGGCAAATGCCTTAACCGCTAAGCCATCCCTCCAGCTCTGGATATCAGTTTTGCTACATTCCTCTCACCAACAATCTCCAAAGAGGCCACAAATTGTGGCACCTGGTTTGAGGCAGGGGGACCCCTCTCTGGACTCTACCTGCAGGCAATAGTTCCACTCCATTCACCTCTCATGCTTATCATCCTCCTGCGCCTGTCTCTCTGCACGCCTCACACCACTGCGCTTCATGTGGTTGACGTCAGCCTCTCCATCATTTATCTTTCCAGCAGCCAGTGGTCCCCGAGTTCTCATTCATGACCACACCACTCTTCAGATTCTTGACTTCTCAGGTTTGAGGGACCATGAGCTTTGTAATTTTTTACTCGGTATACACTGATATGGCCTCACCTTCACCTTTCCTGTCACCCTGAACTTTTCTTCATGGTAGCTATTCTCCCAAAATGGTTTCTAACCACATCTCCCTCTCTAAGCATGCATGCTTCCACAGACATCAAGCAATGGTGTTTAGCCGGGTGTGGTGGTACATGCCATTAATTCCAGCACTAGAGAGACTGAGGTAGGAGGATCACCGTGAGTTTGAGGCCACCCTGAGACTACATAGTGAATTCCAGGTCAGCCTGGACCACAGTGAGACCCTACCTAGAAAAACAAAAACAAAAACAACAACAAAAAGGAAATTATTAAGGGGAGGGAAGGTATTACCATGGGATGTTCTTTATAATCATCGAAGATGTTAATAAAAATTGAGAAATAAGCTGGGCATGGTGGCGCGCGCCTTTAATCCCAGCACTCGGGAGGCAGAGGCAGGAGGATCTCCAAGAGTTCGAGGCCACCCTGAGACTCCATAGTGAATTCCAGGTCAGCCTGAGCTAATGTGAGACCGTACCTCAAAAAACCAAAAAAAAAAAAAAAAAAAAAAATTGAGAAAAATAAATAAATAAAAAAAAACCCCAAAACACCCCAGAAATTGACTTGCAGAAGCCAGAAGTCTAGAATCATAGTGTTGCAGGATGTCATTTGCTCTGCCAGTTCGAATGCTCGGGCCATGCTGCTGGCTGCCTACATTCAGTGTGATTGCCTCGCTCCAATCTCTGTCTCCATCATTAACATGATCTCTTTTTGTAATTTTCTAGGGGGAGGAGTTTTGAGGTAGGGTCTCCCTCTATAGCCCAGGCTGACCTGGATTTCACTATGTAGTCTCAGGCTGGGCTCAAATTCACGGCGATCCTCCTACCTCTGCTGGGATTAAAGGCGTGTGCCACCACACACACACATACACACACAAAAGAAATTCTGTTGTTTTTTTTTTTTCCCCTCCCCCTTTCTTCTTGATTCTGGACGGGCCCACATGGAGCGTGGTGGAAATGAACATCTGAGATTGCTGAGCCCAGGCCTTCAAGGCAGAGTTTCCTTCCTTGGGGACTCACCTGCTATATAAGAAGTCTGAGGTGTGTGCATGCCAAGGAGGCACATGCTGGCCACCTGAGAGGCACGGGAGCGGGGGCGGGGGCATCTGGTGGCATCTTTCAGTTCCAATCCTTCCAGCAGAGGCTTCAGACATGTAAGTGAGGAAATCATGCCGGGAATTCCTCAATATGACTGCAGAAGTGAGCGAAATAATAAGGTGTTTTTATTATTTAAAGCCACTAAGTGTGGGAAGATGTGTTATGCAGAGATAAACAGCAAAATGACCTTCAGCTGAGGAATTTCTCACTATATATAACATTTTAACTAGTTTCTAGTTCTTCACAAATTCATTGCCTCTGACTTCCCAACCTCCACTCTTTGGAGTTTACTACACTATGAAACCTGGAGGCCCCTCAAACATGTGCATGCCTCATGTATCTCCTGTGCAAATACCTTTTCTTAACTTCCACGAAGGCACTGTGCCTCCATATGACTCCTTCTCCCATTAACCTCTGTGGATCTTCAACATATACTCACTTTTTCTTTTACTTATTCAAGAATACTAACGAAGGGGGCTGAAGAGATGGCTTAGCAGTTAAGGCACTTGCCTCTGAAACCCAAGGACCCAGGTTGGATTTCCCGGTACCCACGTAAGCCAGATGCACAAGGTGGCATGCCTATATGGAGTTTGTTTGCCGTGGCCAGCGCATCCATATCCCCTCCCTCTCTCTCTCTCTCCCTCCCTCCCCCCCCCCCCCTCTGCCTCTGTTCTTGTGGTGGGAGAACCAGGCAGGTGCCAGTTAGTGGTTTGTGATGGGAAGTCCTGTGGCTTAACTGGGAGAGGGAGATTGGCTCTGAGATGTTTTCTCCTCACAGCTAACCCCAAATCCACAGACCCCACTTCTTGTCATCCTGGACGTCTCCCGATTTACTTACTTTCCTATTGCTTTGACCAAATACCTGATCAGAAGTGATTTAAGGAAAGAAAGGCTTATTTCTCTGATAAATGAAGGCCCAATGAAGAGCTGAAGGCAGACTGATTTGAAAAGGGGTTTTGATGGGTACGTGATTCAACTGAACAGCTGAGCTTCTCAGGAAAGTAAAATGTAGTGCTATTTGCTTAAAGTTAGCTGTTCTGGGGGGGGGGGGAGGGATATACTTAGATCTGAAGACCTGCAAGGAAGATCTGGAGTAACTTAATTTTACTACCATAGTGGGGTGGGGGGAGGAAGACAAGGAGTTGGGGTTACCTGAGGCGTAGGAACAGGCATTCACGTGGGGCTGAGGGCAGTTGCGGAGATTGGGAGAAAGTCCTTCATCTTCCTTTCTCTTCTCTTCTCTTAAGACCATGATACAGCCAGTTTTAAATGTTCCCTCTTATTACTTGTACTTATTGAATTCAATATTACTTTAAGAACTTGGGAGTTCCATTCTTTGTCTTTCTTTTTCAAAAAAATAAAAAGAAATCATTATTCGTCAAAGTGTTTTTATTTCCACATGGCCAATAATTATTTTTTTAGTGGCTCTTTTATGACTCTTATAGGAGGAAGAAAGTTCTCCACTCAAGAAGAATTCCTATAATGCTTAAAATATGTGGTGTTAATGACTTTTCTTCAATAGCCATTTACCACAGAGAGCGAAATATTCAACTTTTATTTGCCATGCAACTTTCTTTCTGGAGAGACAAAAGTCTCTCTTGTGATCATGTTGCCCTTGACACTAAGGGCATGGAATCGTTATAACCTCCCAAAGGTCAGTAGGCTGCACCCTGGCCCCTAGCCCGTGCTCTACGATGTTGAGCCTTCTGCCCCAAAGCTTTAGTTCCCCCTGAGAGGCTGTGATCATCATCATCAACAATGTATTTCTGGGTTGGAAGGATGGCTTACCAGTTAAGGCATTTCCCTGCAAAGCCAAAGGATCCTGGTTCAATTCTCCAGGACCCATGTAAGCCAGATGCACAAGGGGGTGCATGCATCTGGAGTTCTTTTGCAGTGGCTGGAGGCCCTGGCACATCCATTCTCTCCCTCTCTCTCTTTGCCTTTTTTCTCACTCTCAAATAAATAAAATATATTAAAAAATAATACTGTATTTCTTTAAATGATTGTTCTGGTCTTCACACTGTCATTTAATCTGTCTCCATTCTCATAGCCCTGCCCTCACTACTTATTTGTTATGCACACTGTCATACAAACACCGTGTTTTTTTGTAGGCTTCCAAAACTCATCAGGACTACATCTCTGTCTTTGGCCTACCACAAGTGAAGGTTTAAACCCACCCTGCCATTTCTCTGCTTATTGAAGTCTGAGCCAAAAGATCATTTTCTGGACTTGAGTTTGATTATTTAGCTTGGCTGTCTGAAGTTAATTTGTGACCTGCCTGATTTATTTGTTATTGCCCTATCAGTCTAGAATTGTTTTATTTTGCAGAGTCTGAGGAATATTAGAGAAGTCCTCGACTTCCACATGCTGTCTATCTTCTTTCATATAATTGTCAGGATCAGCCATTAAGTGAAGCCATTATTTGGCCATTAATATTCAGTATGCAAATATATTCTTCAATCTAGGCGTGCCTAATGGCCATATATTTCATTCAGCTACTGGGATACATGTTGAATTCCATAATCACTCACAATTAATTGATTCACAGCATTAATTGTATGCATTTTTGAAACATACAAATCCAGGCATGTAGACAAACTTACTTAGTTTTTAATCCATGATTTACTATCAGAACTGTGTTCAGCAGGAAATTCATTTGGTTTCTAAATGAACCACCATAAGGCTAATGCTTTCTTATTGAAGTATAGTCTATCATGTTTTAAAAACTTTTTCCTGGGCTGGAGAGATGGCTTAGCGGTTAAGCACTTGCCTGTGAAGCCTAAGGACCCCGGTTCAAGGCTCGGTTCCCCAGGTCCCACGTTAGCCAGATGCACAAGGGGGCACACTCGTCTGGAGTTCGTTTGCAGAGGCTGGAAGCCCTGGCGCGCCCATTCTCTCTCTCTGCCTCTATCTGTCTTTCTTTCTGTGTCTGTCACTCTCAAATCAATCAATCAATAAATAAATAAAAATTAAAAACTTTTTCCTGAGCACGAGAGATGGCTCAGTGGGTAAGGTGCCTGCCTGCAAAACCTAATGACTCAGATTTGATTCCCTAGTGCCAATGTAAAGCCAGATGCACAAGATGGCACATGTATATGGAGTTTGTTTACAGTGAATGGAGGTTCTGGGTCACCCATTCTCTCTGTCTCTCTTTTATCTCTCTATGCTTGCAAATAAATAAAAATATTGAAAGAAACTCTCTTGAGACTTTGTGGACTCATAACTTGGTGACAATATTGTGCCATCACCTCCCTCTCTATTACATGCCACAATCTTTCAACTTCTATGATGCCTCTGCTTTTGGAGAATTTCCTATTTATTAGCCTCTTCTCTATCTCATTCTGTGCCATCACTTGGAGGGACTCCATTTCCATGTTGGGACACATTCAATACCCCATCTCATACTTCCTTCATTTCCTATAGGCCACTGGGCTCTATCTCCACAAATCTCCACTCTCCTGGACTTTCTTATAATCTAGAAGCAGCAATCTGAATCTCCTCTTTTCTTAGACTCGAGCTCCATTCCTTCTGGCAGAATCTGGTCTATTCTATTGGCTTCCATGACCATCTGTGCATTCATGCAATTCTCAAGAGTGTTTTCTTTGTATTTTTTTAAATTTATTTATTTGAGAGTGACAGACACAGAGAGAAAGACAGATAGAGGGAGAGAGAGAGAATGGGTGCGCCAGGGCTTCCAGCCTCTGCAAATGAACTCCAGACGCGTGCGCCCCCTTGTGCATCTGGCTAACATGGGACCTGAGGAACCGAGCCTTGAACCGGGGTCCTTAGGCTTCACAGGCAAGCGCTTAACCGCTAAGCCATCTCTCCAGCCCTGTATTTCTTTTTTTTTAAAAAAAAATATTTTATTTACTTATTTGAAAGAGTGAGAGGGGGCCAGATAGTGGCAGAATGGGCATTCCAGGGTCTCTAGCCATTGCAAATGAACTTCAGAGGTATGCCCCACCTTGTGCATCTGGCTTACATGGGTACTGGGGAATCGAGCCTATGGCCTCAGGCTTTGGAGGAAAGTGCCTTAACCACTGATCCATCCCTCCAGCTTCACAATTCCACTTCTAACTAAACACCCAAAAGAATTAAAAGTGCTCAGTTCTTACATTCCTGTTCACAGAAGTACTACTCCTAATAACCAAAAGGTAGAAACAACCAACCATGTCTATCACACACACACACACAAAAGACTGTCAGTGCATTAACTGATGTGTGCTTGGTCTGTTTATCTACTCTTTGAAAAAAGGAAACTTAGATACATTCTTCCAACATGAACGAACCTTGAAGACATTAGAATAGATGAAGTAAGTCAGGTACAAAATAAAAACTATCTCATGATTTCGCTTGTATAAATTGCCTACAATAGTCAAATTTGCTGAGACAGATCTGAAGGGCAGTTCCAGGAGCTCATCAAAAAACAAACAAGAATATCCAGCAAGCTCTGGGTCATTAAGAGACTCTGACTCCAGTAAGGATGGGCAGAACGACACTGGAGCGGGATATTTGGGTTTCCACTCAGACCACAGCCAAGGAGCACACACCAGCCTAGGGGAGAGCGCTATACTGCAGGGGAGCTCATGGGTGCCACGTGGACTCATGCACGAGCACACCCCACCCACACCCTTATTTGCACACCACATACACACACAAGAGCAGAGAATTTAAAATTTTAAGATTTTATGATATGCGTATTTTATCAGAAGTAAAAATTATAAAAGTACTGCCAGGCATGGTGGCGCACACCTTCAATCCCAGCATTTGGGAGGCAGAGGCAGGAGGGTCACTAGGAGTTCAAGGCCACCCTGAGGCTATATAGTGAATTCCAGGTCAGCCTGGGCTAGAGTGAGACCCTACTTCGAAAAACCAAAAAGAAACAAAAATTATAAAAATATCATGTATAGATTGCAAAGAAAAGTGGGCAAAATGGTTAAAAACAAGATATGCAAGGAAAATATATCGTTGCCTTTTGGGCTGCTAGGAAAAATAATGATGAAAATTGAAAGAAAAGAAACAGGTCAATGATTCTTATCACTTAGAATTTATATTTTGTTTGCGGGGAAAGGTCCTGTAGACTTATCCAAGCACATTTTAAAAAATATTATATTGCCGGGCGTGGTGGTGCATGCCTTTAATCCCAGCACTTGGAGGATCACAGTGAGTTCAAGGCCACCCTGAGACTACATAGTGAATTCCAGGTCAGCCTAAGCTAGAGTGCAACCCTACCTCACCCCCCCCAAAAAATATATATATATATATTCTTAGTACAGAGGGGGCGCTGTTAAAGAATGGGCACAACAGGGCTTCTAGCCACTGCAAACAAATTCCAGACATGTGCTACCTTGTACCTCTAGTTTTTACGTGGGTAATGGGGAATAGAACCTAGGTTGTTAGGCTTCAGAGGCAAGCACCTTAACCATTAAGCCAGCTCTCCAGCCCCCAGGCACATTTTTAAACCACATAATATGCCTGTGCATATATAAACAACCTTCTGCTCATTGGTGTAAAAAAAAAAAAAGAGTCACTGATCCTGGTGACTGTCCACACGAAGTTGTCCTGGGTGCCAGTCACTGCATTGGTGAGGTGGCATTATTAAAGAGAGCCTCACTAGGCGCACGCGTCTGGAGTTCGTTTGCAGAGGCTGGAAGCCCTGGCGCACCCATTCTCTCTCTCTCCCTCTATCTGTCTTTCTCTCTGTGTCTGTCGCTCTCAAATAAATAAATAAAAAAAAATTAAAAAAAAATATAAAACAGAGCCCCACCATTGTCTCTGTATTTCCTTTCTCTTTTTATTAAGATTTATTTGAGACAGAGAGAGGGAGAGAAAGAGAGAATGGGTGTATCAGGACCTCTAGCCATTGCAAATGAGCTCCAGACGCATGCACCACCATGTGCATCTGGCTTACGTGGAACCTGGAGAATCAAACCTGGGTCCTTAGGCTTTGCAGGCAAGCGCCTTAACAACTAAGCCATCCCTCTAGCCCTGTATTTTCTTTCTTTTTAAAAAATTACTTATTAGGCCAGATGTGGTGGCACACTCCTTTATCCCAGCACACAAGAGGCAGAGGTAGGAGGATCACTGTAAGTTCAAGGCCAGCGTGGAGCCACAGAGTGAGTTATAGGTCACCCTGGGTTACAGTGAGACTCTATCTTGAAGTAAACCAGAAAGTTATTTATTTACGTGTGCTTGTAAACAAATGAAAAAAAAATTTAAAGTATATAGACTATTCTACCCAATAGTAATAAAATCCACATTCAAGTATTCATGAAGATCAAGACAAATCATGTTCTGGCCCTAAAATAAACCCCAACAAACACAAAACAAACATTAAAAGAACAACGCCAAAAGTCAATGTGTGTTCTCAACCACAATGCGATCAAGCAATAAATCAATAACCAAGCTACTAACAGGAAAATCATAAAGCAATTAGAAACAGCAACTACACAAAGTATTTTGAGTAATTAATTCACAGGGCAAAGAGGAGGTCTCAAGGGAAATTTAAACATGAATTTAACTAAAAAAAAATAAATAAATTTTATCAAAATTTGTGGGCCATAACCAAAGCAGTGCCAAGAGGGTAAATTATAGTACTAAATTAATATCTTACGACAAGGACAAATGTCATCAATCAATAATCTAAGTTCCTCTTTCGAGGATCCAGAAGAACCCTAAAGCAAACAGAAGAAAATTATGAACAGAGATTCATGAAATTGAAGACAGGAAATCAGAGGAAAAAAAATCAGTAAAAGGTAGATTGATTCTTCAGAAATCCACAAAATTGACAAGTTCTAGGAAAGCCCACAGAGAAGACAAGGGCGGTGAAAACACCATCAACCTCCAAGCACAGGAGAGGAATGAGGAAAGGCCACAGTAACTCTTCCCTGTGAAAACTTAGAGGGATCCCAGCACTCAGGAGGCAATGGTAGGACGATCTCTGTGAGATCACCCTGAATTCACATAGTGAATTTCAGGTCAGCTTGGACCTAGGAGACCCTACCTTGACACACCAAAATAAATAAATAAATAAATAAATAAAAACTTAGATGAAAGCGATCACTGCCACAACTTTGCAACATAAAATAGATTGTTTAAATAGCACCATAGTTACTCTAATTTTAATTCATAAATAAAACCTCCCAAGAATGAAATGTTGTGGGGCAAGTGTTTTCACTATAGAATTTTATTGTACATTTAAAGAATTATCATCACCACTTCTACGCAATCTTCTTCAGAAAATAGAAAAAGATAAACCACTAGCCAATGTATTTTAAGTTAAAAATCATTCTAATACCACAACAGAAAAAAAAGCCAAAAAATCCCGTAGACAAATATTTTTTATGAACATTGTGAAGTAAAAGCTACTTTTTAATATATTAGTCATTTATCTGTTTGAGAGAAGTAGATATATAGATAGAATGGGCACACCAGGGCCTCCAGCCACTGCAAACGAATTCCAGACACGTGCGCCACCTTGTGCATCTGGCTTAGTGGGTCCTGGGGAATCGATCTTCAGTCCTTAGGCTTCACAGACAAGTGCCTTAACTGCTAAGCCATCTGTATAACCCTGAAGTAAAATCTTTTTTGTTGTTGTTGTTGTTTGTTTCTGTTTTTCTAGGTAGGGTCTCACTGTAGCCCAGGCTGACCTGAAATTCACAATATAGTCTCAGGGTGGCCTGGAACTCACCATGATCCTCCTACCTCTGCCTCCCAAGTGCTGGGATTAAAGGCATGGGCCACCACGCCCGGCCGAAGTAAAATCTTTAGAAAACATATTTAGAAATATATAAGAATTATATGCCATATATGTTTGGTTTGTTCCAGGAATTTGAAACTTGTTAAGTATATGAATAAGCTGGCTGGGGTGCCAGATGCACAAAGGGGCGCACGCGTCTGGAGTTCGTTTGCAGTGGCTGGAGGCCCTGGCGCGCCCATTCTCTCAATCTCTCTCTCTCTCCCTCCCTCTTTCTCTTTTTGTCTGTCGCTCTCAAATAAATAAAAATAAACAAAAATATTTTTAAAAAAGAATGACGAAAGGAAGCATCATTATTTTAGTCTCAACTTGAGGAGAAAACACTCAAGTTTTCATTAAATAAAATTTTATTTAAGCCATTTCTCTAGCTCTCCTTTCCTCATTCTCTCACTGAACCCAGAGCTCACTGGTTCTGTTGGACAAGGTAGCTAGCGAGTCTCAGAGATCCTCTTGTCTCCGCCTCCCCAGCACTGTGATTAGAGGCATGTACCCCCTGGACAGGATGTGGGTGCTGGTGATCTGAACCTAGATTCTCACGCTTGTGCAATAAGCAATTTACTGACTGAGCCATCTCCCCCATCCACACCTCCCTTTTTACTTTGGATTTTGATACAGGGTCAAACTAAGTTACCCAGGATGGTGTTGATCTCACTCTTTTTTTTTTTTTTTTTTTCATGGTGGAATACACCTTTAATCCCAGAGATAGGAGGGTCACTGTGAGTTTGAGGTCAGCCTGGACTAGAGTAAGACCATACCTTGAAAAAAAACAAAAGAAGGACAAGGTCCACAGAAACCAGTACCTGAGTTCTTACAATTACTCTTCCTTGGTCATACTGCATTAGTGTCCACTCAACCTCTGCATGTAGGGTAAATGTAACGGTCAGTAATGGCAGCCAAAAAAAGGCTGACCTGTGGTCCTGGTGAACAGAAAGAGAAAGCTGAAGTCTTTTTTTTTTTTTAGTTTTTTGAGGTAGGGTCTCACTTTGGTTCAGGCAGACCTGGAATTCATTATGGAGTCTCAGGGTGGCCTCCAACTCTCAGTGATCCTCCTACCTCTGCCTCCCGAGTGCTGGGGTTAAAGGTGTCCGCCACCACGCCCGGCTTTCCTTTCATCATTCTTATTCAACATATTATTAGATTTTTTTTTTCAGCTTGGGCAACAAAGCAATTAAGAAAAGAAAAGATACAGAGATCAGAAAAAAAGAAAGGAAAGTATCTTTATTTTCAGATGACTTGACTGTCTACATAGAAAATAAACCTCAAGAATATTTTTAAAAACTTTTGTAGACTAGATAAGGCAGTTAGTTAAGATTTCAGGATGCAATATAAGTATATAAAGATAAATCAAATTTCTCTTTAAAAATATTTTATTTTTATTTATTTGAGAGAGAGATAATAGGCAGGTAGAGAGAGAAAGAGGGAAGGAGAATGGATGTACTAGAGACTACGGTCACTGCAAACAAAATCCAGGTACATGTATCCCTTGTGCATCTGCTTTATGTGAGCCCTGGGGAATCAAACCTGGGTCCTTTGGCTTTACAGACAAGTGCCTTAACTTCTAAGCTATCTCTTCAGCCCTCAGATTTCTTTTTAAAAAATTTTTATTTTATTTGAGAAGAAGAGGGAGAAGCAGAGAGGATGGGTGCTCCAGGGTCTCAAGCCATGGCAAATGAATTCCAGACACAGATGCCACCTTGTGCATCTGGCTTAAGAGGGTACTGAGGAATCAAATCTGGGTCCTTAGGTTTCACAGGCAAACATGTTAACTGCTAAGTCATCTCTCCTGCCCAAGATAACTCCGACTTCTACATGTTAGTAAGAAACACATGGAAAATAAAATTAAGAATGTAATTTCAGGCTGGAGAGATGGCTTAGAGGTTAAGTGCTTGCCTGTTAAGCCTAAGGAGCCCAGTTCAAGGCTTGATTCCCCAGTACCCATGTAAGCCAGGTACACAAGGTGGCACATGCATCTGGAGTTTGTTTGCAGTGGCTGGATTCCTTGCACACCTATTCTTTCTCTCTGCCTCTTTCTCTCTCTGTTACTCTCAAATAAATAAATAAAAATAAATGAAAAACATATTTAAATTTTTTTTAAAAAGAATGTAACTTCATTCAGTCAATTACAATGACTACATAAAAAATAACTTAGGGCTGAGGAAATAGCTTAGCAGTTAAGGCATTTGCCTGCAATGCCTCAGAACCCACTTAAGCCAGATGCACAAAGGAGCACATGCATCTGGAGTTCATTTGCAGTGGCTGGAGGCCCTGGCATGTCCATTTCCTGTTTCTGTCTGCCTGTTCCCCCATCTCAAATAAATAAATAATAAAATATATTAAAAAATAACTTAGTTATAAATGAAGCAAAAATTAACAGGATTTTAATGATAACTTTAGGACACTGATTTTAAAAACTCTCAATAAATGAAGACTTACTATATTCATGGATACTTATACATACTATTAGAATATTCATGTGTAATAGAGATGCCAAATTTTTCCAAAATAGACACATAACTTTAATTCAGCTCTTAACAAAGTCTTAGCAAGATTTCTTCTGAGTTATATTCAAACATTTATATGGAAAGGCAATTGAACTGGGATAGTTAGAAGAATCTGGAAAAAGAATAAAATTAGCCTATCCAATTTTAAAATATTTATTTGAGAGTGAGAGAGAAAGCGATAGATATATATAGCATCGATAGATAGATAGATAGATAGATAGATAGATAGATAGATAGATAGATAGATAGAGAGAGAGAATGGACATACCAGGGTCTCCAGCCACTGTAAACAAACTCCAGGCACATGTACCACCTTGTGCATCTGGCTTACATGGGTCCTGGACAATCGAACCTGGGTCCTTAGGCTTCACAGGCAAGCACCTTAACTGCTGAGCCATCTCTCCAGCCCTAGCCTATCTAATTTTAAGGCATGCTTCTTAGCTACACTAATAAAGATATTGGTGTTAGTGGAGAGATCAATTAATAGATGGACTAGAATAGAGATTAGAAAAAATATGTCTAACTTTTTTGTTAATGGTACTTTTTTAAAGATAAGATCTTTTTTTTTTGTTTTTTGTTTTTGGTTTTGTTTTTCAAGGTAGGATTTCACTCTAGTCTAGGCTGATCTGGAATTCACTATGTCTTCTCAGGGTGGCCTTGAACTCACAGCGATCTTCTCACCTCTCCCTCCCGAGTGCTGGGATTAAAGGCATGCACCATCACACCCAGCAAAGATAAGATCTTAATATGCATCCCAGGATGAGCCTTGATTCTCCAGTCTCATCCTCCTGAGTGTTGGGATTCCAGACCTACGCCATCATATCTGATTCCCACTGTTTTCTATTAAAGCAATTCAGTGGAGGAATAACAGACTTTTCAACAGATGGTGCTGGAGTAACTGAGTTATCATAAGCAAAAATCAATTCCAAACTTAAGTTCACACCTTATATAAAAATTAACTCAAGCCGGGCGTGGTGGTGCACACCTTTAAGCCCAGCACTCGGGAGGCAGAAGTAGGAGGATCGCTGTGAGTTCAGGGCCACTCTGAGACCACGGAGTGAATTTCAGGTCAGCTTGAGCTAGAGTGAAACCCTACCTTGAAAAACAAAACAAAACAAACAAGCAAACAAACATGAACTCAAACTGGGCATGGTGGTACATACCTATAATACCAGAATTCAGGAGACAGAAGAAGGGGGATCATTAATGTTCAATGCCAGCCTGGGCTACATAGTGAGAACCTGTCCCTCGAACATACATACATACAAATGCACACACACACACACACACCTCAAAATGGATCGGACTTAAAAATAAAATGCAAAACTTTAAAACCATGAGAAATTAACATTGGATAAAATCTTTAGGATAAGGAAAGAACTTTTTTATTTTTCTTTTGAGATAGGGTCTCACTCTAGCCCAGGCCAACCTGGGATGACCTATATAATCTTTTGCTGGCCTCAAACTCACAGTGATCCTCCTACCTCTGCCTCCTGAGTACTGGGATTAAAGGTACATTCCACGTCCATGCCTGGCTCAAACCAGAGTTCTTTAGAACAGCCAATAGTATGAGCTATAAAAGCAAAACTGTTGATAAATTGGACTTCATAGAAATTTTTTAAAAAAATTGTTGCAAATGACCTTGTACAAGGAATCAAAAGACAAGTTCAGAGTGGTAGAAAACATTTTCAAACCATCTACCCCCCAAACAAAGGATTAATATCTACAATATATAAAGAACTCTTGAATGTTTACAAGAAAGAAAAAAAGGAACTATCCAGGTGAACATTGGCAAAAGAAATGAAGGAATATATGAAGAAAAGATGACAAATCAACACATGAAAAGATGACAAAACATCTAGGAAACCAAAATATTAACCACACTCCAAAGCCACTGCAAATATCACCATGGTGACATTAACAATAGTGACCATGTGAGTAGGAAGAAAACTCAGTAGCAGAGGTCAGTAAGCTAAACAGGAGATATAAAGGGAATAGAAAGCAGGGGGGGGGGGGACTTAGTAGGATGGTATTGCATATATGTAAGTAGAAGAACAGATTAATGGGGGTAAAAAGGCCTAAGTGAGGTCAGAGGAAGAGACTGAGTAAAGGAAAGGTGGAAGGAGAGCTAATCAAAGTCTAAGAGGATATAAATAAGTCATATGGAAACCTACTTTTTTGGACAATACAGGAGTCATAGATTGTTACCAGAAAATTTTCAGTGCCAAGGATGGGATACCTTCCAGTGAAGTATTGGTCAGGGAGGTCCCTGATGTCCCCAAAACATTACAGACCATTGCCAAGGCCTTTGGTTTCCCACCAGGAATAGATGGCAAGACCCTGTTGCTGAAGACTCCACCTACTTGGGCTGCAAGGCCACTGAGAATTCCTGCTGGAGCTGAGCTGAAAACCTCCTTCATGTAGACCAGCTAACAGAAAGCTGGAAAAAGCCAAGCTGCATGTAGTTCAATGGGGTAGAGAGAAATCACCAGTGAAGATACTCAACAATGGACACTGCAAGCCTATATTTGGTCAGTCAGGGAGCCAATGGGGGAAATAGTGGCACATCTCTTATGAAACCAACCACCCTCTAATTTGGCTAGAGGCCCACTCCATGGGAGGGAATATATCCCTGATACTGAAAACTTACAACAGGGGTAGTCATGAGCCCTAGGGGTATAATATCTGCTGCTGTCTGGCTAAATGTATATACTATGCTCATCAAACTGCCCAGTAAGCACTTTTCTTAACGTTCATACCCATATATTAATGCTACTCTCACTTTTGGTTAGAGAACCTTCTCTTTTCAAATGGCAGTGACCTTGGGATGACTCAGAAGGCACCATGGTGCTGAGAAAAAGTGACAGAGGAGTGCTCAGCACTACAATATCTCTATCACACCTTCCAAGGCTCAGGTTCCATTGCAGAAGAGGTGGTGGGAAGAATGTAAGAGCCAAAGGAAGGGTAGGACTCCTTACAATGTGCTCCTCCAGACACAAAATGGCCTGGATGTCCATGACCTCACAGTGCCTGACACTACCTACACCAGACCATCATAATAGGAGGAAAAGATGATGACATCAAAATATTGAGAGGGGGAGGGGATGTGATGGAGAGTGGAGTTTCAAAGGGGAAAGTGGGGGGAGGGAGAGAATTACCATGGATATTGTTTATAATCACGAAGTTGTCAATAAAAAAAATAATGAGCATGTACAAAGCTGGTGAAAATGCAGTGATACTGAGACTTACGTAGTGACAGTGGTGATTAATATGACATAGCCACTATGGAAAAACAGTTGTCAGTTCCCCCCAAAATTAGTATGTGGGCTGAGGAGATTCTCAGTGGTTAAAGGAGCTTGCTTACAAAGCCTGCAGACACAGGTTCACTTCCTCAGTACCCATGTGAAGCTAGATGCACAGAATGGCGCATGTGCCTCCAGTGACAAGAAGCTCTCCTGTGCCATGTCCTTTCCTTCCTTCCTTCCTTGCTTGCTTTTTCTTTCTTTCTTTCTTTCTCAAACACATAAATAAAAGTTTAACACCTACTATGATACAATTCATTAATTTCACTCTTGAGGATTAACACCAGCAAAATAAACACTTAACACATACATACTGATAGTGATTCTTTGCTCCAGACATAAATTGGAACCAACCTAGATGTCCTGTAGCTGCGGAATAAAATGTGATATGTTCACATCATAGAATTTATTCTGTAGCCGGGACTAAGAGGAAATAATTGGTGTACAGCCATCTGGATGGATCTTAGATAAATTACATTGAATGAAAAGGTCAGTTCCAAAGTTACATACTGCATGATTTCATTTGCATAGTATTTTTGATTGGGAAAGTTTTAGGAATGAAGAAAAGATTAATGGTTGCCAGAGATTAAGGAAGTGGGGGACAAGAAGGAGTTGAGTGAGGTTATGAAAGGTCAGCACTGAGGGACCTTTGGGTCTGTATCATGGTCCTATCAACATGGCATCCTGATTGTGATATTGTTGTTGTTTTTTTTTTTTTCAATGTTGCAAGATGTCACCAGAGGGAGAAAATAGATGAAGGATATTCAGGCTTTCTCTGTAGTAGCTCTTAAAGCTACCTGTGAATCTGAAAATAATTGACAAATCCATGCCAGCATTTAACTCAATGGGTAAAAAAAAAAAACAGCATAAAAATAAGTTGAGGATTAATGGGGAAGATGAAAGATGTTAAAGAGAGGGGAAGGGGGTAGGAGAGAGTGATTAGTGGGAATAAGATCAAAATATACATGAATGAAAATTTCAAAAATGGAAAAGAAAGATGTACATCTTCTGCTTGGGAAACTACAGAAGTTTGCTTGAGGTCTTTTTTCATCTCTCCCTTTCCCTGTCTTTTTCTTTCTTTCACACACACACACACACACACACACACATGCACGCGCACACACACACACACAGTTGAAGCTGACAGAACCCATCCTTATGATCCTATCATAATTCCAGGGCCATAGTGCTTCTCAATATGTCTATCAACCAGTCTTTCATTTTCTTATTTTCCTTTCCCTTCTCTTTTCATTTTTCCCTCTTTTCTCTCCTCCCCTTTCCTCTCCATTCCCTTCTTCCCCTCGCCTCCCCTCCTGTTCACTCCTCTTTTCTCTTCCTTGCCTTCCCTTTCTCTTTCTGAATACTTTGGTTCTAAAGCTCTTAGGTGAGGCAGAACAAGGAAAGTTCCAAAGCCTATGGTGGGAGGCAGCGGGGAAAGACCACTTATGCCCTGTACAAGCCATCAGAGAGGGAGCACGTGTGTGTGTGTGTGTGTGTGTGTGTGTGTGTGTGTGTGTGTGTGTGTTGGGGGCAGTCCAGTAGGATGTACTGGAGGATGAGTGAAGCTTGGCGGTTATAGAAGGGCTGAAATAGCATGAAAGTAACCAGGGAGTTGGATTTTCACTGTAGGAGGATGGACTTGCAGACATGAAAAAGAAGCAATTTAGAATGTACACTGGTATTGGTTTGAAATCAGTGGTAGCAACATGAGCACGTGGTTTTCAGTATATACAGATATATTAAGGAAAAGATAAAGATATGAAAGTGTGTTTGTGGATATATATATATATATATATATATATATATATATATATATATACATATATATATATGTGTGTGTGTGTGTATATATATATACACACACACACATATATATCTATAAGATATATATATCCACAAGATATACATATATCTGCAATCCATAAATATATTCCCTAACTTTTGAGAGCCTGGCTCAGTACATTATGGTCATAGGAGCACACCAAGCCCTCAGAAAGTAGCTGCTAAGCATTTTTCTCCACCAAAGGGAACCAGTGCTCCTTTGAGAAATGACTGTTTGGAAGAGCTGGTAGGAAAAGTGAGAAGTGCAAGCAACTTAAGTCTGGAATATCCTAATGGCAGAGATCGAGGGAGTGCTGGGCGATGTCACAGGGACCTTGAGACGAATCCACTGGGGGAATTTGGGGCAGTTTAGACACATAAATAAGTAATGCGAATAATGGAGTATAACCAGTTGAATAAGGAAGTCATGAATCCATTCCAATATAAACTAATGAATAAGCTGAAAGACTGGTGAGGAGTGGCAGGGTTACTTATTAATAACATAAGGGAAAAGGAATAGCTTTAAAGTGGAGAAAACTGGCAGACACCACTTTAATCAAGTGATCAAAGCAAACATCGTCAGCAACGGGAGGAGATGGAATCGTGTGCCACCTGATAAGATGCGAGAGGAGGAAGGGTCCATCCTCCTTTGATTTCCCTGGCAATGGTGCATAACCTGAGCCTAAAAACATCACACAGACTCCAGCTGAGCACATGTAACAAAACAACTGCCTGCAACTTTCCCAAAGTCAAGGACTTGAAAGTCAGGGGAAACAGAAGACCTTCTGCTCTCTCAAGGGGTCTGTGGGGTCCTCACATTAAGCAGGGCCCAAGGGTCTGAGCCGTATCCTTGGCTAGACATGCTGAACGGAATGTTTGACAAAACATGGCTGACCTGTGAGAATTGGATGGGCGTAATGTATCCATTTAATTTCCTGCCTTCTGATGACTTCGGCGATGTTACCATTTGTAGGAAATCAGTGCGAATGAATTAGGGAGTAATGAAGCCTAAGGCTAGAAACTTGCTTAGACATGGGAGGGGCTAGAGATAAAGAACGTGCATGAACTGAAGGACTCCCACACCGAATCTGGCCTCTGTAGATTTTTTTAAAATTTATTTTTTGGTTTTTCGAGGTAGGGTTTCACTCTAGCTCAGGCCGACCTGGAATTCTCTATGTGGTCTCAGAGTGGTTTGAACTCATGGCGATCTTCCTACCTCTGCCTCCCAAGTGCAGGAATGAGTGGTGTGTGCCACCGAGCCCGGCTCACATTATCTTTTTAAAGTTTATGTATTTATGTATTTTATTTGCACATCGGGGTCCCTGGGCTGGCAGGTCTTGCAAGCAAGTGCTTCTAATCACTGAGCCATTTTCCCCAGCCCAGCATCTTGAGGTTATGTTCAGATTTCTGCTTGTACGCTGCCTAACTCGGAAAGCTGTCAGTAAGGACCGTGATACCAAACTAAAATCTGCTTAGGAAAGTAGACTTCTACACTGGAAATCACTACTTAGAAATTTAGAAACACTTATTTCTTACTTGGAATTTATTTTATTTTATTTTATTTTATTTTATTTTATTTTATTTTATTTTATTTTATTTTATTTTATTTTATTTTATTTTTTGAGGTAGGGACTCACTCTAGCCCAGGCTGACCTGGAATTCACTATGCAGTCTCAGGGTGGCCTCGAACTCACGGTGATCCACCTACCTCTGCCTCCAGAGTGCTGGGAAATATTTTAATTTATATATTTGACAGAGAGAGAGAGAAAAAAGAGAGAGAGAGAGAATGGGCATGTCAGGGCCTACATCCACTGCAAATGAACTCCAGATGCGTGCACCCCCTTGTGCATCTGGCTAACGTGGGTCCTGGGGAATCGAACCTGGGTCCTTTGGCTTTGCAGGCAAGTGTCTTAACAGCTAAGCCTTCTCTCCAGCCCTTACTTGGAATATTTTTGATCACACACACAAAAAACATCTGAACTCTTCATTTGCATATGATCCCAGGTTATACACCCTTGAGAGGAAACTATGGGAAGGAGTGGGAAACTTGCTTTGAAACTTATTTCGTCATCTTTGGGGAAGTCTTGATTCTGGCACAAACTCTATATATTTTCTGTTTATGCTTTTTGTTTTATTTTTCTATCTGAAGACCCCCCCCCCCCCGGTTCCTTTGTCTTCAGTTAGAAACTTCTAGATCAACTCTGGATGATGTACATTTGTGAACTTTATTTTACTATGTGAAGTGGACTGTTAAGCTTCTCTTTAACTTTGACACGACAGACTCCTTTTCTGTCTGCAGGCCTTTGGACACACAATAAGCAAATGAGAGTATGGTCACATGTGCACGTGTGTGTGCGTGTGTGTGTACACACATGACTATCTTAGTCCACTAGGACAGCAAGTGTATTTCTGACGTAATAATTAAAAAACCTTTTTTATTATATGGCTACATACCAGGCCTCAGTACAAATATAAAAGAGCAAAAAGACTTGCATAATACCACCAAGACTGCATGGATAATTACGTTGTGGAGGTTTTTTTCTTTATTTTGTTATTTTGAGGGGATTTTAATTATGTTCTCTCAGTACACATTTCAAGGGGTTTTAGACATTAATAGGTGTGACAAGCAGATGAGCAGGAAACAACAAAAATAGTCACCACGTGAATTCCCTAAGTGCATTCATAGTTCTGGTTGCTCCCATCAGAAGTTAGACCTGATAAAAGCCTGTTACCACAGGGATGGGAGACAGATGCCTGTTACATGGGGTTCCCTTTGAGGTGATCTTCCGTGGGGTGTCCTTGCTGCTTCTGACAGACATTGGGTATGCCCAATTCCCAGATCCCTTAGATTAAAACATGTTCTTTGAATCTTTAGTGTGATGGGAAGGAAAGAGGTGGGATAAAAGAGGAAGGGGCATGGAGGAAATGGCTTCTAGAATAATAGCTGTAGGATTCAATTCCCAAATGAGATCATCTTGTCTTCAGAGAGGAAAAAGCCACAAATGTCTAGATCAACTCTGGATGATGTATGCTGATGAATTTTATTTTACTATATAATTTTCAAAATCCTTGGCAAATGAATTTAGAAATTCATTAGATTATCAGGGAGGATGATGGTGATGACTAACTGGGCCTCCGACGGGGCATTCTACGGACATCTTTTTTTTTTGGGGGGGAGGCTGTTTGAGGTAGGGTCTCCCTCTAGCCCAGGCCAGTGTGGAATTCACTACGTAGTCTCAGGCTGGCCTCAAGCTCACAGGGATCCTTCTCCCTTTGCCTCCCGAGTGCTGGGATTAAAGGTGTGGACTTTACAGACATTTTGAAGACAGTCGATTTACTAGGATGAAATTTTGAGCTCCAATGATCATAATTAGTTTTGTCTATGTACTTCTTTCAGATGACCCTGTCAATTTGCATGGGGGTAAATAGCACATAGCCAGTGTCCTTGGATTTTATCACTTATATCTTATGGCATCTGGCCCTGAGATGCCGTTACAAGATACTCTATCAGTCAATAACATTTTAAGGGGCAGACAATCTCATTACATTAAACATTCATATTGATTATATGATCAATTCTGGTTTTAGGAATATTGTTTTAAAAAGGGGGTAGGGATGGAGAGGTGGCTTAGCTGTTAAGGCACTTGCCTGCAAAGCCAAAGGATCCAGGTTTGGTTCCCCAGGACCCATGTAAGCCAGATGCACAAGATGGCACATGCATCTAGTGTTTATTTGTAGAGGCTGGACACCTGGATGGGCCAGTTCTCTCTCTCAAATAAATAAATAAAAATAAATCAAGAGGAAGGAGAAGTGCCTTAAAGTAGGGGCAGAAAGAGTTTGCCCATATCAAATTGGATTTGACCTGCAATAT
This sequence comes from Jaculus jaculus, assembly GCF_020740685.1. Classification (NCBI taxonomy): domain Eukaryota; kingdom Metazoa; phylum Chordata; class Mammalia; order Rodentia; family Dipodidae; genus Jaculus; species Jaculus jaculus. Next base: position 93,415,046 of record NC_059113.1, on the reverse strand, counting down.
GACAACTTGTATGAAAGGCATAGAAAAGTTCACATGGTGAACACCTATGATCCCAGGACTTAGGAGACAGAGGTAAAAAACTCACCAGTTTGAGGGTATCCTGGGCTATATAACAAGCTTTGGGGCAACCTGGGCTATGATGCTGGTCTCTGTCTCAAATTTTCAAAATAATAAATAAGCGAATGAATGAATGAACAGCTAAGTGAATGAATGAGTGAATAAGCGAAAACTAAGTAAATAAAAGACACAGCAAAATCTCTCAGAATTCAGTGTCAGGAATTGCAGGCGTATTTAATAGGAGTAGGCAGCCAGTACCCGATTTTCTGCCATTGCCTGTCCTTGGTACATCTTTCTAGGTCAGCTCTTCATAGTCACAACTCTGAAGTTTTGCCTGCAACCGCCACCCCCCCACCCCACCACATAGTTACAGCTTAAGATTTTCTTGTTTAAAAAAATTTTTTTGTTTATTTTTATTTATTTATTTTGACAGTGACAGACAAAGAGAGAAAGAGGCAGAGACAGAAGAGAGAGAGAGAATGGGCGCGCCAGGGCCTCCAGCCTCTGCAAACAAACTCCAGACGCGTGCGCCCCCTTGTGCATCTGGCTAACGTGGGACCTGGGGAACCGAGCCTCGAACCGGGGTCCTTAGGCTTCACAGGCAAGCGCTTAACCGCTAAGCCATCTCTCCAGCCCGAGCTTAACATTTTCTTAGTACAAACTCTAGGCTCACTATGGCTGTCCCCCATAGCTCTCTCACTTCTTATTATGTGCAAATGACCCAAATCGTCATATCTCTTGCCCATGTAACAGGCATGCTTACATGGGGTACTGGTTGTATCTATTGTTACATTATGCCTATTGTTATAAATCATGAGGCTTTGGCCTCAAGTGGCCCACAATCTAGACACTCTGCGGTCCATGACAGAGATTTACAGGAAGAGCCCCTTGATTATGTCCCATATGCTTGTGTGGCCTGGTCTTTTTTGCTGAAGACATTTATTATTTAACTCAAAACATACAATGAAACAGAGATCCTCTGGCATTGCTGAGAGAGTGCCAATTCTCAGAGTCCTTTCAGAAAGCATTTGCAGAAACGTACAAAGGGCTTTCAAGTGTCCATGGCTTCATCTTAAATTTGGTTTGGTGGTTATTTAAGCTGGTTACATGATTGGCGTTCAGCGGGAACTCATTGGAAGAGTGGTTTCCTCCTTATTTGCTTCTGACACACGTTCCTTCAAGCCTTTGGATTTTACTTGACTCAATCTGTGTGTGTGTGTGTGTGTGTGTGTGTGTGTGTGTGTGTGTGTGTGTGGCCTATCAGGATTAACTTTGAATGACCAGAACACTATTTGTGAGAACAGATGCAAATGGGTACATGTGGCTATGGTGACTGCACACAGATTATGACAGCAGCTTTGCATTGAAGTTGGCTTGTGAACGCGGCTCATAGCCCAACGTGGGGATGTGCTGATTGAAGGCAGACTTACAAAAGTTGCCGAAGAGAGAAGTACGGGTTTTGTGTTGCTCGTTCTGGAATATGAAATTTGTCCTAGCATCTCCTTGGCCTGGCTCACCTCGGCCCGAGCCTTACCTTGCAGTGTACTTATAATAAGCCTGTCTCTTCTCTTCCACGCTGGCTGGCTGTCGCAGAGAAAGCTCTGCGCTTGCAACGTCCCAGGTTCAAGACCTCCTTTCCTTTCCCCACTTCCAGCTCCCACCTATTTCATGACAGTGTCTTTCTGCGTGTATCGTGTACTCCAATTATGCTCACTCCCAACTATCTTCTCTTGTCCCCAGACCCCTTCTGCTGGTCTCCCTCCTCTTTCCAAATTGTCCCCCTTCTAATCTTGTTCTTTTTTTAAGCTAGATTCTCTATATGAGGGAAGACGCTGTCTGAGTCGGGCTTATTTCCCCTAACACGATACTCTTCTGTTCCATCCATTTTCCTGCAATGGCAATTTCGTTCTTTTTAAAATATTTGAATAATTAAGTTCCACTGTAGATGTCTACCACATTCTGTTTACCCATTCATATGACAGTTCACTTACAGTGTGCCGATCCTTCAGTGGACAGTCTCCACTTATTTATTTACTTATTTACTTATTTTGGTTTTTTGAGGTAGGGTCTCACTCCAGCTCAGGCTGACCTGGAATTCACTATGTAGTCTCAGGGTGGCCTCGAACTCTCAGTGATCCTCCTACTTCTGTCTCCTGAGTGCTGGGATTAAAGGCATGTACCAGGCCTGGCTGAGGTCCCCTCTTGATTACACAGGGGGTTCTATAGCAGCAAAGTTTTTAACTTGATTCTTCTGCCATGTGTGGAAGGTGGTCCTCATAGATTCCTGTTGCCTGTGCCAAGCTGCAGATCATGGCTCGTTTATTTTAGGATGGTTGCTCCCAGGGTAACATCAGGGACCGGTGAAAGCCCAGACACGGATGCCTCCTTGTAGACAAACAAGCCCAGGTAGGATGCCATCCTTACTCGTGGTTGGTGAGGCTCTAGAAATCCCCTTTTTCTGAGGGTGTGCAGTAGCGTCTACATAGAAATAGCATTTGTTGTGTGTGTGCTTGGTTGTGCACGGGTTCATGTGTGGGTACATGTGTGTGGAGGCCAGAGGTTAATGTCAAGTGTGTTTCTCCATGGCTTTCCACTATATTCTTTTTTTACAAAAAAATATTTTATTTCTCTCTTTATTTGAGAGAGAGGAGAGAGAGAGAGAGAATGGGCATGCCAGGGCCTCTAGCCACTGCAAACGAATTCCAGAAAACATGCACTGCCTTGTGCATCTGGCTTACGTGGGTTCTGGGGAGTAGAACCTGGGTCCTTAGGCTTCACAGGCAAGCACCTTAACCGCTAAGCCATCTCTCCAGGCCCCACTATATTCTTTGGGACAGGTTCTTTGGCTGAGTCTAGAGCACACCATGCAGTTAGACTAGCTAGCCAATGACCACCAGACGTTCCTTGTCTCCGTCTGCTCAGCACTAGTAGGGATTACGGGCACATGCCACCATGCCAGGCATTCCTGCGGGTTCTGAAGAGCCAAGCTCAAGTCCTCCAGCAAGTGCCCCACCCACTGAGCTATCTCTTCAGCCCCCCCAAAAGCAACTTTAAAAAATTGTAAATATTTATTTATTTGAAAGAGAGAGAATGGGCACTCCAGGACCTCTAGCCACTGACAATGAACTCCATATGCATGGGCCACCTTGTGCTTCTGGCTTAAGTGGGTTATGGGGAATCAAACCTGGGTCCTTTGGCTTTGTAGGCAAGTGTCTTAACTGCTAAGCCATCTCTAGCCCCAAAATAACATTTTTTAAAGTTGTCATATTGAATTCAGACATTTAAAGACATTCATTGGAAAAGTCTTCATAGTGTAGAACTCAGCGTTTGACTGCAGTTACTTAAAGCAACCTAAAGCATTCAGTATTCGCTGAACTTAGAATCACTGTTCAACTTCTGAGATCTCACCACACCGTTAACAACATAGGTCATGGGAGGTGCCAGGCACCGGTGGTGTAGCTGTATGATCCACACTGAAGAGAATTCTACTGAAGGTCACTGTGGATCTCATACTGACCCCTTTTCTTACTCAGAATCTATGCTGTGTACTGAAAAAAAAAAGTGAGTCAGAATTATGGAGCTGGGGAGAATTAGTGAGAAGGTTAAGAAGATAGTCATTTTGTGTGTTTGGGGTTTGAAGTGGAATTTCTAGTTTGGCAGTTGGACAAAAATCTGTATAAAGGTCAATTGATGTAGTTCAGTTTATACTCAGTTCCCTCTCTCTCTCTCTCTCTCTCTCTGTGTGTGTGTGTGTGTGTGTGTGTGTGTGTGTGTGTGTGTATGTGTAGATACATGTCTGTGTTTGATGCAGGGTCTCACCCTAGCTCAGGCTGACCTGAAACTCACTATAGTAGTCCCAGCCTGGTCTTGAACCCATGGAAATCCTCCTACCTCAGCCTCTATCGTACTGGGATTAAAGACATGCAGAGCCATGCCTGGCCACTCAGTTCTATTTTTAAAAGTATTGTTATTTATTTGTAAGGAGGGAGAGAGAGGAGGTATGGACATGCCAGGGCCTATTGCCCCTGCAGATGAACTCCAGACACATGCGCCACTTTGCGCATCTGGCTTTATGTAGGTACTGGGGAATTGAAGCCAGCTGACAGTCTTTGCGAGCAAGCATCTTTGACTGCTGAGTCATCTCCCTAGCCATATACGCAGTTCCTACATTATAATTCTAACTTCTTCATTAAGGTTCCCTGCTTTAAAATAGAAGTCTATATTTTCTAGGAGTTGATGATCATGACAGCCAGTTTGAGGCTGAATACGGACAGTTCTTTTCTTTCACAGCTAAGGAGCAACTGTGGGCTTATCTGTCTGACCCAGACTGTCCAGGGTCCCAAGAAACCTTGGCCTTGGATCTCTGTGTCCCCTGTTCCCACAGAATAGTGAGCAGATGTGTCCTTGGCCTCACAACACTGGTCTTCCGGGATGGCAGGGACACTTCCTGTGGCTCACCTGCTTTTACTGTCAATCTCCAAGTTCAACCACGAAGGGGAACTTTCATCTTGTTCCTGGATCTCATTCTTTTCTGGAAGGGAGAAAGCAGCTGGCACTAGAATACACATCCAGGCCGAGAGGAGCTGCTGTCCTTGAGTCTTCTGATAACTGGACGGGCAGAGGTCATCCCAGAGCTTTCCCTGGGAATCCCTCTGAGGCACCAAGGCAAAGTTGAAATTGCTCTGTAGGTTACTTATTGTTTAAGGCTGGGAGATTAAGTGACATCTGACCTTAATACCATGTGAGCATGTTAAAGTACCCTCAAACCGCACATTCTGTTCTGGAAATGACTGAACAAAAATGGAAAGTTATGTAGGAAAAAAAATCAATTTCACAAAAGCATCTACATCATTTCAATCTTACTTAAGCTTATATATATACATATATACACATATATACATATATATATTTGGTTTTTCGAGGTAGGGTCTCACTCTAGCCCTGGCTGACCTGGAATTACTATATAGTCTCAGGCTAGCCTCGAATTCATGGTGATCCTCTTACTTCGGCCTCTCAAGTGCTGGGATTAAAGGCATGCTTCACCATGCCCGGCTTAAGCAAATAATTTTTGGAAAAGATAAATATCTTAATTTTTACTGATGTGGACAGGCATTTCAGTTTTTTCTTTATGAAGGATACAGGAGGAGATGGAGGAAGGGCCAGTGTTCAGTCTAGGAAGTTACTAAACCTCTGTAATTAGTGTTATTGCTTTGTCATGATGTAAAGTCATAGCAGAGAACATTATATTTTGTGTTAACTTCTTGGTAAGGCACACAAATAATTAAATTCAAATAAAGGTTTATGAAACCATCGCACTCTAAGGTTTTTCCTTGTATGTTTATTATATTTATTACTTATTTGGATTTTTAAAATATTTCTTGGGTTTATTTATTTGAGATGGAGAGAGAGAGAGAGAGAGAGAATGGGCACATCAGGGCCTCTAGCCACTACAATCAAACTCCAGATGCATGTGCCACCTTGTGCTTCTGGCTTACATGGGTGCTGGGGAATCAAACTTGGGTCCTTAGGCTTCACAGGCAATTGTTTTAACCACTGAGCAATCTCTCCAGCTTTATTTATTACTTACATGATTTTAAGCATTGTTCAACATAACTTTCTACATGTGGATATAAAAACAGCTTTTTATGTGTGAAAATGCTCATTTTCAAATTTTTTCAAATTAATGCTTTCTTGAGTCTTATAATTAGCAGAGAAGAGCTTAAGAAAGTTCTGTGAAGCATTCCCTTAACTTGCAATTGGATGTGATTATATTTACAATGCCGGATTTCTCCTCAGTTCAACACATTAAGCAGTATTGTTTCAATAGCTCTTGCTGTGTCAAACTGTTATTTCTGGCATTTCATATAAGCATGAGGTTGAGAAGAATAGAAAACACCAAATAAATTTCTCAGCAGGAATTCCAGCTTCCCTTCTCCTATAAGTTCATACTTTGGATTTCTAGGAAGGAAAGAAAATCTTAGAGGCAGATAAGATGGTCTGACTTTTGCTTTCCCTTCTGCTCATGGCATAGAGATCATTAAGTGTATAATCTTCTACACCACATTGGAGAACTTTTATAGTAAAGACTGCCTATAAACCTTTTTGGCTTATACAGAATGAATAATCCTAAAATTAAATATATCTGGATTCCTATATGTGTAATCTCCCTAAGTCCTTCCTCATATAATTTTCCTGCAAGAAAATAAGCCTTGATGACATCGACTTTCCAGACCTCTCATTGTGTGGTGCTTTCTATACTTTTGATGTCTGAATGTCTTTAAAAATATTTAATCATTGTAATGCATAACCCAATGTGGAGTAGTCTGAAGTCTGACATTGTTTGTCTTTGGTGTGGTTGAAAAAAAAATGCAAAAACAAATTGTTTGTATAGTGCTGAAAATGGAGGTTGGGATTAAATTGACCTAAGGTTAATGATAGGATGGAGATCAACTGTCAAGTAGCAAGAAAATGCTATAGCCCTGGCAATAATTAATGTTGAGCAATGACTGGAGTTCAGATTATTGTAATGAGAGATGATATGATGTTCTGACTGCCCAGAGGTCAATGTTACTTGGTTTCCTATGGTTCGGGGTAAATAAAGAGAACTTTCTAGTAAAAAAAAAAAAAAAAGAAAGAAAGAAAAGAAAAGACAATGTAACTGGATACAGTGAGCCTGCAGTGACCCAAGGTTCACTAGAGGCATTGTTAGTAAGTATAAAGAGTTTATAAAATATGTAGCAGCCAATGTTTTATGGACTTTTGTCCCTGAATGGGGATGAGTGAAGAGGTAGATTCAGGGATGTGTTTATGTAACTGAGGAAAACAGACCAAAATTATAGTTTGCAGAGTCCCATATGTTGAATATTATCCTATAATTCCAATATCCCTTTCCTTGAATCCTTCATTTTATGAATGGCACCATTCTTTGCAGAATTTATCACCAGCTGTCCTTGTTCTGATAATGTATTACATTAATAGATCATTAAAGTAACAGACATGTTGGAGTCGTACATTATCAGAACAAAGCGCTCTGGGGGTGATGCATTTCAGGAAAGATGGGCTTCATCATGGGCAGCCCAAGTCTGTCAGTTCAACAAGACAGAAGAGGGATCCATGTCACACACCACTAAGAACCTGACATTTGGGTCTTGCTGCAAGGGGTGACCCCAAGTGTAAAGTCATTCTGGCTGCTTTTGGACCTTTGGGTCTTCATCCAAATTCTTGTATATGGTGAGTTTCAGTTTTGGAAGAAAAAAAAATAAAGAGTGGCATGACTGTGTCCTATGAGAGAGAAATGTCTGTGGGCCACAAACTACCCAATGCTAAGTTGTGTCTGGGAAGGTAAGTTCATGGGAGGGCAAGCTTGAGTCCAACAGGTCAGGGTTATCTATATAGCATTTACTGACACAGCTCGTCAGCAGTATTTGATTTCCAGGCTTTCTCACCATAAGTACCATTTTTTCCTTCAACGCTTTGTTGAGTCTTGTACCCTCTGACAGGTTCTTTCAAAATAACTCAATGCATAAGTAAATAGATTGAATTCTAAAGATAGTTGACACCTCCAGAATTAAATTTAAAAAATGCACAAAAACCAGTGTACTTTTACCCAAGATGGGCATCTGTTAGTTCTGCATGAATGTTCCTCAGGAATGGGGTAGAGAACCCTGGCTTTGTGAACTGTCTCCGAGGTTACATGTACAAACAACTCAGCTCAAATAAGGCACCAACGACAGAAACAACAACAACAACAAAAATTTTTTTGCAAGTATATCTTGGTGAATCAATGTATTTAATTGGGGTGACTTATGGGCTACAGAATATGTTTGTGTCCCTTCCCCAGCGACTGTTCACTATATGTTGGAGTTTCTTGTGGAATGCTGTCCTGCAGCATGACATGACCGTTGCCTTCTTGAACTGTTTGCCACTGTGATTACCAGAAAGAGATTCCCACAGATTGGGCCCATTAACTTCCATGGAGTGGGGGAAGGCTCATGAGACCACACCCCCTCCCCATCGGTTACACGTAGTCAAAGGTTGTCAGGGGAAGGAGCTCTAATATAGTAGAGTGTTCACTATTAGGAGCCCCAATATAAAAAAATTATTTCAAAAGGGCTGGAGACATGGTTTAGCGGTTGAGGTGCTTTCCTGCGAAGCCAAAGGACCCAAGTTCGATTCTCCAGGATCCATGTAAACTGGCTGCATAAGGGGCCACACCTATCTGGAGTTTGTTTGCAGAGGCTGGAGGCCTTAGTGTGCCCATTCTCTCTCCCTCTCTCTCTCCCTGCCTGTTTTGTATCTCTCTCTCTGTCAAATAAATAAATTTAAAAAAAAGAAAAGCAATTTTATTTATGAGCAGACAGAAAGAGAGAGTGAGTATGGGTGTACAAGGCCCTCTTGTTGTTACAGACATAGTCCAGATGCATGCACCACTTTGTGCATCTGGCTTCACGTGAGCATTGGGGAACTGAACCCAGGCCAATAGGCTTTGCAAGCAAGGCTCTTAACAACTGAGCCATCTCCAGAAAGATGAATTTTAATTTTTTGTTTTATTTATTTATTTTATTTATTTTTTAAAAAATAATTTTTTGTTTATTTTTATTTATTTATTTGAGAGGGACAGACAAAGAGAGAAAGAGGCAGAGAGAGAGAGAGAGAGAGAGAGAGAGAAAGAGTGGGCGCACCAGGGCTTCTAGCCACTGCAAATGAACTCCAGATGTGTGTGCCCCTTTGTGCATCTGGCTAACGTGGGTCCTGGGGAATCGAGCCTTGAACTGGGGCCCTTAGGCTTCACAGGCAAGCGCTTAACAGCTAAGCCATCTCTCCAGCCCTTATTTATTTATTTGAGAGCGACAGACAGAGAGGGAAAGAGGCAGATAGATAGAGAATGGGCACGCCAGGGCCTTTAGCCACTGCAAAGGAACTCCAGACACATGTACCCCTTGTGCATCTGGCTAACATAGGTCCTGGGGGATTGAGCCTTGAACTGGGGTCCTTAGGCCTGACAGGCAAGCACTTAACCACTAAGCCATCTTTCCAGCCCCCAAAAGATTAATTTTAAAAGTGATCTACCAAATCAGATTTCCAGAGACCCAGAGGCCCCCAACACCTCATCACTGAAGCAGACCAAAAATGAACCCAACATGGCTCAGGGAAATTTTGCGGAGGAGTGCATGGAAAGAATGTCAGAGCCACATGTTGGGTCATGATATGCAGAGACATTTATCCGACCCATAACTGTGGGCTAACTCCACAATGGGTGACCCATATACCTCAAGAAGGAGGGGCCAGGTGGGGGGGGAGGACATGGATGAGCCTAGCAATGGTACCAAATTGACTATATTCTCTGAGTACAAAACTAACTAATTTTAAAAAAGTGTTTTGTCCATAATGATCATCATTTTCTCAATAATTGGTCTAGGAATTCAACATGAGGGAAAGCTGGGCTAACAGGGCCTTTGAAACACTTGTAGGTATGTTGATATGTTTATAAACAGCTAGGTCTGTGACTGGTACCATAATGCTGAGATCTTTATGGCAAACCTCAATTTTATTATAACTATCTTTATACCAAAACAAAAAATAAAAACCCTGGATTTTTTTATCCATGACACTTGCAGCTACTAGGTATGATCTACAAAAGAAAAAAAAAATAATAATCCAAAGGAGTAGATATTTATAACTCAAAGACAAGATGGCTAAAAGCCACAATTGGTGGGAAGAATTCCATTGATGATGGTGTGAAAGACAAGAGAAGGTAACTGTTTAGGTAGTGACCTCTTCCCTTTGAATGGGTGGGCAAGAAAGGGTTATTCATTTACAGCCATCCCCTTTCTGTCTTCTCAGAGCTGTGAAGTTTCCCTCTCTCTCTCTCTCTCCTTCCTTCTCTTCCTCCTTCCTTCTTTTTTTCCTCTCCCTCTCCAGAAAAGGCAGTAATCCTTTAGTAAGCGCCTACAGCAGAGCTAACACCTTGGAAAAGCATGCCCAGTTTAAAGGCTGGCATTGCACAGGGGTTTTCCTCAGGCAGTGGGAGGAAGGATTTGGGAGTGTCCAAAGGAGGGGCACAACGCTAATATGATTTTTTAAAAATTTTTATTTATTTATTTATTTGAGAGAGACAGACACAGAGAGAAAGGCAGATAGAGGGAGAGAGAGAGAATGGGCGTGCCGGGGCTTCAAGCCTCTGCAAACGAACTCCAGACGCGTGCGCCCCCTTGTGCATCTGGCTAACGTGGGACCTGGGGAACCGAGCCTCAAACCGGGGTCCTTAGGCTTCACAGGCAAGCGCTTAACCGCTAAGCCATCTCTCCAGCCCGCTAATATGATTTTAACTGGTAACTGTTGGGATGATTTGTCACATGGCTCTTTCCTAGGCTCTTGCTGGGAGATGTTGGTTAACTCACAGGCCATCTCTGAAATGGATGACTTGGATGGATAGGTCTCTTCCTTAGTGGGTTGAGTATACACCCCTTAGCAGATTTCCAGACAGCCCCAACGAGAGGTAGAGAACTGTTTTTATTCTTTCAGTTCTAGTTTCTTTATTGGAAGTTTGTTACAAAGCAACATATACAAAGGTCATATGCCAGAAAGGAAAAGAATTTTGAGCAAAACTCATCACCAAGTGGAAACAATTTCATTCAGAAGATATAGAAGCAAGCCTGTGGGAAGAGGCAATTGCCTCACAAATCTACTTGAGTCTGTGTGTGTGTGTGTGTGTGTGTGTGTGTGTGTGTGTTTATCAGTGACCTTGTCACTTAGCCATGGATGTTAAGAGCAGAAATAGAATACCATTTTAAAACATTCATTTTATGAGAATAAGGGATTCAGTCTCATTAAGGGCACGAACATATTTAGTCTCTGAAGTACTGATGGTTTAATTCATTGACTTTAAATATTTCATAAAATACATCCATCAGAAGGTGAGGTGATGGGCTAGGGAGATGGCTCAGTGGACAGAAGTGCTTTCTGGGCTAGTGTGAGGGCCGGAATTCTGATCCCTCGAATCCATCTAAAGCTGGATGCTACAGGACTGCTGTTTGTAACCTCAGTTTACCTACAGTGACATGGGAGACAGAGACAAGAGAAGCACCTAGATGTGAACCTGGAAAATGCCGTGGTGAACAACCATAGAGGACTTGCCTTAAACAAGGCGGAAGGTGAAGAGACACCCAGCATTGTCCTCTGACCGCCTCTTGTGTACCCTGGCACACATGTACCTGAACGCTTGCACACCAAAGTGTATACTCACACAAGAAAATAAAAAAAAAAATTAACAAAGATGAGATGCATATATACGTCAATGGAGATGTAAAGAATCAACACACAGGAGCTGGCGAGATGGCTGAGTGGTGAAGACACTTGCCTGCAAAGTCTAAAGACCTAGGTTCGATTCCCCAGCACCCAGATAAAGCCAGATGCACAAAGCGACACATGCATCTGGGGTTCATTTGCAGTGGCTCGAGACCCTGGCACCCATTTTCCCTTTCTCTCTCTCTCTTTCTCTCTCCTTTCAATTAATGAAAATTGGGCTGGAGAGAATGCTTAGTGGTTAAGGCACTTGTCTGCAAAGGTAAAAGACCCAGGTTCACTTCCTCAGGACCCACATAAGCCAGATGTACGAGTTGGAGCTCGTGTCTGGAGTTCATTTGCAGCAGCTGGAGGCCCTGGTATACCCTCTCTCTCTCTCTCTCTCTCTCTCTCTCTTTATATATATATCTGCCTCTTTGTCTTCCAAATAAATAAATAAAACTAAAAAAAAATTTTAAGAAAGAATCAACACACACACACAGCCGTTCCATCCATTGCTATGAACAAGTTCATTTGTGGGAGACCAACAGAAACAAGTAATTTACATCAGGTCTGCCATGTAAAATACATCTGTCAGTTCACTTAACAAATTCTGTGTGACGTCTCAAAGCCTATTTCTATGCAGTTCTGTACCGAGAGAAACTTGCCACACTGATAGAGGAGTCACTTCAAACATTAAAGCAAATTAATATGGCTATCTTGGGGGATTTTCTTATGTCACAGTTTGAATTTGGAAAACAGATGGATCAGAAAAGCCACAACACTTGGGTTTGCAGGAACTTGCAGAGATTACCGAGGGGCCACATTGTTTCCGACTTCCTACAGTGACCTGGTAATGCACTCTGAAAATCTTGATAGTCTCATTTCCTTTATCCCAGAAAGTCTACTTACAGGAATTTATTTTTTAAAGAAATCATTAAGATTTAGGGATTTGGCAACTAGGATATTCATTTTACCAGTATTCAGAATAGCCTTTTTTTTTTTTTTTTTTTTTTTTTGGTTTTTCAATGTAGGGTCTCACTCTAGCCCAGGCTGACCTGGAATTCACTATGTATTCTCAGGGTGGCCTTGAACTCACGGCAATCTTCTTAGCTCTGCCTCCCGAGTACTGGGATTAAAGGCGTGCACCACCATGCCCAGCCAGAATAGCCATTTTTAATACAGAATCTAAATATTCAAGACCACAAAATTATTTCAGTCTATTGTGGGATAGATAAATAGTGAAAGCCCATGCAAATTTCTAAAAATAATCATGTAAATTAGCCAGTACTCTCATAATATAAAGGGACTATATTCCACAATAATATGATTGAATCATTCTTTGGTTATAAAATTATTCAAGTGAGGACCTTGACACATTTCTTGTTAAATTTTATTTTTATTTATTTGAGAGAAAAAGAGGCAGAGGGAGAGAGAGAGAGAAAGGGAGAGGGAGAGAGAGAATGGGCATGCCAGGGCCTCCAGCCACTGCAAATGACTTCCAGACACATGTGCTACCTTGTGCATCTGGCTTACATAGGTCCTGGGGAATCGAACATGGGTCCTTTGACTTTGCAGGCAAGTGCCTTAACCGCCAAGCCATCTCTCCAGCCCACCATACACATTTCTTTATTCATGTATATAGTGCACATATGCAGGATCAGATATTAACAGTAATTTCTCTGTGATATGATGCAATTGTGAATGATTGTATTCTATTTTCATTTTTGCTCATTTCTAGGAGCTTCATGTCCTACATTGGACTATTTAAATTTGATGAAAATAAAATGCACCAGTGAGTGAATACAAATGCCATTAGAGCTGGAGAGGAAGAGGAGACAAGATCAAGTTGGAGATGTAGGTTAAGAAGCCAGAAGTACCTTGACTGCTAAGCTAACAAGCACAATACTTTTTGTCCATGTGGTAAATTTTATTTGTTACATACAATTAAATCAGTTTCCTAAAATATTGACCGTCTTACTTTACATTAAAAAATAGGAACAATTCACTTCCCCCTCAACTCAGTAACCCTCAGAAGGAATCAGCATTACCTGACCAGGTGGGCGGAGGAGTGGTCTCCAGAGGTGTTTACTCTGGTCATGTGGCAGGGCCATCTTATCTGCCATCCTCTTGTCTCTGTGTTCAATTGCTGACGTGCGTGGGAGCTGTCTGTGAGCGATCTGATGGCTCCTCGCTGTTATTTTAACATTTACTGCTGTTGTAATTTAAAATCTTCTTTATATCCTACCTCTAATGGTGTAACAAGGTCACCCAAGAGTTCATCAAGTAGAGAGCTGTAAACCACTCAGGAAACCAAAGGGCTTTGGAACACGACTCCGACGTGCTAAATCTCTAGTGAGAAGGCCAAGTAGCCACCATGATGCTGTGTACTTTTAATTTAAGAGAGAGCACTTCAAAATATTAGAGAAAATACAGGGAAAATAAAAAAAAAAAAAGCTGCCTCAAAGCAAATATATGTTTCAACATTTGCAGATTTATGTACTTGAAGATTGCTTCCCCCTGGCCCCCACCCTGGGCACACGCTTCACATCTGGTCCTGTGGGAAAAGCAGGCTTGAATTATGTAAGTCTTTGAATTATATGATATGATGGTTCCAGGAATGCATTCTTTGTATAAAATGCAACAGTCAAGGAAGGCGAGGGGTGGACTCAGTGACTGTGGTGGTGGCCGCTGGAGGACAAAGAAATAGTTGAAATGAGGGTGTCAGGAGTGTAGGGTTGATAAGCCCTCTCAGGCCAGCTCAGAGACGAGAATGGAGGCACCAGAAGGTGGAGCCGAGCAAACGACTAAAGAGGGAAAAGGATGAATTAAGATTGGTAAAGGACTTAATACAAGGCCCGGCAACCAATCCGTATGAATCCCGTGGTCTAACTTTCACTATCTGAGAGGTGCTAGTTTTTGTTACTAAGAAAAAACAGGCCTGGAGAGATGGTTTAGTGGTTAAACGCTTGCCTGTGAAGCCTAAGGACCCCGGTTCGAGGCTCGGTTCCCCAGGTCCCACGTTAGCCAGATGCACAAGGGGGCACATGCATCTGGAGTTCGTTTGCATTGGCTGGAGGCCCTGGCGCGCCCATTCTCTCTCTCTCTCTGCCTTTTTCTCTGTCACTTTCAAATAAATAAATAAACATAAAACAAAAAAAAAATTAGAAAAAACAGCTCCCCCCAAATGGCATGCATTTGAAGACTTTGTTATGAATACACCAATTTGTTTACTGTTCTCTTCATTATTCACAAATAAAATTTTAATTGTATAAGTAATGTAGGGTTTTTTTTTAAGAAAGAAAGGAATAAATTGAAATAGTGTGGAAATAGTAATTGAGGATGTTGTGCAGGAGAGTACTTGTCCTGTGTGAGTCCTGGGTTCAAGCCCCACACTGCCTTTATGTGTGTGTATACAGACACATGCACACATGCACATGTACACATATACACATACACTTACATACAGTTTAGAGGAGAAGATGAAAAGCCGAGCATCCTGCAACCTCTTCTTTGCTCTGCTATTCCACTTTACCTCTCAGATCACTGCCGACATTTGACTGTGACCTCCGGACATTTTTAGACGTACAGATGGGTCATTATATACCTCCTGTTCAGGAACATGGTTTTCTCTCCATGCAGACACATGTCATAGGTCAGGTTTATGACCTTATCCTTTATTTTTTCAGAGATTCACGTGCCTTTAATCCTAGCACTCAGGAGGCAGAGGTAGGAGGATCACTGTGAGTTAGAGGCCAGCCTGAGACTACATAGTGAATTCCATGTCAGCCTGGGCTAGAGAGAGACCTATCTTTAAAAAACCAACAAAAAAGGGGGGTGCTGGAGAGATGGCTTAGCAGTT
Organism: Jaculus jaculus; assembly: GCF_020740685.1. Lineage (NCBI taxonomy): Eukaryota > Metazoa > Chordata > Mammalia > Rodentia > Dipodidae > Jaculus > Jaculus jaculus. The sequence continues at coordinate 93,399,844 of NC_059113.1, read as the reverse complement.
AAGGTGCTTGCCTGCAAAGCCAAAAGATACCGGTACGATTCTCCAGGACCCACGTAAGCCAGACGTACAAGGGGGCGTGCATGCATCTCGGGTTTGTTTGCAGCGGCTGGATGCCCTGGTGCGCCCATTCTCTCCCTCTCTCTTTCTCTCTCTCTCTGCCTCTTTGTCTCTCTCAAATAAATAAGTAAAACATATTTTTTAAAAAAACAAAAAAAATACAAATATTCTATTTATTTGGGAGAGAGAGAAAAACACAGAGTGGGATGGATGCATCAGGGCCTCGTACTACTGCAAATGAACCCCAGATGCCTGTGACACTTTGTGAATCTGGGTTTATGTGGGAACTGGGGAGATGAACCCAGGCCATCAGGCTTTGAACGTCCTCTGTCCAGCTTGAACTTATCTTGAAAAACAAGAAACAACAACAACAACAAAAACCCACTTTGTTTAAGCAAAAATTTAGGTCCACTGCAAAACTGAGTGTCAAGTACATTCTTGGTACCCTCCTTCCCTCCCCTAGAACTGACATCCCACACCAACGGGGCCATTCATTCCAAGCAATGAGCCTAGGCTGGTCCAGCAACCTATGAAGCCCATAGTTGACATTAGCTTTCCCCCTGGTGGGGTATATCCTGGGGGCTGGGAGGAATGTATGACTCCATTTATACTCGCATATCCACCATTATTTATTCATCACAGAGAATGATTTCATTGCCCTAAAAATGCTCTGTGTTTTGCCTCTGCCTCCCTTCCTTAAATCGAATCCTTGGCAAACATTAGTCTTTTTCCTGTCTCTTTTCTAGTCCCACCTCCAGATGCCATATGCCTGGCTTTGTATAGCATGTGACCTTTGGGATCAGTGTCCTTTTTTAACAAATGCACATATAAATATGCATTTAAGTCTCTGCTATAACTTTTACTCCTTAATAGCTCTTTTCTTTTTCGTGTTGAGTAGATTGCCATTGATTGCCATTGTCTAGATGTATCATATCATGGTTTATTGGTCCACTCGCTGAACATTTTGGCTGCTTCCAAGTTTTGGATATTAATAGTGAAGCCATTATAAATATAGCCATGTGCAGTATATTTCTATGGAAATGAGTTGTCAAGTCATCTGGGCAATATCAAGGTGTGTGATTGTAAAACCACATAGTAAAAGTATATTTAGTTGTTTTTTTTCTTCTTTTTTTAAAAAATTATTTATTTATTTATTAGTGACAGACACAGAGAGAAAGACAGATAGAGGCAGAGAGAGAGAATGGGCGTGCCAGGGCTTCCAGCCTCTGCAAACGAACTCCAGACGCGTGCGCCCCCTTGTGCATCTGGCTAACGTGGGACCTGGGGAACCGAGCCTCGAACCGGGGTCCTTAGGCTTCACAGGCAAGCGCTTAACCGCTACGCCATCTCTCCAGCCCTTTTTTCTTCTTTTTGAGGTAGTGTCTCCCTCTAGCCCGGGCTGACCTGGAATTCACTATATAGTCTCCAGGTGGCCTTAAGTTCACAGTGATCCTCCTACCTCTGCCTCCCTCCAAGGGCTGAGATTAAATGTGTGAGCCCCCACGCCCAGCTTCTGCTTGGTCTGGTAAGAAACTGTCCTACTGTTTTCCAGAGTTTAACTGTGCTGCGTTTCCCACCACCAATGAGTAAGATGTTATATTGTTCTACGTTTTTGTCAGCAATCCTTGTGGCCAGTGCTTTGATTCTGGTCTTATCTAAAGAGTCCTGTTGTAATTGTTTTAATTTGTGATTTCTTAATGACGTATGATATATGAACGTATATTTGATATGCTTTTTGACATGTAAATATTTGGTATCTGTGTTAAGTCATTTGACTCATTTTTTTCATGTGTCTGTGTTGGGTGTGCAGGAAGTGCATGTGACCATGTTTGCATATGCATGTAGGGGCCAGAGATCAACTTTATTTATTTATTTATTTATTTATTGATTGATTGATTGATTGATTGAGATAGAGAGAAAGAGGCAGATAGAGAGAGAATGAGAACAGGCAAGCCAGGGCCTCTAGCAACTGCAAACAAACTCCAGATGCATGGTTCACCTTGTGCATCTGGCTTATATGGGTCCTGGGGGAATGAATCTGGGTCCTTAGGCTTTGCAGGCAAACATTTTAACTGCTACTCCATCTCTCCAGCCCCTTCTGTTATTAAAAATATTTTATTTATTTTCTTATTAGAGAAAGAGGTGGGGGTGTGTGTGGGGGGGAGAAAGTGCCAGGGCTTCCAGCCACTGCAAACAAACACCAGATACATGGGCCACCTTGTGTATCTGGCTTATGTGAGTCCTGGAGAATCGAACCTGGGTCCTTAGGCTTTCAAGTAAGTGTCTTAACTGTTAAGCCATCTCTCTAGCCTTCAGGCATTTTTTTTTTCAGTTACTTTCTACTTTATTTATTTATTTTAAAGACAGGGTCCTTCACTGAACCTGGACTTCACAAATTCTACCAGACTAGCTAGCCAGGCAGCTCCAGCCCTGAGCTTCTCCTTTCCTGCCTCCCCAGCACTGAGATTATGGGTGCATGCCACCGCACCAGGCTTTTACATGGGTGCTGGGAATCCAACTACACATCCTCATGCTTGTGTGACAAATGCTTTACCCCCCACAAAGAATTCCCTTCACATGTGTCTTTTTCAAATCATTTAGCCCACATGTTGGTAGCTCGTCTTCCTATTCTCTTAAAGATGACTTTCTCATGACAAGTTTGTTTTCTTGTTATCTTGAAAATAACTCTTGTAACAGAAGTCTTAAATTTTTTTTAAGTTTTTTTTTTTTGTTGCTGTTCATTTTTATTTATTTATTTGAGAGTGACAAGGAGAGAGAGAAAGAGGCAAATAGAGAGAGAGAGAATGGACACGCCAGGGCTTCCAGCCACTGCAAATGAACTCCAAACGCATGCGCTGCCTTGTGTATCTGTTTAACATGGGTCCTGGGAAATTGAGCCTCGAACGGGAGTCCTTAGGCTTCACAGGCAAGCGCTTAGCCACTAAGCCATCTCTCCAGCCCAGAAGTCTTAAATATTAATGAAGTCGACTTATCAATTATGCCTGCCTATAGGTTGTGACTTTGGTAGTATGTCTAACAAGTCATCGCCATGGGGCAGGGGAGATAGCTCAGTGGGGAAGACTGCTTGTCCCACAAGCACAAGGGCATGAGTTCAATCCCAGCACTCATGTAGACATCCAGCCATAGTTACACATGCCTGTGAACCTCAGTCCTGAAAGGGGCAGAGACAGGGCAATCCCTGGGGCTTACTGTTAGCCAGCCTGACTGAAAAATGTCAACTCCAGGTTCAGTGAGAGACTCTGTCTCAAGGTAACAAAATGGAAGAATGACATAGAAGAAAACCTGATGTCTTCTACTGGTCTCCACTTGCATGCACTTGGGGTCCACACATCTGTACACACATGTATGCACCACACATACTATATACACATGAACTAAACAGAGAGAAAGAGATCTTAAGACTGATTACAGTACACATCTGCTTTACCATAGGCTCAAAAGGTCTCTTTTGAGAAATCACCAGTGAAGATACTCATCAGTGGACACTGCAAGCCTTATAATTGGCCAGCCAGGCCAAATGAGCCAAGGGGTGCAATAGTGGCACGTCTGTTATGGGGGAAACCAACTGCCCTCTACTTGGACTGGAGGCCCGCTCCATGGGAAGGGAATACATCCCTGATACTGAAAATTTAAAACAGGGGTAGTCATAAGCCCGAGGGGTGTAACATCTGCTGTTGTCTGGCCAAATGTATATACTATGCTTATCAAACTGCCCAGTAAGCACTTCTGTTAATGTTCACACCCTTATATTAATGCTACTCTCACTTTTGGTAGAGAATCTTCTCTTTTCAGATGGCAGTGACCTTGGGATGACTTAGAAGGTATCATGGTGATGGAAAGAAATGACCGCAGTGCTCAGTACTGCAATTTCTGTATCACACCTTCCAAGGCTCAGGGTCTAATGTGGAAGAGGTGGTGGAAAGAATGTAAGAGCCAAAGGAAGGGCAGGACTTCATACAACATGCTCCCTCCAGACACAAAATGGCCTGGACATCCATGGCCTCACAGTGCCTGACACTACCTGCATAAGTCCATCATAAGAGGAGGAAAAGATCAAGACATCAAAAGTAAAAGAGAGACTGATTGAGATGGGGAGGGGGTGTGATGGAGAGTGGAGTTTAAAGGGGTAAGTGGGGGGAGGGAGGGAATCACCATGGGGTATTGTTTTATAATCATGGAAGTTGTTAATAATAAAAAATTAAAAATTTTAAAAAAAGATCTCTTTCTAGATATTAAGTGTGTGATAAAGCCCTTGGTAAATATAGCTGGTCTCCATCTAAGGGGTGTGTGGTAGTTTGAATATATGGCCTCATAGACTGAGGTGTTGGACTAAAATCGAGTTTGCAGTTTTAGCCCCTGGCAGACAGATTCTTGCTACAGGGGGTGTGTCACTGGGGCCACGTGGAGCTGAATTCCAGCCCAAAGGTGAGAGAGGTTTGCGCTCTGGTGGGGTTCCTGTCTGTTGAATCTTAGTGTTTGCTGTCTCCTGTGGTTTTTCTCTCTCTGCTTGGATTTATGAATGAGACTCTGCTTCTTCCACCATGGATGAAAATTCCCCTGAATCTATAAGCCGGAAGTAAGTTGGGTTCCTCCCATGAATTGTGTCTGGTCTGGATGTTGGTCCAGGCAAGATGGAAACTGTCTACTCCAGGGAGTGCGCATACTATCACTGAAGAGCTTCTCTGAGAATAAAATGGCCCACCTGGCAGAGGGATTGTAGGGTTACCAAGGTGGTTTCCTCGCCTTAGGTACAGCGCTGATTACAGAGCAGCGGTGAAGCCACAGGGTGTTTCTGGGCACAGAGTGGGAGAAGTTCAAGGCTCCTGGGGGTTGGTGTGGAAGTCCAGTGCTGGAGGTAATGAAGCCAGGAATGGTGGCAAGTACATGTACTTGCAACTGTAGAGGTTGAGGCAGGAGGATTGCTAAGCCTGGGGATTCAAGCCCTCTATTTCCTTTCTTTCTTCCTTTATTTTGTTTATTCTTATTTATTTTTTTATTTGAGAGCAACAGACACAGAGAGAGAAAGAGTCAAATAGAGAGGGAGAGAGAATGGGCTCACCAGGGCCTCCAACCACTGCAAACAAACTCCAGACGCGTGCACCCCCTTGAGCATCTGTCTAACCTGTGTCCTGGGGAAGCGAGCCTCGAACCGGGGTCCTTAGGCTTCACAAGCAAGCGCTTAACTGCTAAGCCATCTCTCCAGACCTCAAGGACTCTACTTTCATGACTCTATTTCTATGCTCCCAATTTTGATTTATACATCTGCCTCCTTTTCACCAATACACCACTGTCTGTTTTTAGTTCTATTTTGGCTTGAAGATATAATGTCAGTCTTTTAACTTGGATCTTGTCTGACAAGATTGCATTGACTTGGGCTGGAGAGATGGTTTAGTGGTTGCTTGCAAAGCCTAAAGATCCAGGTTCGATTCTCCAGGTCCCACGTAAGCCAGATGCATAAGGTGGCACATGCGTCTGGAATTCATTTGCAGTGGCTGGAGGCCCTGAAATGCCCATTCTCTCTCTCACTGCCCCCCCCCCTGTCTCTCATAAATAAATAAAAATAAAAAATCTTTTTAAAAAAGATTGCATTGATTATTTCTCGGTCCTTTGCATTTCCATATAAACTTGAGAATCAATTTGTTGATATCCGTAAACTAAATTGCTGAGATTATTACTGGAATTACAGTGAATCCGTAGAGCAAGCTTGGAAGAAATGATATGACAATTCGAGTCTTGCTATTCATGAGTAGGGGGTAGCTTTTATTTGGTTCTACTTTGATACTATTTTATTAAAGTACTTTAGTTTCTTCATAAAGATGGTGCACATATTTTAATAAATTTGTACACACATGTATATCATCTCGGGGGTGATCAAGTAAATGGCAATGTGCTTTAATTTCAAATTCTACTTGGTCATTGCTGGGATATAGAAAATATGGTGATATTGCCTATTCACATGCTATCCCACAAGGATACAATTTTCTATAATCTCTTATTAGTTACAGGTATTTTTGCTGATTACTTTGAATTTCCTGCACAGATAATCACATCATATTCAAGAAAGACAGGTTTACTACTTTGTCACCGATTTGTTAACCTTTTATTTCTTTTTCTTTTCCTTCCTTCCTTCCTTTCTTTTTTTGAGGCAAGTAAACAGACTGGCTTTTTTTTTTTTTTTTTCTTTTTTTTTGGTTTTGCGAGGTAGGGTCTCACTCTGGCCCAGGCTGACCTGGAATTCACTATGGAGTCTCAGGGTGGCCTCGAACTCATTGTGATCCTCCTGCCTCTGCCTCCCGAGTGCTGGGATTAAAGGAGTGTGCCCCCATGCCTGGCTCAGACTGGCCTTTTTTTTATGCTAGACAGTGAGAGTGAAAGATAGAGAGACAGAGTGAGAAAGATTTGGCATGCCAGGGTCTCCAGCCACTGTGATCAAACTCCAGACATGGTTGCTACCTTGTGGGGATATGTGACCTTGAGTGCTGTGTCACCTGGTGCATTTGGCTTATGTGGGACCTGGAGAGTTGGACATTGTTCTTAAGCTTTGCAGGAGAGCACCTTAACCACTGAGCCATCTCTCCAGCCCTCCTTTTCTTTTCTTACTGCATGGGGAAGGATTTTCAGGGAAATGTTGAAAAATGGTGGTGAGAGGGGACATCTTGCCTTGTTCTGGTCTTAGCAGAGAAGCTTCTAGTGTCTGACCATTTGTTAGCTGCAGAAGTTTGTAGCTGTCCTGTGTAATGGAAAGGAAGTTATGTCATTTCTAAGTCTCTGAGAGTTACTTTTTTAATGTATGCATGTGGTATGCATGCATATGTGTACACGTGGTCATATGTTTGTGGGAGTGTGTGTGTGTGTGTGTGTGTGTGTGTGTGTGTGTGTGCATGTGTGTCCATGGGAAGGCTAGAGCTCAACAATGGGTGTCTTCCTTACTCACCCTCCAGCATATTCTTTGAGACAGGGTTGATAGATGAACCTAGAGCTCTCCTGTTTGTCTAGAAAATCCAGCCAGCAAGCCTTAGGGATCCTCTTGTGCAGGGGTTACAGGCATGTGCTCTTACACCCAGCATTTTATGTGGGTGCTGGGGGATCTGGACTCAGCTCCTCATGCTACCACAGTAAGGACTTTACCCACTTTTCCATGCCCCCAGCACTTCTGAGAGTTTAAAAACATAACTGGGTCAAGTCGGGCGTGGTGGCGCACGCCTTTAATCCCAGCACTGGGGAGGCAGAGGTAGGAGGATCGCCTTGAGTTTGAGGCCACCCTGAGACTACAGAGTGAATTCCAGGTCAGCCTAGGCTAGAGTGAGACCCTACCTCAAAAACAAAATTAAACAAAACAAAACAAAACAAAAAACCAAAAACATAAGTGGGGGTTGGAGTTCGTCAATTTGTTTTTAGTATTTCTTGATATGATAATGTGATTTTTGTGGGAGAGAATGTGTCATTGTAGGTTTGTCAGCTGTCACAAGTGTGCCGTCTTCAGCCTGTTGGTATGATGGAGCGTATAAGTGGATTTTCAAATGCCGAACAAGTCTTGCCTCTCTGGAATAAATGCCACTTGATCATGATACATAATTCTTTTGATACATTGTACTTTCTCTGATCATACTTGATTAAGGATTTTTGGCACCCACACCTATAAAAAATGCTGTTTTGGGCTGGAGAGGTGGCTTAGCGGTTAAGCACTTGCCTGTGAAGCCTAAGGACCCCGGTTCGAGGCTCGGTTCCCCAGGTCCCACGTTAGCCAGATGCACAAGGGGGCGCACGCGTCTGGAGTTCGTTTGCAGAGGCTGGAAGCCCTGGCGCGCCCACTCTCTCTCTCCCTCTATCTGTCTTTCTCTCTGTGTCTGTTGCTCTCAAATAAATAAATTAAAAATTAAAAAAATATTTAAAATTTTTTTTAAAAAATGCTGTTTTAGAGTTTTTATTTATCATTTGCTTGTATGTCATGTGTGTGCAATGTGGCGCGTGTGTGCGCTCTCGCTGCGCCCCACATGCTTGCCTGCGGCGGCCAGCGAGGGGCTTTGGGAATCCAGCTCCGCTGTTCATCTGCCTGGTCTTGTTTGCGAGTCAGTCTCCTTTTACTGATTCTGAGTTCGCAGGGCTCCAGGGATTCGTGGGGCCCTTGCTCTCCAGTGGAACAGGAGGCCACACCCAGCTGTTTTGACACGGAAAGGGGTGGACTGTACCACGCAGCACATTGAAGTTGCAACGCTGCTTTTGGCTTGAAAGTAAAAACACCTGCTTTCCTCCCTGAGGTCTGGAAAGCTGGCCATTTCTGTGAGAGCCTCAGGTGGGAGGTTGTAGTCATGAATGCTTTGTAGAACTGAGGCAGAAAAGAAATGCCTTCTCAAGGGCTCACTGGGACACCCTACGTGCTTTGGGGTACTTCCAGCATCGCTAAAATCCTCACGGCCACTCACTCTGGAAGGCTCTACTGCGCATCTCAATTTACCTATCAACAAACCAAGATGAGAGGAACTAAATCTTCCCCAAGTTTATCTGGATGGTAAGTAGTAGATCTGAGATTGAACCAGGGACCAGGCCCACAGGTCTCAATGCCAAGTATGTTCCTTAAGAGACCTTCAGAGCTGGGCATGGTACTAAGTGACAGAGCATTGGCCCATCACACGTGACACCTCCCTGTACTGTGTACAGGCAACAAGACCCAAGCCAAAGTCCCAGTTTAACGTTTTAGAAATTAGCTTGATCTGATAGCTCTTAGATATTTGGTATTGGAGTGATTATTTCACTTTGCATTAAAATGTAACGAGTCCTCTAAATATATAATTTCACCCTCTTACAAAAACTAAAGAAAATTACAGATAACTCTTAATAGAAATGCAAAGGAAACAAAATATGTCAGTGTTTGGGATCTTCTTCTGCAGAGAGCTCGCTACCTCACATACTGAGACAGTCTCTCATGGAACCCAGGGGTCATCAATTCAGCCAACCTGGCTAGCCAGCTTACCTGGGGGATCCCCCTGTCTCTGCCTTCCCAGTGCTTGGGTTTCCGGCAGGAGTCCACATACTGCCATTTACATCGGTTCTGGGAGACTGAACTTAGGCACGCCTGCATTTTACCCACCGAGCCATTTCTCCAGCCCTGATTTAGATACGTCTGAGGTTCACCCAAGTTGTAGCACATATCAATAATTCTAAATAGTCTTCATAGTTTTGTTTATTGACCCATCACTTAGTGGATATCTGGACTATTTTGTACTAGGGCTATTATGAACAATACTTCTTTGAAACATCTACAAGCAAGTCTTTATATGTATATATACATATATATATATATATATATTTTCAGTTCTCTCTTAGGTGGAATAGTTGGGCCTCAATTACTTCTATTGTGCTCTGTGTCTTCTCTTGATGAACAAAGAAATCCAGTCAAAATAGAGCCACTTTCATGCTGCCTAGTGCATACAAAGATATGCTAACGAGGGCAAGAGAGATACAATCATGCATAAAGGAATGATGATTCTTTACAATATTTATGTTGCTACATGATAGTCATTGTAATTCCCTTACCCTCAAAGTGAATATTCAAAGCTGTTCGGAGAGGGGACCTATGGCAGATGTGGCGGCTGTCACTCAGCATCTATTCCAACACCAGCTCTTGTGCCTTTGTGTATGACATAGGCTGGAAAAAACAAAGCCCAGTACCCACCAACTTCCTTAGAGCTGGGCTTCTGGTTGTGAATGTTATTCTTCTTTTACAATTATTTTTAATTATTGCTTTGAGAGAGAGAGAGAGAGAGAGAGAGAGAGAGAGAGAGAGAGAGAGAGGGGGAGGCAGAGAGAGGGGGAGAGAGACAGAGAGAGAATGGGCATGCCAGGGCATTCGGCCACTGTAAACGAACTCCAGACGTACGTGCCACCTTGCGCATCTGGCTTATGTGGGTCCTGGAGAATCAAACCTGGGTCCTCTGGCTTAGCTGCAAGCATGTTAAGAACTAAGCTCTCTCCAGCCCCATGAATGATGTTCTTGATTCAGTCCTGAGACTAGGAGCATTGAAATGTGCCAAGACCTTAGATGCATTGCTTGTCCAGTGTTTCTGACATACACTGGGCAAAGAATTTTTCCGCCCAGAATCCCTGTGTGCAGGCTCTGCTGCAGTGAGAGTGGCCCCTGTCCCTTTGACATAGTTGTGATGGTGTGTCTTTTTAGCAGTAGCTCTGTCTAGTTCATTCTTCAGGAATGTGGGAGGCTGTCACTCCAGATTGGATAGTTTGGGGACGTTCTTTGAGGAGTACTTCCTAGAACTCAGTCTAGAACCACGTTTCTCAATGATCCTTAAGGGCCCATTTCCCCTACTAAATTTCTTTTGCTTAACATGTCTTGGACAGTTTGTGCTTCCAAGATCTGGAGAGTCTTACCTGGTAAGAAAAAAAAAAAAACAGTCAGGGGCTGGAGAGATGGTTAGCAGTTAAGGTACTTGCCTGTGAAGCCTAAGGACTTATGTTTGACTCTCCAGATCCCACATAAGCCAACCGCACAAAGGTGAGGCAAGCACAAGGTTGCACATGCCCACTAAGTGGCACAAGCATCTGGAGTTAGATTTCAGTAGCTGAGGCTGTGGCGGGCCAATTCTCTCTTTCTCTCTCTAAAAATAAAATAAAATAAAAAATAAAGGAAAACAGAGTCAGGATATCTTGGATCCAATTCCTCAGAGCAACAATTATTCACTGAGACAAGTGATCATGAGCATATGATTTAATAAGGAAAGTCTTCCAGGAAAATACTACTAAGACCAGATAAAGGAGGTGAAGATGCCAGGGCATTGGCCATCTCTTGGTTGGCACAGCCAAATCCCTTTGCTTCTCTTTTTCTTCCAAATTAAAAAAAAAAAATAATCTCTTTAAAAATATTTTTATTTATATTTTTATTTGTGAGGGGGGGAGATAGAGAGAGAGAGAGAGAAAAGAGTATGGGTGTGCCAGGGCCTCTTGCCACTGTAAATAAATTTCAGATGCATGAGCCACTTTGTGCATCTGGCTTTGCATGGCACTAGGGAACTGAACCAGGGCCGAGGGCTTTGCAAACAAGTGTCTTAAACACTGGGCCATCTCCCCAGCCTGGAACAATTTCTCTGTGTGTGTGTGTTTCTCAGCACATGTGTGGAGTTGTTTGTTACATACAGACACATGCACCACCTTGCGTCTGGCTCTACATGGGTCCTGGGGCTCAGAGCTCTGGTTGGTAGGCTTGCAGAGCAGGAGTTTATGTCCACTGACCACCCCCCACCAAGTCCTTTCCCTTTGGTGCAATTTGAAGGTAGCTCATAAAAACCAAATTGAATTCTAAGACAAGAGCATTCATCATAAACAAGAAATCAGACTCAAACCTCACTTTTTATTTCATTAAGATTTTCTCAGTGTTATGTGAATCTTTTTCCCTGGGGAGACCCGAACACATGCCTCTTCACCCCAGCTAGACCAAAGCACAATTTGAGTGAGCTGGTGAGTTTATGAGGATGGCTGATGACTGAGCAGGGGGACGGGGTGCTGATGGGAATGCGGAGGAGTCAAAGGTCACAGCATCCCTGGAAAGCCCACCCCAGCACAGTGTGACTCACGGAAACTGCCTCACTGGCACTCACTCTTGCACGCTGTTAATGCATCATGCATATTCATTCTTTCATCACACATCTTACAGCTCAAGGCTGGCTGCCTTCTGCCTTCTATATTAGGCTCTGAGCTTGGAAGGGCAGGACCTGTGTCTTGTTTCTCTCTCTTTTAAAAAAAATTAATTATTTATTTGAGAGAGCAAAAGAGGGAAAGAGGCAGAGAATGAGACAGAGAGAGAGAGAGAGAGGGAAAGAGAGAGAGAGAATGGGCATGCCAGGGCCTCCAGCCCTTGCAAACGATCTCTAGATGCAAGCGCCACCTTGTACATCTGGCTTATGTAGTTTCTGGGGAATTGAACTGAGGTCCTTTGGCTTTGCAGGCAAACACCTTAACCTCTAAGCCATCTCTCCAGCTCTCATTGTTTTTTTTTTTTTAAGTTTTTTAAAAAATCTATTTATTAGAGACAGAGAGAAGGAGAAAAAGAGAGAGAATAGGTGCTCCAGGGCCTCCAGCCACTGCAAGCGAACTCCAGACACATGCGTCACCTTGTGCATCTGGCTTATGTGGGAGCTGGAGAATCGAACCTGGGTCCTTAGGATTTGAAGGCAAGTGCCTTAACCACTAAGCCATCTCTCCAGCCTGTCTTGTTTCTCTTAAATATTTAGCATTCTTCTGGGTCCAGGCTCAATGCTCAGAAAATAAATGTTTAAGGGGAGAAAGACACAGCCTTCCATCTGTGGAAGACCCACCCCCACCACCCCAAGAGCCACATTACTGTGAGGAGAGGTGCTGGTGGTGCAATAGTTAATGCAGCCTCCTTTCGAGTTGACCTATAACTTTGGTTTTCTTTCCATGTTGCTTAAGCCCTTTTGTGGCAATGCTCTCTCCTGCTTTGACCCTCAAAGCTTAACTACCACAGACCGTCAGAAAGAGTCACTTCCAGCTGTATGTGTTGATATATGTCTGTAATCCCAGCACTTGGGAGGATGAGGTAGGAGGATTGTCATGAGTTTGAGGCAAGCCTGGGCTACAGAGTAAATTCTAGGTCAGCCCCAAGTTATGGTGAGTTTCTGCCTTAAAAAAACAAGTGAAAGAAAGAAAGAGAGGAAGGAAGGAAGAAAGCAAGCAAGAAAGAAAACCACTTAAAAATACTACTTTTGGGCTGGAGAAATGACTTAGTGGTTAAGGTGCTTGCCCATAAAGCCTAAGGACCCATGTTCTTCTCTCCAGATCCCACATTAGCCAGGCACACAAAGGTGAGGCAAGTACAAGGTTGCACATGCCCACTAGGTGGCGCAAGCATCTGGAGTCCCATTGCTAAGGCCCTGGACTCCAATTCTCTCTCTCTCTCTCTCTCTCTAAAAATTATAAAAAAAGGGGGGGGGGTTGCTGGAGAGATGGCTTAACAGTTAAGGCACTTGCCTGCAAAGCCAAAGGACCTAAGTTTAATTCCCCAGGACCCATGTACACCAGATGCACAAGGGGGCGCATGCATCTGGAGTTCGTTTGCAGTGCCTGAGAGCTTTGGTGTGCCTATTCTCTCTCTCTCTCTTTACATGTCCCTCTCTCTCTCTCACAAATAAATAAATAAATAAAAATAAAATATTAAAAAAATATTACTTTTGCTGGCTGTGGTGGTTCACATCTTTAATCCCAGCACTGGGGAGGCAGAGGAAGAAGGATCACTGTGAGTTCAAAGCTAGCCCGAGACTCCATAGTAAATTCCAGGTCAGCCTGGGCTAGAGCAAGACCCTAACTCAAAAATAAAAATAAATTATCTTACGTATTTTCAAGCAGGGGTGGGAAGAGAGAATGGGCACACCAGGGTCTCTTGCCACTGAACTCCAGATGCGTGTGCCTCTGCACATCTGGCTTTCTGTGGGGACTCCAACAGGCTTTGCTCGCAAACGTCTTTAAGTGCTGAGCCATCTCCTTGAGCTCAGGAGCCACTTCTAGTAAGAGTTTGAGACACAATGGAAAGTTCTTCAGTGACTCAGGCCACGGAGTGTGTCATATTAGGCAACAGTATTCTCTCTTTCTCCCACTGTATTTCTTAACCTTACCACACAAATGTACTAAGCAACTGAACGCCAAGGCCTTTTCAAACTAGCCCCTGAACTTGCTTTTGAATATCAGTGGCATCTTGCTAACAAGAGTGTCATCTATCCCCAGAGACATGTGGCAGGAGTTTTGAAGTTCATTTTTCTTTTTCCTCTGCAGAATCAATTTCTTCGACAGGGTTTATTGCACCCTATAATCTGTGGCGCAGGGGTGGAACAGAGGTGGAATGACACTTATTCTTGCTGCAGATGGCGGAAAAAAATGAGATGACTTATCTTATAACACAGAAAGCTAAAGGACTATTTAATAATCTTCAAATAAAAATTTTATTAGTATCCTGAGAGAAGAGAGTGGTGGCTCTGATAACCCCAAATTTATGAACAAATTTGAAATGCATATGTTTGCACACTTGACTTAGCTAATTTTTTAATGAGCTTATATTCATGGGGTTCTTAAGAATATGGTAGTGGGAGACTCAGAAGGGGCTGGTGCTGTGGTAATGTGTAAGGTGTCACAGGAACTCGATCTAGGAGGGTTCAGCGCCACAGCGTGTATAATTAAAAGCTAACTGCCCATGAAGAGAAATTATATAACCATTCTTCTGCCCCAGGAAAGAGAAGTGGGATGAGGGAGAGAAAGAGGAGAGGATGGGAAGCAGAGGAGGCGAGCGAGCTGTCGTATTGCATTGTAACTTCCCTGCCGTCTCTACTAGGGGGTTTCTGTCCCTTTAGCAGACATAGATCACGTCACAGAGTCCCTCGCATGCCAGCCTGGGACTATCTGTTTATCCAGCCACAGCTCTGGAACCAGAAGCTACTAGCACAATCTGAGCATACAGAGCCTGCCTCAGCTAACGATGGCGCTCCTTGGAATAACTCTTCCACCGAGCTGCTGAACACAAAACAGAGACAAATTACCATGCGTGGGATTCATTCTGTCTCTCTGTCTCTCTCTCTCATCAGCTCCCATATGCTGTTTTCTGGAGGATGTCACAGAAGGAACACACAGCCAGAGGAAGACGGGAAGGAAGACTGTTAGTCAGCTTCTCTTGTTTCAATAATACTTGATCTGGGTGATTTATAAACAGCAGGGTTTATTTCACTCATGGTTCTGGAGGCTGGGAAGTCCAAGGGTGGCCGCACCTGCTCAGCACCTGGGGAGACTTCTTTCTGCATCGTCACAAGGCAGAGGGTGTCACATGGGAGACAGGGAAGCAGCTACTGCAAATGCCTCTTTTTATTTATTTAATTTTTAAAAAATATTTTAATATTTAAATATTTTATTTATTTGCAAACAGAAAGAGACAGGAGAGAGAGAGGGGAGGGGAGAATGGGCACACCAGGGCATTTAGCCACCACACACAAACTCCACATGCATGTGTCACTTTGTTTTTTTTTTTTAATTTTTTATTTATTTATTTGAGAGCAACAGACACAGAGAGAAAGACAGATAGAGGGAGAGAGAGAGAATGGGCGCGCCAGGGCTTCCAGCCTCTGCAAACGAACTCCAGACGCGTGCGCCCCCTTGTGCATCTGGCTAACGTGGGACCTGGGGAACCGAGCCTCGAACTGGGGTCCTTAGGCTTCACAGGCAAGCGCTTAACCGCTAAGCCATCTCTTCAGCCCCATGTGTCACTTTGTGCATCTGGCTTTATATGGGAAAAGGGGAATGGAATCCAGGTTAGTAGGTTTTGCAGGCAAGCTCCTTAACTGCTGAGCCATCTCTCCAGCCCTTTTATAAAGTTATTATTTTTGAAGCATTCATGACACCATGGAGGCCTCTCCCTTCTAAACTTATCCAACCCCCATTTCCTCCCAATAGCCCCACCTCCAAATACTATTAACATATGATTGAGGAGACTTATATTTCTAATATATGAATCCTAGCGATATACGCAAACTCTAGAACATCACTCTGCCGTTCTATAAGAAGCTACAGAGTCATTCCGGACCCAGAACCCCATATTTGTTATGTCGACCCAACACATCTGCCAAGAAGGAACAGGTATAGATAGTTAGTGAACTGATCTGGGGTATCGCCAAAGATTAGCTCAGTAAGGGTGTGTGGTGGTTTGATTCAGGTTTCCCCCATAAACTTAGATGTTCTGAATGCTAGGTTCCCAACTGATGGAGATTTGGAAATTAATGCCTCCTGGAGGCACTCAGTGTATTGTTGGGGCAGTCTTATGAGTGTTATAGCCAGTGTCCCTTGCCAGTGTTTGGCACACTCTCCTGTTGTTATTTTCCACCTTATGTTGGCCAGGGGTGATGTCCACCCTCTGCTCATACCATCGTTTTCCCCTGCCATCATGGAGCTTCCCCTTGAGCCTGTAAGCCAAAATAAACCCCCTTTTCCCAGAAGCTGCTCTTGGTTGGGTGATTTCTACCATCCATGTGGACCTGACTGCAAGACAGGGCCTGGACTATATCCAATGCAGATGGTTTTCCAGATTTTGGAAGACTTAGGGAGAAAAAAAATGAAGGGAACTACAGGTAGAGAAAGGCAAGGGTATAGAGTGGGGAGGTTTGGGGAGAGACAAGGGGTGAAGATGGTTAGATGCAGGGAGAAAGGTAAGGTTAGGGTGGGTAGATGCGGGGAGAGGAAAAGGTTCAAGGTGGTGAATGAAGTAAGGAGAGGCTGAGAATCACGTGACTTATTGTGCTAGGGCTGAACAAATCCTAGCTTTGGATAGAGGAAAAGGCCACCTGTATGCTTAAGGCATTATTAAAAATGATTAGGTTGACCCAGCTATAGCACTCCTAGGCATATATCCTAAGGACTCATCTCATCTCCTTAGAAGTACATGCTCAACCATGTTTACTGCTGCTCAATTTATAATAGCTGGAAAATGGAACCAGCCTAGATGTCCCTCAACTGATGAGTGGATAATGAAGATGTGGCACATTTATACAATGGAGTTCTACTCAGCGGTAAAGAAAAATGAAGTTATGAAATTTGCAGAAAAATGTATGGATCTGGAAAGGATTATACTGAGTGAGGTAACCCAGGCCCAGAAAGCCAAGTGCCACATGTTCTCTCTCATATGTGGATCCTAGCTACAGATGATTGGGCTTCTGCGTGAGAAGGAAAATGCTTAGTAGCAGAGGCCAGTAACTTAAAAAGGAGATATAAAGGGAAGAGAAAGGAAGGGAGGAGGATACTTAGTAGGTTGGTGTTGTATATATGTAAGTACAATGATTGAGATGGGGAGGTAATCTGATGGAGAATGGAATTTCAAAGGGGAAAGTGCGGGGGGGGGGAGGTATTACCATGGGATATTTTTTATAATTATGGAAAATGTTAATAAAAATTGTGAAAAAAACTAATTAGGGGCTGAGGGCAAAGCACTTGCTGCTTAAACATGTGGCCCCAAGTTCAGATCCCTTGAACCTAAAGCTGGGCACCATGATTTGCGTCTGTAATCTCAGCATTCCTCCAGGGAGATGGGAGGTGGATACGGAAGAATCCCTGGAGGGTCCCAAGTCCCCTAGCTTGTCATACACAAGAGTGGGGAACAAAACCCCCTGTCTCAAACTAGGTGAAAGGTCAGTGTATCAGTCAGGATTCTCTAGAGCAATAGAACCACTAGAACGAATTTTATTAAAAAGGGAATTTAGGGCTGAAAAGATGGCTTAGCGGCTAGGCACTTACCTGTGAGGCCTAAGGACCCTGGTTCGAGGCTCGGTTCCCCAGGACCCACGTTAGCCAGATGCACAAGGGGGCACACGCGTCTGGAATTCGTTTGCAGTGACAGGAGGCCCTGGCGCGCCCATTCTCTCTCTCTCTCTCTCTCTGCCTCTTTCTCTCTATCACTCTCAAATAAATAAATAAAAATAAACAAAAACATAAACAACAAAAAAGGGAATTTATTGGGTTATTATGGTAGTCCAACAGCAGTTGTAGGCCCAAGAATCAAGGAACCTGGTAGCTGCTCAGTCCACGAAGCCAGGTGCCTCAGCAGACCCCATCAGCCACTGAAGGCCTGGAGGCTTCCCCAGGAGCTGCTGGGTTTCGATCCATGCAAGTCTCCAGTTGATGCTGGTCTTCAGTCCACGCTGGAAGGCAGCGGGCAGCTCGGGCAGCCAAGCAGGAGGAAGGAAGGGGCTATTTTCACCCAGATCTTCCTTATATCAAGTCCCCCTCTGAGTGGGGCTGCCCTCTCTGGGGGAAGGGCTCACTCTGGGGGAAGGACTTCCTCCTTCAGTTCATCCTTTCTGGAAGCAACCGCGGGATTTCTGTGGGTTACTAAACAGATCAAGTTGACAACCCCTTAACCATCACAGTCAGGATGACACCCGAGGTCACCCTCTGACCTCTGCATACACACTGTGGCATGCACCTGCGCCGTCCCACACCAGCTAACCAAAGAAGCAAATGCAGGTTATGCACGGACCTATGATAGCAGTGTGTCATGAATCAAACATGATCATTCATTCTATATTCCTGAACAGTGAAAAGGGGAAAAAATAGCGACTCTTTCTTTCCCATCGCACCACTGACTCTCTGACTCAGATTTCAAAACCTTCAAAGCGTTGAATGGAATTTAGGAAAGGACACGCCACGGTTTGTGAGCAGGTTCACAGGGAGTCTATGAATATTTACAGAAGGCACTCAGGTGATCCTCGCAAAGACCCCATGGATAGGCAGTGATGCCCACACCGCAGATAAGGGCTGAGAGCTTAGAGAGATTATATGATGTGCTCAAGGTGGCATGGCTAAAAATTAGCACTTGAAGGGTAGACCCTGGGTCTTACACCAAAGTGCAGAGCCCACCTTCTGCGCTACCATGTAATGGGTCTGTGGGCCCAGCGAGAAAGTTGCAAGAGAATCATGACTTTGCTCTCATTGGGATTCACCTTGGTGCCACATTTGTGGGCAGTTTTTGTACTTTTACAATGATCCTTTTTTTTTTTCAAAAAAATTTTATTTATTTATTTGAAAGTGACAGACAGAGAAAGAAAGAGGGAGAGAGAGAGAGAGAGAGAGAGAGAGAGAATGGGCACACCAGGGCCTCCAGCCCCTGCAAATGAACTCCAGACACATGTGCCCTCTTGTGCATCTGACTAACATGGGTCCTGGGGAAATGAGCCTTGAACCAGAGTCTTCACAGGCAAGCACTTAACTGCTGTCTCTCCAGTCCATGATCCTTTTTCTTTAAAAAAATATTTTATTAGCTGGGCATGGTGGCACTTGGAGGCAGAGGTAGGAGGATCGCCATGAGTTTGAAGTCACCCTGAGACTACATAGTGAATTCCAGGTCAGCCTGGACTAGAGTGAAACCCTACCTCAAAAAACCAAATACATACATATATATATTTACTTATTTGGGAGAAAGAGAATATGGGTCTGGGTCTGCCAAGGCCTCCAGATGCTACAAACAAGCTCCATATGCATGCACCACCTTGTGCATCTGGCTTATGTGGGTCCTGGGGAATCAAACGTGGATCCTTAGGCTTCGCAGCAAAGCACCTTAACCACTAAGCCATTTCTCCAGCCCCACAATGATCCTTTAATAGAGCAAAGTATAGCTCATCATCGTCATCCTGCCTTCCCCCTCGTGGACAGGCTCAATCTTCTAGTTTTTTCTGGAAAATTTGGGGCATAACGATACTGTTGCTGGAACCAGGCTTTGTATGTTTTTATTATAAAATAATACTTAAGCCATATTGTATCATCATCTGTTAACCAAAACTTTGGCATTGACGACACAAATAGCAGCAAAGGCTCACAGGAGACATGAGGCGATCTTAGGAGTTTCAAGAAGAAAATATGGTAACAAAACAGGCTGAGCCCACAGCACAGTGGAGCCCCTGGGTATAAGACCATGACAATGTCCTTTAAAATATTCAGGCTTGGGCTGGAGAGATTGCTTAGTGGTTAAGGCGCATGCCTACAAAGCCTAAGAACCCAGGTTTGATTCTCCAGGTCCCATGTAAGCCAAATGCATATAGTGAAACATGCATCTGGAGTTGGTTTGCAATGGCTAGAGGCCCTGACATGCCCATTCTCTCTCTCTCTCTCTCTCTCTCTGTCTCTCCCTCTTTCTGTCTGTAATAAATAAATAAAGGAAAAATAAAATAGTCAAGCTTGGGCTGGTTCAGCAGTTAATATGCTTGCCTTTAGAGCCTAATGACCTGGATTTGATTCCCTCATACCAGTGTAAAGCCAGATGCACAAAGTGGTGCATGTATCTGGAGTTCATTTGCAGTGGCTAGAGGCCCTAGAATGCCTGTTTCTCTCTCTCTCTCTCTTTCTCTCTATGTGCTTGCAAATAAATAAATAAAAGTATAAAACAACATAAAATAAAGTAGCCAGGCTTGAGCCCCTAGTGGAGGTTGCAATTGAGTTAGTGGATCTCAGTATTAAAAAGGGAAGATGAAGGGGCTGGAGAGATGGGTCTGAAGTGAAGAGCACTTTCCATGCAAGC
The DNA here is from genome assembly GCF_020740685.1 of Jaculus jaculus. NCBI lineage: Eukaryota > Metazoa > Chordata > Mammalia > Rodentia > Dipodidae > Jaculus > Jaculus jaculus. Next base: position 93,379,704 of record NC_059113.1, on the reverse strand, counting down.
ATGAAGGCCCAGTGGGGCCTGAGACCGCCTGAGTTCAATTCTCCAACACCCACGCATGTCTGTAACCCCAGCTCTGCCAGAAACAGAGACTGGAGGATCACTGGGGATCATAAAAACAGCAAGGTCCAGAATCGGCGAGAATTTGTCCCAAGAAAACATGTAGGTGAGTGATGGAGGGCGGGGAAGGGGGAGGAACCTAATGTTCTTCTGTGGCCTCCACACACGCGTGTGTCAGCGCTGCGCCTGTGCTTACATCTGCTTCACACATACACTCCAGTACACACACGAACACTCAAGGAAAAGCAAAAGCAAATCAAGTAGAGCTCGAGAGATGGCTTAGTGGTTAAAGCACTTGCTTGTGAAACCTAAGGACCCAGGTTCGATTCCCCAGTACCCATGTAAGACGCCCAAGGTGGCACGTGTGCCTGGAGTTCACTGGCAGTGGCTGGAGGCCCTGGCGCACCCATACTCTATCTAATCTGCCATCTCTCTCTCCCTCTCACATAAATAAATAAATAAATAAATAAATAAATAAATAAATAAATAAATAAATAATTTTACAAAAAAATAAACTAGACTATAAAATTAGTCTACATGGGGACACTGCAAGCCTTATATTTGACCAGCCAGGCCAAATGAGCCAACGGGTGCAATAGTGGCATGTCTGTTATGGGGGAAACCAACTGCCCTCTAATTGGACTGGAGGCTTGCTCCATGGGAGGAAATACATCCCTGATACTGAAAACTTAAAACAGGGGTAGTCATGAGCCCTAGGGGTGTAATATCTGTTGCTGTCTGGCTAAATGTATATACTATGCTTATCAAACTGCCCAGTAAGCACTTCTCTTAATGTTCATACCCTTATATTAATGCTATTCTCACTTTTGGTAGAGAATCTTCTCTTTTCAGATGGCAGTGACCTTGGGATGACTCAGAAGGCATCATGGTGATGGAAAGAAGTGACCAGAGTGCTCAGTACTACAATATCTGTATCACACCTTCCAAGGCTCAGGGTCTAATGTGGAAGAGGTGGCAAAAAGAATGTAAGAGCCAAAGGAAGGGTAGGACTCCTTACAACATGCTCCCTCCAGACACAAAATGGCCTGGACATCCATGACCTCACAGTGCCTGACACTACCTACACAAGACCATCATAAGAGGAGGAAAAGATCATGACATAAAAATAAAAGAGAGACTTATTGAGATGGGGAGGGGATATGATGGGGAATGGAGTTTCAAAGGGGAAAGTGGGGGGAGGGAAGGTATTACCATGGGATATTTTTTATAATCATGGAAGTTGTTAATAAAAATTTGAAAAAAAATTAGTCTACATGGTAAGAACATTTGTCATAGCCCTTGTGTTGTGACTAATGGCACAAAAAAAAAAAAAAAAAAAAAAAAAGCCCAAGGAAAGAGGCTTGTGAGGCTCGATGCTGTGGTCCAAGGTAAGGGGCTACATGTGACGGTGGCCTTCTGTGTGGCAGAATTCCAAGAAAATGTTGGGGCATCACATGACGAGAGACAGGGAAACACATGTGTGTTTTAATTTCTGCCCTGCTTGTGTGTGCATGAATGTGCGTGCATAGCTGTGTATGTATGGCAAATGCACATAGAGGCCAGAGGCCAACCTGGGATGTTATACTTCAGGGGCTGTCCACCTTTTTTGAGACAAGGCTCTCATTGGCCCGGATGGAGCTCGCCACACTAATGAGACTGACTGCTCAGCAAGCTCCAGGTTTCCAACTCTCTCTGCCTCCTCAGTGCTGGGATTCCACGCCTGTGCTTCCGCACCAGGACTTTGATGATCCCTGGGGAAGATTGAACATGGGACCTCATGCTTGTGTGGCAAGAACTTTACCAGTGAGCCATTCCCCAGCCCCATTTGTTCCCCCTTTTCTACAGCCATCAGCATTCAGATATGTGTCCTCTACCATATTGAACTGACCTAAACTTAGGCAGCTGCCCAAAGCCCCACTTTGAATATAGTTGGATTAAATTTTCAGCCTCTAAATACCTCACAATGGCGGTGGGGGAGGGGTAAATTGCAACATGATTCTAAAGAAAATAATATTTAGGTCACAGAACTTCTGTTTTATGTGACTCACATGTGTGTTTGCATGGGTGTGTGAATGTGCATACATGTTCCCTGGATTGTGTCCTGCTTACTGTGAGTAGTGGTCAGAATTTCAAAGACCCTGCTTTTCCGAGAAGCGAATGCCTCAGAGATGTTCGCGAGAAGGTATCCAAGAGCGTTTGTTCCTAGATCTGCTGTATCCACAGGGACCTCAAACCCTTTCACATGCAGGATTTAAACCCATGGCTTGTGCCTCACAGGGTTAGACTTAGATATTAGGCTAATCATGCATGTGTGCCATGTTAAATCAGATGGCACCCAGGTATAATTTGGAAGATGAATGGTCAGCTAGGGAATTGAGCTGGACAGAGCCATTTGAACCGCGTAATTTTATGAGTTATAGTAGGGTGGCAAAAGGCAGGCTCGTAGAAATAGTGTCTCTGGGCTGGAGAGATGGCTTAGCGGTTAAGGCGCTTGCCTGCAAAGCCAAAGGACCTTGGTTCAATCTCCAGGACCCACATTAGCCAGATGCACAAGAGGGCGCACGCGTCTGGAGTTTGTTTGCAGTGGCTGGAGGCTCTGACGCGCCCATTCTCTCTCTCTCTCTCTCTCTCTCTGTCTTTCTCTGCCTCTGTCTCTCTCTCAAATAAATAAAGATATTTAAAAAAAGAAAAAAGAAATAGTGCGTCTTACTGCTACCTCACCAGCTGTGAGGAAGACCTTGGGAGAGAATCTCTCCTTCCTATTATAAGAGAGAGTTTCTCCTCTGAATAGTGATTATTTGTTAATCCTTTAGGAGTCATTTCAAGGCAGGTGCACTTAGGTACCTGGAAAATACAAATGAATAATGGCAGCGCCATTCACAGCGCCAGCTCACAGTCCACTCCAGTGGGTGCAGAGCAGCAACCTGTTTGGAGTTCTGTCAGCATTATCTTTAATCACTCTCAGAGACCTCACAAGGTCCTGTGGAAGGTTTACATGTAAAATGACAGCACTGTCACAGGCTGGCTGCTCTGACAAGGTTCATATGTTCAATGACATTAACTTGAAGACTTTAGACAAATCCTTAGCTCTGTAAGTCCAGATGCCTACTTCTATTAGTCTCTTGCATTGGTCCCTTCCATTCAGGCAATGCCACTCAAGCTCACGGAGGAGCTGTGGGTGACAAGAACACCTGCTGGTTAACTTGGAACAGCCCAGGCATCTGGAGCCAGGCTCAGTAGTGCATGAGAACTCAGAACCCAAAGAGAAGATGTCATGGTGAGGAGGAATTAGAGGATGGAAGTGGCTATTGAAGGTATTGTATTACCAGATGAGAATCACTTGCAGCATTTATTGGAAGTAGCTCCCATTGCTCACCCTTCACCCAGGAGGATTCCCAGGGAGAAGTACAGACCCAGCGAGGGACTGTGTGAAGATTAAAGCAGGACGTGTACAAGCCAGAGCTAGGGGCAGAGCCACCATAACTTGTCCACGCAGAGGAACTTTTTTTTTAAATTTTTTTTGTTCATTTTTATTTATTTATTTGAGAGTGACAGAGAGAGAGTGGGAGAGAAAGAGACAGATAGAGAGAGATTGGGCACGCCAGGGCTTCCAGCCGCTGCAAACGAACTCCAGATGCGTGCGCCCCCTTGTCCATCTGGCTACATGGGTCCTGAGGAATCGAGCCTCGAACCGGGGTCCTTAGGCTTCACAGGCAAGCGTTTAACTGCTAAGCCATCTCTCCAGCCCCATGCAGAGGAACTTTGAGGAGCTGATGTAGAGGGAAGGCAAAAGGGAACATAGTGAGGGCTTGAAGGGCAAGTGCCCCCCACTGTGAATGAAGAAAGCAAGAGAATGCTTGGACTCCAGCACCCCACTTCTGGGAAATAGATTCTAGTGTCTGGGAGGCCATCTTGAGTCAGTTTAGTTCCTCTTGCTACAAGAAGGATAAAAAGATTGATGTGGGGCTGGAGAGATGGTTAGTGGTTAAGGCGCTTCCCCGTGAAGCCTGAGGACACATGTGTGACTCTCCAGATCCCATGTAAGCCAGACACACAAAGGCGAGGCAAGTGCAAGGTCGCACATGCCCACTAGGTGGTGCAAGCATCTGGAGTTCGATTGCAGTGACTGAGGCCCTGGTGCACCAATTCTCTCTCTCTCTAAAATAAAATACAAATGAAATTTAAAAAGACTGATGTACACAGAGAGACCCCTGTGATGTCTAGAAAACTCTACAAATTGGATGGGGAAAGATGGTCTTACCTGATAACCCCTGGTGGGAAGATGACAGAAGGAATAATGTTAATGGCTACAAAAAGGCAAGTCGTGCCTGTGGCCTGGAGCGCTGGCTGTTCCTCACTAGAGGGACTTCTTCCCCTTAGAAGGCACCTTCACCTTGCCCTGGAACCCATGAAGGCATAGAACTCATTCATGTCCTAGGACAGTCCTTAGCAATCCCTCAAAATACATGTAGAATGCAAAAGTCATTTTCTCCCCTCCTTTCTTTTCACCTTACTTAAATCCACCAGCATTCCTTTCACTGTGTTATTATCCTCATCTGATGGCTACGTTCCACGTGATGAGTCTGCACATCTCTGTTCCACGCCGTATGCATGGATTGTGTTGTTTAGGTTTTTCTTCCCGATACCAAGATCTTTAGTGGGACATTCTCTGGTAGCTGTTGAGGGCGTACCATGTCGTTCCCATTCTATGATCACCAAAGAACAGAATCAAAGATAAGATCCAAAGTCACAGGGAAGACATGGTATCGGGGGTACTCGATGAACAGTCGCATGAGATATCAACATGTCACCAAATTCCCCAGAGAACCTGGAGTCTCTATAACTCTCTCCATTTTGTTCCCACCTCCCACACCAGTCCCCTTGTTCCAGGACCTCTTTCCACTGCAAGCAAACTCCGGGCACATGTGCCGCTTTGTGCATCTGGCTTTACGTAGGTCTGGGGAATTGAACCCAAGCTTCAGGCTTTGCAAGCGAGTGTCTTAACCACTGAGCCATCTCCTCACCCTCAGCAGTACTTTTTAGTTGAATGACTCTTTAGCCTAAATAAGTGAGTACTGCTTCTTCCCCGCTCACTCTCATACTTGCTGTACAATTGTGCTCTGTGAATATTGTAGAGAAGCCCCTGGGAACACAGTGAAGCAAGTCTGGCAAAAAGGGAGATACTTGGGGCTGTGAGCTCAGTTGGTCAAGTTCTTTCCTTGCAAGCATGAGGACCTGAGCTTGAGCTCCATGTTAAAAAAAAAAAAAATAGAGAGGGCTGGAGAGGTGGCTTAGTGGTTAAGCGCTTGCCTGTGAAGCCTAAGGACCCCAATTCGAGGCTTGATTCCCCAGGACCCATGTTAGCCAGATGCACAAGGGGGCGCACCTGTCTGGAGTTCGTTTGCAGTGGCTGGAGGCCCTGGCGCGCCCCATTCTCTCTCTTGCTCTCTGCCTGCCTACTTCCTGCTCTCTCTCTCTCTGTCACTCTCAAATAAATAAATAAAAATAAACAAAAAAAATTAAAACAATACATATCACTAAAAATAGATGGCCACACAAAAGAAAAATAAGAAATAAGGACATAGTTTCTCAGATTAAGATAAAAAAAAATGTATCATCTCCATATACTACAAGTAAATATCTAGAGTAAGTACTTGATAAATTGCCCCAGAACCTGGAGACAAGAATTCATAATGTGCCTCTCAAGATGGAAAATTCTACCTTATTCGGAGAACCCAAACCAAAGGTAGAAAAAAAAAAATAGAGAACTATTTTCTCTCTTTCTCTCTCTGCCTCTTTCTCAAATAAATAAATAAATAAAAATAAACAAAAAAAAAATTTTAAGGGGCTGGAGAGATGGCTTAGTGGTTAAGCGCTTGCCTGTGAAGCCTATCAACCCCGGTTCGAGGCTCAATTCCCCAGGACCCACGTTAGCCAGATGCACAAGGTGACGCATGCATTTGGAGTTCGTTGGCAGTGGCTGGAGGCCCTGGCATACCCAATTCTCTTTCTTTTTCTCTCTGCCTCTCTCAAATAAATAAATAAAAATAAACAAAAAAAAAGTTAAAAAAATAGAGGGGAGGGCTGGAAGGATGGCTTAGCAGTTCAGATATTTGCCTGCAAAGCCAAAGGACCCAGGTTCAATTCCCCAGGACCTTAGTTAGCAAGATGAACAAGGAGGCACATGCGTCTGGAGTTTGTTTGCAATGGCTGGAGGCCCTGGTGTGCCCAATTCTCTCTCTGCCTCTTTCTCTCACAGTCTATTTGTGTGTCTCAAATAAATAAATAAAAATAAACAAAATTTTTTAAAAAAAATAGAGGGGAGGGCTGGAGGGATGGCTTAGCAGTTGAGGTGTTTGCCTACAAAGCCAAAGGACCCAGGTTCAATTCTCCAGGACTCATATTAGCCAGACGTGCAAGGGGGTGCATGCATCTGAAGTTTGTTTGCAGTGGCTGGATGCCCTGGCCATGCCCATTCTCTCTCTCTCTCTCTCTCCCTCTCTTTCTCTGTCAAATAAATAAATAAATAAACATAAAATATAAAAAAAAGAGGGCAGGGTGTGGTGGTGCATGCTTTTAATCTTGGCACTTGAGAGGCAGAGGTAGGATTGTTGTGAGTTCGTGGCCAGCCTGACAGTACATAGTAAATTCCAGGTCAGCCTGGGCTAGATTGAGATCCTACCTTGAAAAACCAAAAAAAAAAGGGGGGGGGGACAAAAACAGCTGAGCATGGTGGTGTGCATTTATCATCTCAGAGCAGGGGAGGTGGAGACAAGAGGATCCCTAGGGCTCGTTGGCCAGCCAGTCTAGAATACTTAGCAAGTCCTAGGCCAATGAGAGACTCTTTCTCCAAAAAGGTGGGCAGTGTTTTAGAGAAAAGATACCTGAGGTTGTCCTCTGGAATATATACACACCTGCATGCATGCAGGCATGCACCAGATACTAACTCCTGAGTCCTGGTGTTAGCCCATTATATTTGATCACCAAGGACATTAGCAAGAGAAAAGTGATTTCGCTCTAACTTTTCCTTCTACTTCCTGTCCTACTTCTTGCATTGCCTGTCATAACTCATCTGGCCTTCCCCTTTCCTTCTCTTTTCATGTTCTCCTTCTGCTGTCAGGAGAACACTGAAAGCCTTTCCTGTCTCTCCTCATTCCACCCACGTCCCCTTGGTGCCTTCAAGGCATAAAGTTCACCTTCTAGCTGTGACATGGCAACTTTTGTAGCTAAGAATATCACCATAGAGCCAGGCTGCATGCCACCAAATTCCACTTGCTCGGAAGCGTTATATGATCTCTTGGCTCCTCAGTTTCCACATCTGTCAAATGGAGGTGATTTGAATAGCACTTATTCCATGGACTGTTACGAGACTTAAATGCATTAACATACTTAAAGTGTTTAGAAGCATTGTTTAACATAGAGAAGAGTGTTTGCTGGGGGAAAACACATCACAGGTGAGTGAGAATGAGTGGGGAAACACAGCCTTGGAATAGAGTGACATTCCACTCTGTGCTTGGATTGAGACTGGGGATTCAGCTGAACTTGAATTTCTTCCCCTAGACAATCCATATATCTTTTTCAACTTGTCTATTTATTTGCATGTGTGTGTAGTGTACACGCTCATGCTTGCACACACATGTATGCACATCTCAGGGTCTTTGGTCACTGGAAACAAATGCCACACATGTGCCATTTTTTTTTTGCATCCAGCATTATGTGGGTGCTGGCGAATTGTGCCCCAGTTGGCATACCTTGAAAGAAAGTGTCTTTAACCACTGAACCATCTTCCCCATCTGGATTACCCATATATCTAACTGAACTCAGCCCAGAAATGCCTTTTCAGCTACCATTTTCTTTTTACAGTGCCAAAAAGCCTGATCTATTTCGCAAAGAGACATCACTGGTTAGTTTCTTACATAGTGTTTATATTAATGACCATTTACTTATACCCATGGGATATATAAGCTTACATGATATAATTCCAGCCTCAAGGTATAGGAAGAAAATGCCAGGCTAGCACAAGGAAGAAAAATGTAGTCATCACTAACACACTGACAAAATCCTCCTGGTCCCACATCTACCCTTTAATCACAGAACTCTAAGTATGTAACATTTAGGTAATTGCATGTTTATGTGACTTGTCTCCCCTTGATCAAAAGCTAGTGTCTGGTCTGTATTCCACGTGCTTGGGTTTCAGAACGGTGCCGTGCTTACCTGTGGGTGTAAAGTACAAGTTACCGACAAACTGACGTTGTTTACGCAAATCAATATGAACACACCATTAGACTACTTTAAAAACACCAAATTTACAATTTTTTTTTTCACTGCTGGAGGTTGAATCCAAGGCCACACCTATGCTCTGAACTTTTAACTCCAGCTCTCTTTTCAGTTCTTTTTTCTTTCAAAGTTTTTTAAAAAAATATATTTAATTAATTTATTTATTTGAGAGAGAGGATGGGCACACCAGGGCCGCCATCCACTGCAAACAAATTCCAGATACACGCACCCCCCTTGTGCATCTAGCTTACGTGGGTCCTAAAGCATCAAACCCGGATCCTTTGGCTTTGCAGGCAAACGCCTTAATCACTAAGCTATTTCTCCACCCTCTTTCAAAGTTTTGAGACAGGGTCTCACTATGTTTTCCACACTGACTTCACACTGACTCTGTAATCCAGGCAGACCCTGAAATTGTAATCCTTCTCCTCAACTTCTTGCATGCGTAGTGAAGGAAGCTTTGAGACAATGGGTCAGCATCATCCGTTTATTTATTTATTTATTTTCTTAAAGATTGTTTTTATTTATTTTTATTTATTAGAGGCAGAGAGAGAGAGAGAGAGAGAGAGAGAGATTGTGAGAATGGGCATCCCAGGGCCTCTAGCCACTGCAAATGAACTCCAGATGCATGCACCACCATGTGCATGTGGCTTACGTGGGACCTGAAGAATTGAACCTGGGTCCTTAGGCTTTGCAGGCATGCGCCTTAATCACTAAACCATCTCTGCAGCACAACACACCATCCTTTTTATAGGGCCTTCTGTTTACAAAGGAGGAAGCTCAAGTCCTTGTCCAGGTCACAGTTTGTCCCCAGCAGGCTCTCAGCTCCCTCCCCTTTTCTCCGACCCCCCTCTTTCCACCAAAGGAAAAGGCAGGTCTCAGAATATGAGAGCAAAAAATCTTTCCTGAGAAATATTAAGGCTGTAATGCAGAGGGAAATAAAAACAAAACAAAACAAAACACCCAGTAGCATATGCAATTTTGTAAAGAAAAAATAAAATAATGTTTTTAAAAAGTTTTTTTGGTTTATTTTTATTTATTTATTTGAGAGCGACAGACAGAAAAGGAGGCAGAGAGAGAGAGAGAGAATGGGCGTGCCAGGGCCTCCAGCCACTGCAAACGAACTCCAGATGAGTGCGCCCCCTTGTGCATCTGGCTAACGTGGGTCCTGGGGAATCGAGCCTTGAACTGGGGTCCTTAGGCTTCACAGGCAAGCGCTTAACTGCTAAGCCGCCTCTCCAGCCCTAAAATAATGTTTTTGTTGTTGTTGTTTATTTTTACTTATTTGAGAGCTACAGAGAGAGAGAGAGAGAAAGAGGCAGATAGAGAGAGAGAATGGGTGCGCCAGGGCCTCCAAACTCCAGATGCGTCTGGCTAACGTGGGTCCTAGAGAATTGAGCTTTGAACTGGGGTCCTCAGGCTTCACAGGCAAGCGCTTAGCCGCTAAGCCATCTCTCCAGCCCTAAAATAATGTTTTTAAGTTTGGTTTACAGGTGCTCAAGAGATGGTTCAGTTAATAAAGGGCATTTTGCACCAGCAGGAAGACCTGAGCTAAGACTCCAAGCACCAGCCTCCAAAGCTGGCTGCTGTGCTGTGCGCTGGGCCTGTCTTCAGAGCACTGGGATGCAGATCCAACTGGGGTGCAGATCCAGAAGAACCCCCAGGGCTTGCTGGCCAGCTAGTCTGACCAAATCGATGAGCTGTGGGTTTAGTGAAAGACCCTTCATCCGTTACTTTCTCCTCCATGAAACAAAACACCCTGACCAGAAACAGCTCAGGGAAGGGAAGGGGCTGCCTCTGGGTAGAGTGTATCATGGCAGAGAGGGCACGGCAGATGGTCTACATCATCACACTGGCAGGAAGGAAACAGAAAAGAAGGGAGGAATCAAAGGAGGGAGGGAGAGAGCACCGGAGTTCGAGGGACCACCTGTACCACTTTAATGCCCACCCCTGGTTAAACACTTCCTTCTCTGGCAAGGCTCTACTTCCCAATGGTTCTGTCGCCTTCCAGCTAGGGATTAAGCATTCAAACACACGAAACCTGTTGGAGTTGTGTTAGATTCAAATCACCACAGATGCTATTTATAAGAAAATGATGGCGAGTGATGGAGAAAGGACCCTGGTGTTGACTTCTGGCCCCCCACACACATGGGCACACATATTGACATGCACCCCCCCCCCCACACACATAAGCTTGGTTTACTTTGTTAATTAGATACTATTAGTTAAAAGCATCATCTTTCTTTTTGTTTGTTTGTGTTTTGGTTTTTCGAGTAGGGCCTTCCTCTGGCCCAGGCTGACCTGTAATTAACTATGGAGTCTCAGGGTGGCCTCGAACTCACGGTGATCCTCCTAACCTCTGCCTCCCGAGTGCTGGGACTTAAGGTGTGTGTCACTACACACCTGGCCAAAAGAAGCATCACTTTGATCCAGTTGGAAAGTACTTTCTTTCTGCTTGTATGTGTGCGTGCATGTGCGTGTGTGTGTGTATGAGTGTGCAAGGGTCTCTTGTCACTTCAAATGAATGTCTTTTTGGCTTTACGTGGGTGACTGAGAAATCAAACCCAAGAGTACAGGCTCTGCAAGCCAGCACCTTTAGTGGCGGAGACATCTCCCCAGCCCAAGACTTCCTTTTTTTTTTTTTAAAAAATTATTTATTTATTTATTTGAGAGCGACAGACATAGAGAGAAAGACAGATAGAGGGAGAGAGAGAGAATGGGCGCGCCAGGGCTTCCAGCCTCTGCAAACGAACTCCAGACGCGTGCGCCCCCTTGTGCATCTGGCTAACGTGGGACCTGGAGAACTGAGCCTCGAACCGGGGTCCTTAGGCTTCACAGGCAAGCGCTTAACCGCTAAGCCATCTCTCCAGCCCCCAAGACTTCCTTTTTAAATGAGCATATTTAGGGCTAGAGAGATGGCTTAGCAGTTAAGGCGTGCTTACCTGTTAGGACCTACGTTTGACTTCCTAGAACCTATGTAAGCCAAATGCACATGGTGGTGCATGTGTCTGGAATTTATTTGTAGTTTCCAGAGGCTCAGGCATGTCCATTCTTTCTGTCTCTCTTTTAAATAAATAAACAAATAAATACTTTTTAAAATGAGAATATTCAATGTTTGGCAGGGTAGGACCTTACTGTATGGCTGAGTAGCATGGCATAAATGATGGAGTTTAAACTGCTACCATTTTTTAAGAAAGTAATTGAGTATCATGTAGTTGAGCCTTAAGGTATGTTCAACTTTTTTAATCTAACAATTCAACATCTAGGAATAATTTCCACAGACAATCGGGTATGTGTCCAAAGAAGTTTACATACAGCACCATTTACAAGATGAAAAATTGATCACCTGGTCTATGCTCAAGTAGAATGGCTTAATAAACGAGGATGGATGCATGTGATGTGATAGACAGCTGTTAAAGTCACAGCTTAGAAAAGCATTTGACATCTTGTGGGAAAGTTTGTGATATATATGAAAAAGAGAGTCCAAACTGTAAGAAAAAATTTGATTTTCCAACTCATTGTTAGGGACACATTCAAAAAAGCACTGGGGAGAAACCCACTTCAGGGTAACATTTAAATATGGAGTTTTGGGGCTGGAGAGATGGCCTAGCGGTTAAGCGCTTGCCTGTGAAGCCTAAGGACCCCGGTTCGAGGCTCGATTCTCCAGGACCCACATTAGCCAGATGCACAAGGGGGCGCATGCATCTGGAGTGTGTTTGCAGTGGCTGGAGGCCCTGGTGCACCCATTCTCTCTTTCTCTCTCTGTCACTTTCAAATAAATAAATAAAAATAAACCAAAAAAAAATTAAAAAATAATAAAAAAAATAAATATGGAGTTTTGGAACATGCTCATAAGATTGTAATTTTATACATGTATTGCTTGAATAGGCAAATTATGGAATTTCAGATAATTTACAATTTTCTTCCCTATAGTTTTTAAAGGAGTGACCATATGCTTTTATTATTGTAAAAAATTAGTCATTATAGAAACCTTGTAGTGTGTAGACACTGACTGAAAAAACAGTAAGAAAAAAATTCTTCATTTAAAAAATACCCTGTATTTGTCATCATCAAAAGTTCAGATCAGGGCTGGAGAGATGGCTTAGCAGTTAAGCGCTTGCCTGTGAAGCCTAAGGACCCCCGTTCAAGGCTCGGTTCCCCAGGTCCCACGTTAGCCAGATGCACAAGGGGGCGCACGCGTCTGGAGTTCGTTTGCAGAGGCTGGAAGCCCTGGCGCGCCCATTCTCTCTCTCTCCCTCTACCTGTCTTTCTCTCTGTGTCTGTTGCTCTCAAATAAATAAATAAAAAATGAACAAAAAATATTAAAAAAAAAAAAGTTCAGATCACTGGGACACCAACACTGGCTGAGTCTCTCATAGAAGGACCAGATGGAGCCTTTACAGATGAGTTGAGGGCTGGAGAGATGGCTTAGCGGTTAAGCGCTTGCCTGTGAAGCCTAAGGACCCCGGTTCAAGGCTCAGTTCCCCAGAACCCACGTTAGCCAGATGCACAAGGGGGCGCACGTGTCTGGAATTCGTCTGCAGTGGCTGGAGGCCCTGGCGTGCCCATTCTCTCTCTCTCTCTCTCTCTCTCTCTCTCTCTCTCTGCCTTTCTCTCTGTGTTTGTCTCTCTCAAATAGATAAAAAAAAAAAAAGATGTTGACTCTCATCCCTACTCGATGATCCTGGTGGAAGTTGAGAATGGACACTCACAGTGATCCCTGGTCCTCCACAGGAGCCATGGCATGACATATATGTGCCCACACTTATATACATGTGAGCACATACAGAGACACATACATGCACACACACACTCACACAAAGACACACACACACACGCATGCAAAAATCTGCCAGTGAAAATCATTGCACCAAAGCCTTTCCACTTTTACAGAGACTTTTGTTTGGCTGCATGACTTTGGGGACAAGCCCAAAGCCCCTAACTTGTCCACATGAGCAGAGATTTGCATGTCCCAGATGTGCCTAAGACACTTGGCTTTGTATAACTCAATGTATCTGTGAGAGAACAGGACTTTTCTCTCCTCACAGTAACACATGGTGACCAAGAGCTTTTATGTGGATGAAAGGTCACTGAAGGACTTTCAGTGTGAATTGTAGATGGGTCAGCATAATCGATTCCTTGTTATTGACAAATACTTGGGGGCACACAACCTATACCAGGAAAGCAACTGGATCATATTCATCGATGGGTGGATCTATTGCCTTCCAGGTTGCCATTTTCCTTAGAAAGTCAAAAAGAAATCATTATGGGTCACCACCAAGCATGGGAAAATTGGTGCAAGAATTAGAAAATAAGGTTGGAGAGATGGCTTAGAGGTTAAGGCGCTTGCCTATGAAGCCTAAAGACCCATGTTCAACTCTTCAGATCCCATGTAAGCCAGACACACAAAGGTGAGGTAAGCACAAGCCCACTACGTGTCACAGCATCTGGAGTTCAATTGCAGTGACTGGGGCCCTGGTGCACCAATCCTCCCCCAACCTGTCTCTCACTTTCGCGCTCTTAAAAAAAAAAAAAAAAGAAAAATAGGGCTGGAGAGATGGCTTAGCGGATAAGCACTTGCCTGTGAAGCCTAAGGACCCCGGTTCGAGGCTCGATTCCCCAGGACCCACGTTAGCCAGATGCACAAGGGGGCGCATGCGTCTGGAGTTCGTTTGCAGTGGCTGGAAGCCCTGGCGCGCCCACTCTCTCTCTCTGCCTGTTTCTCTCTCTGTCTGTCGCTCTCAAATAAATAAATAAAAAAATTTTTAAAAAGAAAAATAAATTAGTAAATAGTGCTGGAGAGGATGTTAGTGGTTAAGGCACTTGCCTGCAAAGCCCAATAACCTGGGTTCAATTCCCCAGTACCTACATAAAAACCATATGCGCAAAGTGGCACATGCCTCTGGAGTTTGTTTGCCACAATGGAGACCCATTTTCTCTCTTTGTCTGTCTCTCTGTCTTTCTCTACTTGCAAATAAATAATCGCTTTTTCAAAAAGAATTAGAAAATAGAAGGCTGTATCGCTTTTTGAGATCTGTCTCCCATTTATTTGTCATAATTCGGTAGGCAGAAATGGTCCCCCAAATTATCAAACTATAACTGACATTTTTGTTACTGCAGGTGAAAACAATTTAAGTTTTACTAACTACAGGGTTGTAAGAAGATTACTGAGAAACGAAAGGAACTACATACCTGTTCCAAGAGAGTAAATTAAAATAATTTTTATGTGGGAAGAGAGAGGGAGAGGAATAGAGAATCAGCTGTATTATTAAAGTCAAATAGAGCATCCCCAGACTGATACGTATGTTAAAGATCCCACCTGCTTCTTTCAAAGAATTGATTCATTACAACTTATTGCATGGTTTTATAAATGATTGGGATATTAGCATCACTTTGAATAACAAGGTTCTCCTGTCATTAAAGTCTATTAAAACCTATCTCACACTTAGCTGATTTATATCATATAAATATGGTTCGCTGTTATTACATAAGTTAAATAGGCTATGTATAATAATCAAACCGAGACTGACATGCAACATTGTGCTTGACCCAGTAATTTAATGAGGACCCACAAGAGAAGGAATCAGGCAGCAAGAGGCAGTACTGTTTTGATTGTGTGCAGAAGTGAGCAGCTTTTCTACCTAAGTGGAAGATGAGATGAGACACGTCGCTTATGCCCAGGAACTCCGGGCGCAAGGCAGAGCGGTTCACTGTGGAGCTCCCCGCTGAGATCACGAGTCCTAAGGAGCTTGTAGAGACATACTCATTTCCTCTCAAGTTCTCAACGAGTCTCTGTTGCGTGTCTCTTCCACGTGCAGAGCTGTGGGATACAAGCCTCTGAGCAACGGCTTCAAGCCTACCCTTGCCTTCCCTTAGTTTTCCCACCAGTGCGCGGGCGGGATGGCGCGTCTAATGATGGCATTACGGCGCAAGAAGAAAGCCCTCGGGTGATTAGCAGCAGTGGTACAACAGCGATCTTCAGGTTGCGTTGCTTTGAGAGAATGTAGGAGAAGGGGGATGGTTTAATCGCATTAAGGAATTGTCATGTGTAGATACTGAGATTTACAGAGGCCCGTGCGCTGAAGGCTTAGTCCCCAGCTGATGGCATTTTGGAGAGGCCATAGACCCACCCATTTAAGTGTGGGGCCCACGGGGGAAGGAAATTAGCTCCTGGTGGAGGGGTGTGTTCTTGCCAGGGATGGTGAGACCCTGGACTCTTCCTCTCTCTGGCTTCCTTTTCCTCATGAGGTGAACAACTTTGTGCCATCATCTACTCCCTTCTCCCCATGATGCTCTGCTTCCCCACAGGCCCTAAAATGAGGGAGACATTTGACATGGAGTGAGATCTCTAGAAACATGAGTGAAAATAAACTTTGACTTACTTTTATTTATTTATTTATGAGAGAGAGAGAGACAGAGAGAGAGAGAGAGAGAGAGAGAGAGAGAGAGAGAGAGAGAGCGAGAGCGGGCATGTCCAGACCTCTACTGAACTCTAGACACATGTGCCACCTTGTGCATCTGGCTTACCTGGGTACTGGGGAACCCAACTTGCATCCTTTGGCTTTCCAGGCAAGTACCTTAACCACTAAGCCATCTCTCCAGCCCAACTTATCCTCCAAGCTCACAAAGACTAGATCATTTAGTCAGCAAATAACTAGCACTCATTGTGATCTTTAGTAGTGGTTTCCAAATGCTCTGAACTTCACAATCTTCTAATAAATAAAATTAAAAATTGTTCTTATTTATTTATTTGCAAGGGGAGAGGAAGAGGGGGAGAGAGAATGGGTGCACCAGGGCCTCTAGCCTCTGCAAATGAACTCCAGATGCATGGGTCAGTTTGTGCATCTGGCTTTACCTGGGTACTGGGAAATTAAACCTGGGTCATTAGGCTTCACAGGCAAGTGCTTTAACTACTGAGCAATCTCTCCAGCCCATAAATAAAATTTTGAGTAGACCTTCTCAAGTGTTCATATTTATATTTTGCTCTGTTCATGCATTGCTCTATTAATGTACTTTATATATAAACACACAAAATTTGAAAACAAACATTTGAAAAAAACTAATGAAAAAAGGTATTAAATTTTTAAAAAATCAATTAAATTTAGTTTATTTACTTGAGAGAGAGAGAGAGAGAGAGAGAGAAACAGACAGAGAGAGAGAGGGGGGCACATCAGGGCCTCCAGCCACTGCAAACAAACTCCAGATGCATGCATCACCTGGTACATTTCATTTACTTGGGTCCTGGGGAATCAAACCTGGGTTCTTTGGCTTTGCAGGCAAGCACCTTATCTGCAAGGCCATCTCCCCAGCCCAAATCTGTTAAATTTTTTATTGCTGGCATTTATCTTTTCTTAAAAGCACTACTTTAACCTACGCAATAAGGTTGTGTCTCTTCACTGTTTTTGAAAATCATCATTTCATATTTGTGGTAACAGCAATTCAAAAGTCTGTTTTACAGTTTGCTTTGGTTGTCATTGATTTAAGTGGCTGTCATAACTGAAAATTACCTTCCCAGACATGATATAAACTCGACAGACACAGCTAAATGAGATTTAGGTTCATGACAGTAGACACACTTCCATGTTTCTCCTAGTCTGTGGTAGTTCTGCGGATGTTTTCGGCTTGTTGAGAACAACCTCTTGTGAGATCTAATTAGGTCCCTAGGTATTCTTTTGTGACATGGCTGAAAGCAACCTGGTCTAGGTAGGCAGATGTCAGATCTGTTCCTATCTTGTTTGATTTTACTTATCTTAATAATGTTGGGGTTTTCTGATGTTCTATCATTTTAAAGGCATCTGTGTATTTGGTGAGAATTAGTTTATGAAAATTAGACATCGATCTACAAAACTTGGCACAAGCAGGAGGAGTGGCGCAGCCCCTCCAAGCTAAGAAGGCCTGCTCCCCCACAGGGAAATGTCCCTTGCAGTGAGGACTGAACCCTGAAATCTCTCCCCATTGATAGGTGGCACTTCTGCCAATCTGCATAGCAGATACAACTCATGCTATTTATTTGCAAGTAGACAATTCATTTATATGTCCTTTATTCTTTTTTCATTTTTATTTTTTTGGTTTTTCAAGGTAGGGTCTGACTCTGGTCCAGACTGACCTGGAATTCACTATGTAGTCCCAGGCTGGCCTCAAACTCACAGTGATCCTCCTACCTCTGCCTCCAGAGTGCTGAGATTAAAGGCATGTGTCACCACACCCAGCTTATTTCCTTAATTCTTAAGATACATTTTAAATATTCAAATATTTTCTCCTCACTCCCCAGTGATGATGTCAAGAATCATGTGAGACGCACACTCACACTCCACTTTGGGGA
Organism: Jaculus jaculus; assembly: GCF_020740685.1. Classification (NCBI taxonomy): domain Eukaryota; kingdom Metazoa; phylum Chordata; class Mammalia; order Rodentia; family Dipodidae; genus Jaculus; species Jaculus jaculus. Next base: position 93,362,051 of record NC_059113.1, on the reverse strand, counting down.
CATCCAGTCAGCTGTCCCTCTACTAGGGGGACAGGGAACAGAACAGGTCTAGACATGCTTATGGAACCCTGAAATGACACCTTTTCTTTTTTTTTCCCCCTGACAAATAAATCTCAGCTATCTACATAGCTAGATAACCATTATGTTTCAACTATATTACTGTTTTTTTTTTTTTTCTTTTGAGACCTTTTTGACAAAATAATCAGATTTCCTCTGCCCTATTCCTGAAGTCTCTGTAAGTCCTCTTAAACCTGTGTTGGGAGATCTGTGCGATAGTGGGATTAGAGCCTTCGCCCCACACACGTCCACGGCGCAGCACAGGGCGCAAGGCTTCTGTTTGTTCGTCATGAGCATTAGGAGCTTGATAAACAGATTCCCGTGCTGCGTGCCAGATAGCTGCTTGTAGACATGTCAAAACAGATGGTCTGTGCTGTTCTTTTCTTATTTCTAAAACTCAAAATGAAGCAGTGCCCTCTCTAGGAGTTCATGCATTCCCAGGCAGCCCCTAGCTCAGGGGGCTCTGTAGGGGCTAACATCTCTGCCTTTGTGATTGGGGGCATGCCTTCGACCAGCCCCTGGAACTTCAGCTGGACCCCACAACTCTTAACTCCATCAGGCAGCTTCCCACACCCCAGAATTTCTGCTGGCCCCGGTACAATGGTATTAAAAAAGAGGCCTGGTTCATTTCTGAGTTCAGGGACCTTCCAATGGGAGTAAAGCCTTTCTGATTTGTCGCTATGCAATATTTAATAGGGAAGAATGCCTAATCCCTTGTATTAGTTGCTTTCTCATTGCTCTGAACAAATAGCTGAACAGAAGCGACTGAAGGAAGGAAAGGGTTTATTTTAGGTTTACAGAGGGAGTTTCATGGTGGTAGAAGAGAGAATCCAGCTCATTACATTTCAACATGACCAAGAAGCTGAGAATAGGGGCTGGAGAGATGGCTTAGCGGTTAAACGCTTGCCTGTGAAGCCTAAGGACCCCGGTTCGAGGCTCATTTCCTCAGGAACCACGTTAGCCAGATGGACAAGGGGGCGCACGTGTCTGGAGTTTGTTTGCAGTGGCTGGAGGCCCTGGCGCGCCCATTCTCTCTATCTGCCTCTTTCTCTGCCGGTTGCTGTCAAATAAATAAATAGAAACAAAAATTTTTTTTTTTTAAAAAAGAAGCTGACAACAGCAAGTGGGGCTAGGCTATAAAACCTCCCCAAGTGAGGTAGTTTGAATGGATGTCCCCTGGTAGATTCAAGGGTTTTATTCAAGCTTGTAACTTGGTGTCACTGTGAGCAGATCCTAGGGTCCAGCCCCAAGGTGTGTTTGAGGGTGGAAATTCCAGACTTAAGGTGTGCTGGAGCTCTGCGTGGAGTTCCCAGAGCGTGCTTGCTTATGCTGCTGCTGGTGGGTTTCTCTCCGCGTGGACCTGCGAAAGGGGGCCAGCTTCTTCTGCCATTGTGGATCTTCCTCTGGATCTGTAAGCTTCAATTAAATGCCATTCCCCCCATAAACTGTGTCTGGTTTGGAGATTCATCCAACTGGCTCCACAACCTGGTTCAGCAGCGCAACCAACTCTGGACCAAGCGTTCAAACACACGAACCTGTGGGGGCCATTTCACAGTCAAACCATCACACATGTTACCTATGCCTGCATTCTCAAAGAGTAGGTAGTTAAGAACCTCTCTGCAGTTCATCTTCAGCTAAGACCTTGTCAAAAATAGCTAAATTTAGGCTGGAGAAATGGCCTAGGGGTTAAGGCAATTGTCTTCAAAGCCAAAGGACCCAGGTTCGATTTCCCAGGACCCACATAAGCCAGATGCACAAGGTGGCGCATGTTTCTGGAGTTCATTTGCAGTGGCTGAAGGCCCTAGCACATCTAATTTCTCTCTCTCTCTCCCTCGTTAAAGGAAAAAAAAAAACTAAATTTACTGAAGTGATATCTTATAAACTAATTCATGATGAAACAGATTATTTAGGTTTTAAGTGTTATTGTTTCCTCCTCCTTTTTTGCTTTTAAAAGATTCGCTTTGAAGAGTTACAGAACAGTGGTGGTGTGTATGTTTATAGTGCCTTGAACAGCGAAGGGCTGTTCCTGATGGTAGAAAGTTTATCATGAAAGACATAGTTACAAAAAAGCCCCTGCTTTATAACTTGGTTGTCGCTGAAGCCTGCACACAGGCTGATAATTGTTCACCCCAAATCAATTCCTTCCCTTCTTCCTCATTACAAGAATCCTGAGTTTGTTGGGGGTGGCAACATGCCCAGCTGAAAATTTACATTTCTTAGCCTCCCTTGTGGACAGAGGTGGCTATGTGGTTAGATTACTGCCAGTGCAAATTTAAAATGTTGTTTTTTTTTTTTTTTTTAAAGGCAGGATGACTCATTGGAAACCCAGTCACAACCATCTAGCTTTTCTTTCAAAAATTGGTTGTCATGGCTGCCACACCTGTGGCCGTCTTGAAGTCATGAGGTAAACCTTGAGGATGGAAGCCATGTGATACAGCTGGCCAAAGAGAGAGATGTGAAGAGCCTGGGAAAGTCATGTCCTTGAAGTCTCTAACGAGCCCTGGATTTCCTTTCTCTGGGCTGTTGGTCTCTCAGTTACATGGAAGAAGAAGAAATTCCAAATAAATGCGTGTCTATATACATACATATGTCCATGCAGATAGACATATTTCTTAATGCAAATTTCTTATGTGAATATATATATATGTGTGTGTGTTATTTTTTTAAAAATCTATGAACTTTAGAAAATATTGCTTCAGGGATGGAGAGATGGCTAAGTGGTTAAGGCATTGCCTGTGAAGCCTAAGGATCTAGGTTTGATTCTCCAAGGTGGTGCATGCATCTGGAGTTCATTTTCAGTGGCTAGAGGCCCTGGTGCACCCATTCTCTCTCTCTAATAAATAAATGAATTAAAAATGTTTAAAAAAAGAAAGCATTGTCTCAGGAAATGAATATATTTCAGCAAATTCATTGGTGTCTTTTAAAAATGAGGTTTTAGGGCTGCAGAGATAGCTCTAACTGTCAGGTTCTTTACTCTAAGCATGAAGAGACAAAGGGGCTCACTGGACAGTCAGTTTAATCTAGCTGGAAAATTCCAGGCCAGTGAGAGACCTATCTCAAAAAATGGTGGGCAGTGCCTGAGGAATGACACCTGGAGTTGTCCACTGAGCTTGCTTACATACCCTCACAGATGCCAGCACACGTGCAGACACGTGAACCGGCACATACATGGACACATAAGCGCGCACACACACACACACACACACACACACACACACACACACACACACGGTTAAAACGAATTCATTTGTGGGCTGGAGAAATGGCTTAGTGGTTAGCACTTTGCCTGCAAAGTTTAAGTATCTGAGTTCGATTCCCCAGTACCCACATAAAAGCCAGATGCACAAAGTGACGCATGCACGTGAAGTTCGTTTGCAGTGGCTGGAGGCCCTGACACAACCTTTCTCTCTGACTGGCTCTCTTCTCTCTCTCTCTCTCTCTGCTTACAACTAAATAAATAAATATATTTTAAAAGAAAAAAAACTTATTTGTATAGCTATCAAAAATATAACTTAATGGGGCTCAGGAGATGGCTGAACTGTTAAGGCACTTGCCTGCAAAGCCTGATGACCCAGGTTCAACTCCCCACATACCCACGAAAGCCAGATACACTAAGTAGTTCACACATCTGGAATTTGTTTGCAGCAGCTGGAGACCCTGACATGCCCATTCTCTCTCTTTCTCTCTTCTTGCAAACAAATAAATGAAATTAAAAATTTAAATTAACATTTAATGTACCAATAATGCATTAAAAATACCCAGTTTGGAAATACTGATGTTTCTTCACATCTCCTCTCTGTAGCTTCTGCTCAAACGCTCACTTCCCAAGGCTAACCACTTGTATCAACTCTCCATTGGTGCTACAACAAATGAGCACGGACTCAAGATTTGTGCATGCACACACCCCCCAAATTAATTGTCTTATAGTCCCGAGGTCACAGGTCTTATTGAACTAAACTCCTTTATGAAGACCCCTCAGGAGGACCTATTTCCTGCTTTTCCACCCAAAGGCTGTTTGGCGTCTGGGCTGGGTTCCCCTCTATCTACTTAACCAGTAATGACAGCCAAGTCTTTCTCATGCTACCTCACTCTGAAATGGGCTCTTCTGCCCCCTCCTCGCCTTTAAGGACCTTGGCAATGACATTGGACCCACCCAAATAATACGGGTTATCCTTCCCACTTCCAAATTCTTAGTTAACTCATATTTTCAAAGTTCTGTTAGCCACATATGGAAATGGATTGACAATTGCTAGAGAATAAGGCATGGGCATATTTTAAGAGCCATTGTTATATCAACCATACCTCACAATTCTGTTTGGTATGCCTCCATGAAGACTTTTTGGGTATGTATTTAGTTGCATTTGTATTGTAAATATCTTATCAAAACAAGATTTCATGCTAGTCCATAGCTGGTTTGCTTTGAATTTAACAGTAAATAATGCACATTTTTCCATAATGGAAAAGATAGACCTAGTAAGGTAATGTTTCAAAAGGCTGCTTTCTTTTGAATTTTTGAGAAAATGTACTATTTCTATTCTCTTAAAAATATTTTTATTGGGCTGGAGAGATGGCTTAGCGGTTAAGCGCTTGCCTGTGAAGCCTAAGGACCCCGGTTCGAGGCTCGGTTCCCCAGGACCCACGATAGCCAGATGCACAAGGGGGCGCACGCGTCTGGAGTTCGTTTGCAGAGGCTGGAAGCCCTGGCGCGCCCATTCTCTCTCTCTCCCTCTATCTGTCCTTCTCTCTGTGTCTGTCACTCTCAAATAAATAAATAAATAAAAATTAAAAAAAATTTTTATTTATTTGCAAGGAGAGAGGGAGAAAGGAAGAGAGAGAGAAGGGGCACACTCGGGCCTCCTGACAGTACAAACAAACTCCAGACACTTGCACATATGCATCATTTTGTGCATCTGGCTTTACAAGGGCCCTGGGGAATCGAAACCAAACAGTACCTTTAGCTACTGATTCATCTCCCCACATCTTTAAAATATTTTTTTATTTATTTTTATTTATTTATTTGAGAGTGACAGACAGAGAGAGAAAGAAGCAGATAAAGAGAGAGAGAGAAAGGGCACGCCAGGGCCTCCAGCCATTTGCAAACGAACTCCAGATGCGTGCGTCCCCTTGTGCATCTGGCTAACATGGGTCCTGGGGAATCGAGCCTCGAACCGGGGTCCTTAGGCTTCAGATACAAGCACTTAACCTCTAAGCTATCTCTCCAGCACCCCTCCCCCCACATCTTTAATTCCAGTATTCAGGAGGCAGAAGTAGGAGAATCACTGTGAGGTTTTATTTTTCTTCTTTGAATTCTGCCCAAGGCTAAGAGAAGTGAGGATGAAAGTGGGAATGAATGTGGGAAGGGCGGGGGCAGCAGCGTCTCCTGGCTGCATCTTGCAGGTGAGTGTGGCATTTTGGGCAGCAGCCAACGTCCAGTGCCTGGATCAGGTTTGGCCTGTGCAGCTTTCCCCACTGGACACTGGTGGCTATTTTGCTCTTCTGTAGACAGTCCTCTTCCCAACAGGCATCTTATTTTCTTTAGAGAATTACCATTTTCTAACGGATTTATTTTAGGAACTAAAATAAATGCCCTGACATCTCCCAAGTAAGGTTGCTCACAGCACCCAAGCTATGCCAATCAGGCATTACTACTTTTAAATCAAAATTCTGGGACCTGGGGATATGGGTCAGTGGATGTTGCAGTCAGGTTCGCATTGCTGGTAGAAATCACCTGACCAAGAGCAGCTTGTGGAAAAAGAGGTTTGTACTGGCTTTTAGGCTCGAGGGGAAGCTCCACCATGGTAGGGAAAATGACAATATGAGCAGAGGGTGGTCATCACCCCCTGGCCAACATAAAGTGGACCATAGCAACAGGAGAGTGTGTCAAACACTAGCAAGGGGAAACTGGCTATAACACCCATAAGCCCTCCCCCAACAATACACCCCTCCAGGTGTACATCTAAGGTTGTGGGGGAACACCTGAATCAGACCACCACAGTGGATAAAGCACTTGCTCTACAAGCATGAGAGCCTAGGCTGCCATGACTCTGATTCTCAGCACCCATGTAAAGAGCTAGGTGTGGGGCTGGAGAGATGGCTTAGCAGTTAAACGCTTGCCTGTGAAACCTGAGGACCCCGGTTCGAGGCTCCATTCTCCAGGACACACGTTAGCCAGATGCACAACGGGGTGCACATGTCTGGAGTTTGGTTTGCAGTGGCTGGAAGCCCTGGTGCACCCATCCTCTCTCTCTCTATCTGCCTCTTTCTCTCTCTCTCTGTCGCTCTCAAATAAGTAAAAATAAACAAAAAATTTTAAAAAAGAGCTAGGTGTGGCCACACCAGCCTGTAACCCCAATCCTGAGGCCTGGGGGGGTGGGGTGGCAGAAAGCAGACACCTGCTGGACTTCATTGCTTCAGCCAGTCTGCACAAAAACAGCAGCTCTGGGTTCAGGAAGAGACCCTGTCTCAAGAAAATAATGTAAAAGGGCTGGAGAGATGACTGACTGGTTAAGGAGCTTACCTTTGAAGCCTAAGGATCCAGGTTTGATTCCCCAGTACCCATGTAAGCCAGATGCACATGGTAGTGCACACTTCTGGAGTTTATTTGCAGTGTCTAGAGGCCCTGATGTGCCCCTCCCCTCTCTCATTCTCAAACAAAACAAAATGCATTAAAAAAAGAAAGAAAGAAAATGGGGCTGGAGAGATGGCTTTGTGGTTAAGCGCTTGCCTGTGGAGCCCAAGGACCCTGGTTCAAGGCTCGAATCCCCAGGACCCATGTTAGCTCGATGCACAAGGGGGCGCACACATCTGGAGTTCGTTTGCAGTGGCTGGAGGCCCTGGTGCGCCCACTCTCTATCTGCCTATTTTTCTCTTTGTCTTCACTCTCAAATAAATAAATAAAAATAAAACAAAAAAAATGATGAAAAGCCCAAAAGAAAGGACACATGATGCTTTATAGCTACCACACATGTAAGCACATGTATCTACACAAACACATACATGCACACAACACACCACTGACACACATACACACACAAAACTTTTAGACAGATTGTTAATTAAAGATAGTTCAAGTTCATACCTCATCAGAGTGACCCTAAAGTGTTAAAATTAGAGGTATATAATCAGTCAAATATTAAACAACATCCCTAAAATGAGCCTTGAAGCAAGTCTCCAGGAATGTATCAAAACACAGTTCAAGGCGACCCTGAGACTACATAGTGAATTCCAGGTCAGCCTAGGCTAGAGCAAGATCCTACCTCGAAAAACAAAAACAAAAACAAAAAACCAGTCTTGGAATTACCAGTCCTGAAGTCTTGTCAACCAGAACTATTCGCTAAGATCTTTTGTTTTTACTATAGGAGTAAACGGACTGGACATGTTTCAGCTTTGGTAACAAAACCCGTAGGGACATCGTAATGTTTGTGGCCACACCTGAGCCGGCGTGTCCCCTCCTGCACTCTGGAGCCAGCTCAGTAGCACCTGGCATCTTACTCAATCTCTAAGAGCGGCAGTCAAAAACACTCTGCGTAAGGTGCCATCTCTCCCTCAGAAGTCGATGGCTGGGACATCAAAAAGGGAAAGCAATAGCAAACTGTTTCTGATTAAGCAGTTGATTTAATCAAACAGTAAAAGAGTCGATACAGTGCATTAACCAGAGCTCTGTGTAAAGAGCAGAAACTCAACATGGCTTCCTCTGAGCAGGGAAGCAGAATCAGGAGCCCGGTAGGAAAGATACAGAGAGCAGACAAGTGGATGGCCGATCCCAGGGGACAGTGGGGGAGACAGAGCTTGGCAGCGGGGACCTCCCGCACTAGAACCAAGGACTTGATTTTTGGCATCGTGGATCTCTGCAGTTAGCTTTGTTCCTTTATGCCAGCTTTCCCCGGGTGACCGAATGACAAAACTACGTCTGGGTACCATCTCTGGAAAATAAAGTACTCTGCCTTGTCCATCTAGCTCCACTTCTAAATCCTGGGAAATGTTTCTGACTGCCTTAGCCTTCCTGACCTCTTTAAAAAAATTTTTTTTTGTTTATTTTTATTTATTTGAGAGCGACAGAGAAAGAGGCAGAGAGAGAGAGAGAATGGGTGCGCCAGGGCTTCCAGCCACTGCAAATGAAGTCCAGATGCGTGTGCCCCCTTGTGCATTGAGCTAACATGGGTCCTGGGGAGTCAAGCCTTGAACCAGGATCCTTGGGCTCCACAGGCAAGTGCTTAACTGCTAAGCCATCTCTCCAGCCCCTTCTTGACCTCTTGTAACAATCACTGTGGAGTGCATTGTATGTGATGCAATGTATGTGCCCTATTCGTGTGACCAAACAGAGAGGTCAGGCATAGAATTAGAACTTTAAACTAGAACGACATGGAAGGAGAGAGGAGCGCTCCCTCCAGAAAGCAGGGAAGCTGTTGTCAGAAGAGAGATAAGCAGCGATGGGAAGATGAAAATAGCAGAGTCAGGCTGGAGAGATGGCCAAGTTGTTAAGGTGCTTGTCTGTGAAGCCTAAGGACCCAGGTTCGATTTCCAGTACCCATGTAAGCCAGATAGATGCACCTGGTGGTGCGTGTGTCTGGAGTTCATTTGTAGTGGCTCAAGGCCCTGGTACAGCCATTCTCTCTCTCTCATGAAAAAATAAACAACAGAGTCAGCAAAGGCTGTGTATTGAGTTGCAGTTACCTTCGTGTTGCCTGGAACAACATCCAACAGAAAGCAGACTGATGGGAGGAAAAGTTTTTAGTTTGGCTTACAGTCTCAAGGGGAGGGGAAGCTCCGTGATGCAGGGAAAGCATGAAAGGAGAAGATCCTGGACGTCACTTCTGCCGCGGCAAGTAGAAAACAGCAGCAAGAGAGTGGGTAGAATGAACTGGCAAGCTAGGCACTAATAAACTTCAAGGTTCACCACTGGTGACAGCCCTCCTGCAACAAGGCTCCATTTCCCAAGTTGCCACCAGCCAGAGAAGGAGAATTCAAAACATATGAGTTTATGAGGGACATTTGATTCAAACCACCATGGGGCCATGGAAGATTTAGGCTATTCAATAGGCCTATGGGAAGGAAATGCTAGCCACCATTGGGTTTCAGAAACTAACATCCCATCAAAGTGAAAACACATGCAACTGGGTTTATTCAAAAAAATATTTGTAGGGTTTAAAATGAGCGATGCTTTATTTGTTCCTGAGTATTTTTTTTTAACACTCTCTGTTTTTGTTTTTTTTTTTTTCTGGACATTACTGGCATTTTCCTCAGTGAATGCAGAGGCCCTTCTAAGTTGCCCTTAGTAACATCATTACTAGACACTTTCCTAGTGTGTGCAGGAGATAAAGAACCACTGTGGACTTGCCCTCAGTGCAGACTTCTGTGAAAGATGCATTCCAAAGGCAATACTCCCTAGACTACCAAAGGGAAACCGTGTGAGTCTGGAGAGCCACACTGAAAATGTTCAAAATACAAAGAAAACAAGTATACGTGTGTCTACATGAAAGTGTGTGCATGTGAAAGAAGTCTGTAAAGTCAAAGATAAAGGCAGACGAGGAACCTACATAGCTCCACAACTTTTAAAAGTAAAAAATTTTAAGAAGCACGCCTATTAAGTCTGACTCACCGCATTCATTTTACCTGCACCATGAACGTGTTGATTTCATTAATCATCGGAGTTGGCCAGTGACAGCAATTTCAAAATAATCCCTGGATAGTTGACAGTTCTGCCAACTGTTTGTATAGTTAATAAAACATTCTTCTTGGTGTGGCATTAATATGCCTTACTGTTATTTTCCTCAAAGTCCAATTTATTCAACTTTCATAAACTAGTGGACATAACTATTATCCATCTTTCTTTTTTTCTTTTCCTCTTTCTTTCCTTCTTTCACTATTACTACAAATATGTATTATTTAAGCCTACCAATGGATAAGGTATTGTTTTCTTCAGCAAAATCATTAGCAATATTTTCAGCAATTCACAAACAAGTGTAGAGAAGCAAGCTCATAATGTGAGATTATCATCTTATTTTAGGCTCCCTCAAAAAATGCAAACCAAGTTAAGGAGTTGATTGAAGTGGTAAAGTTTATCTGATGATCCCCCCCCCCAAATCTCATGGCATGCTCTGGGGGGAAGGAAGAGAGAGAAAGAAAGAAGAAAGAAAAAAACTGGAGATGGTATATTAATCAACAGTTTCTAGTTCGCTAGGCTCTAGGGCTTATTTCCATGGAAAGTCCTCTGAAAAACTCATGAAAAGTATTTCAGAGCTAATCCACCAGGGGCTTGGGAAGTTGGAGCAGTTGTTAACTGACCCTTGAACGAAGCATTAAGTCTAAGGACCTCCAGGTTCTCCTAACTGTTGGATAACGTGGGTCAGGTTCTAGCCCTCCAGATAGGAAGCTCAAGAGCAGAGACGTATCACTACAGTTATGGTGGAACTCTGAGGTAGACCAGGGGCCGTGCATGGAGTATTAATAGTGACTGTCGCATCTAGACCTGGTCACACCTTCTCAAGCCTAACGACTCTTCTAGGTTGCTGGCATCTTAGAGTGGTGACTCTGAGATCTGAAAGGAAGAAAAGACTGAAAATATCAGGATATGCGAAGTGAGTCATTATTCTCATTGTGGCAGTTGGTCCCAAGCCTATTGTCTCTACTCATGACCTCTCTTGCTTATAAGCAAACTCTTCTAGATTATTCTTCTTAAGAATCTTTATGTGTTGGGCTAGAGACATGGCTTAGCTGTTAAGATGCTTGCCTGCAAAGCCAAAGGACCTAGGTTCAACTCCCCAGTACCCATGTCAGCGAGATGCACAAGGGGGTGCATGTGTCTGGAGTTTGTTTGCAGTGACTGGAGGCCCTGAATGCCCATTCTCTATCTGCCTCTTTCTCTCCCTCTCTCTCTCTCAAATAAAATATAATAAATAATAAAAAAGAATCTTGTGTGTGTAGATGTGGGCGCACATGTGCTATGGCATGCATGTGGAGGTCAGCAGTGTTGGTCATTTCCTTCCCCTCTGTTTGAGGCAGGGTCTTGTTTGCTGCTGTGTACACCAGGCTAGTTGGCCCGTAAGCTTCTGGGGTATGGTAGTTTGATTGTGAAATGATACCCCACCCCCATAGTCTCAAGTGTTTGTGATTAAGACTCAAATGTAATCACCACCTGATGGAGCCTTTCGGAGGATGAGCCTTGCTGGAGGAGGTGTGTTGCTGGAGGCAGGCCTTGGAACGTATGGACCAGCACCATTGCTTTACTGCTCTTTCTGCTTCCTCTCGGCTGCTGTGGTGATGTGATGCCCTGCTGTCCTGTCCTGCTATGCTTTCTCTGCCATGATGAAATGTCCCCTTGAAACTGTCAGCTAGAAGTAAACCCTTTCCTTCCATGAGCTGCTTCTGGCTGGGTGTTTGGTCCCGGTAACAAGCAGATAACTGCTGTGTGGGGATTCTCCTCTCTCTGACTCTTATCTTGCTATAGGTATGTTGGAATTACAGCCACTAATGCTACCATGTTGAGCTTTATGTGGATTTGGGAGGGAGCTGAACTCAGGTTGTTAAAACCTGGGAGGCTATGTGGAGCACGTTTCATTTAAGCCACCACAGGTGCACAAAAAACAGATCCCACTCCCCCAAAGTCAGCAGCCACATCACCATTTATGACCTAGCTTTGGATATATCCTACAGCATCATCTCTACTGTACACAACTGGTCAAAACAAGTCAAGTCCAGCTCAGGTCCAAGGGGAGGGGATGAGACTTCAAGACTTTAAGGTTGCCATGGAGCAAAGGGATGGGTTTAAAGGATATTGTTGCATCCACCTTTACAAATTACACTCTGTGATAGTTCTCACAGCAGGAGCCCTGTGTTTCTTGCTCAGGCTTTGCTGAGACTTAACCCCCATTTCTGAAGACAGGCAGTGACTGTCCTGGAGCAAGAGAGACATAATAAGGCCTCGGCCTCAGAACACCACAGGTTGCTCTTCTCCTCAGCTCACAGGGTAGAGGGTCCGCCCTGCTAGAGTGAATGATTCAAGAAGAATCATTCAAGGCCCTCCAGCATCTATCCCTATGCTCATATCTAAGTGGTTCTCAGAGCCAATCTCCTCTCTCTGGGACTTTTACTGTGGAATAACAGGCCTTCCTGGACTGCGCCGTCAGTGTACATAGGCCCTGATACTCTTGCAATTGGACCCTGGGCCAGACTTTTCAGGGCACTCCTACCTGGCTGCAGGAAATGGGGATGGCCTTAGGTGTTTTCAAGAGGTCCGATGGCTTTCATGACTGTGTCCCGAATGGCTAGCTGGATGACGTAAATCCACCGCTCTCCTTCCCCAACTCTCCCAGGGCAGCTAACAAAACCGAGAGCACTCTGTCTCCCATGGCCACCACAACCCTCATCTCATTAGTGGCACTTGTACTATTGCATAAGCCCAGCTTCTCCATCTTTATCTCATCCAAGTGCACCACGGGTGGACGTTTTGGTAACTACGATTCCCCAAGGTGTCACTTTGACCACCGTCTTACCCATTACCACCAGTGGGACTTGGTTGTTTCCATACTACATCCTAGAGTCTCTCCCAGTGTGAACTGTCATCTAAGCTCCTTCAGAATGAGACCTTGAGACCAGGGCTTGGGCAACACGGAGCCTGTGGTGCAGAGAATCTCAGGAAGAGCAAGTAACACAGTAGAAAATGAGAGAGGAAGAAGAAAATCCAATGAATGGCTGGGTTACTGGGTAACTTGAGCCCAATCCCACTGGGGACGTCTGAGAAGCCACACAGCCTGATTGATGCAAATATCAAAAAGTTGGCTATTAATTCACTGAGTCCCATTTCCTATAGATTGAAGATATTCTACTCTTAGCAGATCCAGGCTTGTGGGAGAGCTGAGCACACTCTCATGTTAGCAGGGAAGATGCCCAGACAGACGAATGGAGAGAAGCATGTGCTTGAGGTGGGAAGCTGGCAGCGTGCTTAGGAAAGGGTCTCAGCAGGCAGGGGGCCATGCAGAATGGATGACGGGGCTTTGGAATACGGTACCAACAGTGTCTGCTCTCTCTACTCTCCATTCATTCCTATGCAAAAAAAAAAAAAAAATCAGTATTCAATGTTGTGGAGAGAACACGTGTGTTTGAAATGATTCCACGTGGAAGCCTCTCTTCAATGATGGAAAAGGAATAAAAGCAATTTTGTAAACCGAAGGATAAAGAGAGAGGAAGAGGTAACAGCAGAGAAGAGCTAGCCACAAAATGCTGGAAGACAGAGGCGTTCCAGTGAGGACTTGCTGAAGGAACCGAGCATCCAGAAAGTCCCTTTGCTGTGGAAGCTATGAAAGCAAGACAGCCAGATGTGAAAACTTTGCAACGACGCCGAGATGGGAAGTCCTTGTTACTTCTTGTAGAGTTGGGATCTTTAAAAAATTATATAGGCTGGGCTGGAGAGATGGCTTAGCAGTTAAGCGCTTGCCTGTGAAGCCTAAGGACCCTGGTTCGAGGCTCGATTCCCCAGGACCCATGTTAGCGAGGTGCACAAGGAGGCACACGTGTCTGGAGTTCATTTGCAGTGGCTGGAGGCCCTGGCGCGCCCATTCTCCCTCTTTCTCTATCTGCCTCTCTCTCTCTCTCTCTCTCTCTCTCTGTCAATAAATAAATAAAAATGAACAAAAAAATTATGTAGGGTTAGAGCAATGGCTCAGCAGTTAAGTGGCTTCCTGCACAGACATGACATTTAAAAAATATATTTTATTTTATGATTTGTAAGGAGACACAGAGAGACAAAACGAATGGGCACACCAGGGCCTCAGCTGCTGCAAACGAACTCCAGATGCACGCACCACCTTGTGCATCTGGCTTATGTGAGCAGTGGGGGATTGAACCTGGGTTGCCAGGCTTTATAGGCAAGCCTTCATTGACAGCCTTAATCGCTGAGCCATTTCTCCAGCCTTATGCATGACATTTTTGCAGAAATTTTTTTTCCTTTTTTTTTTTTAAAGTAGGGTCTCACTCTAGCTTAGGCTGATGTGAAACTCACTCTGTCGTCCCCAGAAGGCCCTATACTCACAGTGATCCTCCTGTCTCTGCTGGGATTAAAGGCATGTGCCACCACACATGGCTTACGCACGACATTTACGGGATACAGCTCTGGTCCTCATGCCATAAGTAGGCAAGCACTTTACTGAGCTATCATCTTAGACCCTCTCTCCTGCCTTTTATCATTATTTCTTTTACTTCTCTTGGATCATCCAGGCAGGTGTGCTGTAACACCGTCCATTAAGTAAACACTGTCCTCTTCCAACTTCAGGACAGAATTTCAAGGGCCAACTGTGTTTACATGTCTAGAGTCTTTCCTCCTCTTTCACTTCAAGCCCCTGGCATCAGAGGCTCACTCTTGCAGGCAGAGCTAGTCAAAGCCACCAGGCTCCTTCGTCCCTCATTCACTCCCTGTGTTACTCCACCAGTCAGTATCCACTCCCCCCTTCTTTTTAAAATTTTTTTGTTTATTTTTTATTTATTTATTTGAGAGCGACAGACAGAAAGAGAGAGGCAGAGAGAGAGAGAGAGAGAGAAAGAGAGAATGGGCGCGCCAGGACCTCCAGCCACTGCAAACGAACTCCAGATGCGTGCGCCCCCTTGTGCATCTGGCTAACATGGGTCCTGGGGATTCGGGCCTTGAACCGGCGTCCTTAGGCTTCACAGGCAAGCGCTTAACCGTTAAGCCATCTCTCCAGCCCTCCACTCCTCTTTTCACGAAGTTCTCTCTTGATTTGTCCTCTTCTTCCCTAGCCATTCCTTCTCAGTGTCTCTGTCTCACTGTTCTTTAACACATTGACCTGCCCCCCATGTGGAACCTCTTCCCTGCCCTATATCCACGTGCATTTTTGTTTTTCATACCAAGTTTATTCAGGCGGTAAGGCTTATATAATCTACCCCGGCTCTCTCCCCTAACCTCAAATATCCAGCTTCCTACTTAAAAATCACCCCATGGATGTTCTGATAGGTATCTCCCCGAAACTGAATGCCTGCCTTTTCTGTAGACTTCTCCATTTCGGGAACTGTTTCTTCCTTCCATTTGTTCAGGGTGAGAACATTGGTGCCATATTTGGCTGTTTCCTTCCTGCACCCCACATTATCATCATAGGCCTCACAATCCCCAGCGTATCCTGTTGGCTCCAAGTTCAAAGCATAACCAGAAGCTGAATGCTTTTCAACATCCCGCCTCGTGGACGGGAATCCCCATGTTTGTTACTGGCTCCCTAGCTCACTGCAAACACATCCTAACTGGTCTTTCTCCTTCTGCCTTTAATCCACTCATTCTGAACTCAACACCACGGTCATTGTTGATCTCCTACAGTCCACATAAAGGACTCAACATAGCTTAGATCTGTGTAAGTTACATCATGTCACATCTCTGCTACCTGTCTTGCTTATTCTGGGTAAGAGCCAGAGCCAATACATACACACACACACACACACACACACACACACACACACACACACACACAAACACACACACCACAGAGCTGATAGGATCTGGCCACTGACCACCTCTGTCCGTCTACCCCTTACCTCTTCTCCTTCTCCCCATAGCTATACTGGGCCTTGCTAATCTTCTACCAGGCCAAGCCCACCCTGTGCCTTCCATTGCAGGCCCTTTGCACTGGATAACCACAATCTAGAATATTCCTCCTTCAGTGGTTCACTACTTCGCTTCTTTTTTTTTTTTTTAAAGATTTTCCTCTCTTTTATTTTTATTTATTTATTTATTTTTATTTATTTATTTGAGAGAGAGAGAGAGAAAGAAAGAGATGGAGAGAGAGAGAGAGAGAATGGGTACACCATGGCCTCCAGCCATTGCAAACAAACTCCAGATGCTTGTGCCCCCTTGTGCATCTGGCTTACGTGGGTCCTGGGGAATTGAACCCAGGTTCTTTGGCTTTGCAGGCAAATGCTTTAATGATAAGCCATCTCTCCAGCCCAACTCCTTCACTTCTTGAGGTCTTTTTCTTAGATATCATGTAAAGAAGATAAAATAGCAATGCCTGTAGCAATTGTACTGAACAGTAGTTCCAATCTATAATTCTCCCCATACCTAGAACATCAGTGAAGATCATGGATAAAAAATGACACTTGGGGCTGGAGAGATGGCTTAGTGGTTAAGTGCTTGCCTGTGAAGCCTAAGGACCCCGGTTCGAGGCTCGGTTCCCCAGGTCCCACGTTAGCCAGATGCACAAGGGGGCGCACGCGTCTGGAGTTCGTTTGCAGAGGCTGGAAGCCCTGGCGCGCCCATTCTCTCTCTCTTCCTCTATCTGTCTTTCTCTCTGTGTCTGTCGCTCTCAAATACATAAATAAAAAATTTTTTAAAAAATGACACTTGAAGATATGCAAGGTCTTAACAATTTTTTTTTTCCATTTCTTTTTCAGGGAGTTCATGGAGAATGTACTCTGCCAACATGATATAATAACCAAAAAAGAAAAAAAGAGGAAACTGGGCATCTAAACCCGAAAAGAGGCAGTGGGAAATTCCAAGGTAATAGTTCTGGGAAGCTCTGGGACATCAGCTGGGCACCCCACCTGGAAAGAGGGCAGTGGAGTTGAGGAGGACTATGCCAACAAGGAAGAACATGGCACGGAGAGATTGCCTGGCATATCTGGGAATATTCAGGAAATGCTTAGTAGAGCTTTGTGGAGTTTGTTCCTATGATGAGAGCTGCGTAGAAAACCAGTGGACAGTTCCCTATAGGAGCTAGAGCCGTTGCGCAACAAAAGATAAGGACGATCATAATATTCTACATGACTACACGTGGACATTTTCACAGTCATCAGAACAGCTTAATCCAAAATTATGTAACAGCCACACTGGGGAGCTGAAAGAAGATGTAAGAAAGGATGTGAAGAGAGCTGGAGTCTCAGTGTCAGAACAGACAGCTAAAACATTATGTCTGAATGTGTCACAAGTGAGATGTAACAATGGAGCCGTGTTATTTAAGAATGTGAAGGTAGATGTTGAAGTGACAGCTAATAGTTTGAAAATGGTTCTCTTTGGAAGCAGAAATCAGGGGAGAGAAGGAAAGTTTATTTTCTTTTTAAAATTAAGACTTAACAGGGCTGCAGAGTTGGCTCAGTAGTTAAGGGGCTTGCCTGCAAAGCCTAGTGGCTTTGATTCAATTCCCCAGGATCCATTAAGCCAGATGCTCAAAGTGGCACATGTATCTGGAGTTCATTTGCAGTGGCTGGGGTCCCTGGTATGTCCATTCTGTCTGTCTATCTTCTCTCTCTCTCTCTCTTTTTCTGCAAATAAATAAATAGAACATTTTAAAAGTAAGAGTAATAGCAGCTAAAACTAAGATTATGAATTGAATTTCTTTGCTAATATAAAATAAGTAAAAGCAAAATAAAAATAAGTTCTCAAAACCCCATCCAAAAGAAGCTCATGAATCACATGTACCAAAATTGGTGTGCTACGTGGTGTGAATGGTCATGCAGGGAAGTTATCATCAATGCGCTGCACCCATGTGACCATCTAATAATTCTGTCTGCTCACATTTCTCCTTTCTTCTACCAAATGAATACTGCTCTGGTTTGAATGCATCCCTTAAAACTACACACGTTGGGAACTTAATGTCCAAACTAATCTGATAATGGCCTCTGGAGGTAATTAGGACTGGCGTGTGCCTTGTTTTGACATTAGTGGCTTCGCGAGAAGAGGGAGACCTGAGCTAACACCATTGCTCTGTTAGCTATGTGATGCCCTCCGCCCTGTTACGATGCAGTAAGTATCTTTCTCACCAGATTTCAAGCAGATGTTGATGCCATGCTTTTAGACTTCTCAGCCTCCAAAGCCACGAGCCAAAAACTTCTACTCTTTGTAAGTTCGTTGTTTCTGTTATTTTTGTGATAGCAACAGGAAATTGACTAAGACACGTTCTTTAGTCCTAGAGTTGTCTTCTTGCTCTTGGATTTATCCACACTGTCTCCTTGTGTGAAGGAGGGGCAGCTGATTCCATCAGGCAACCCAGCACCTATCACGGAAGGTTCTGGGCTGAAGAAGTGGGTCTGTGAATGCAATCCCAGAGCTGCACCACCTGTGGCTTTCTTTTTTTTTTTTTTAATTTTTTTATTTTATTTATTTGAGAGCAACAGACACAGAGAGAAAGACAGATAGAGGGAGAGAGAGAGAATGGGCGCGCCAGGGCTTCCAGCCTCTGCAAACGAACTCCAGACGCGTGCACCCCCTTGTGCATCTGGCTAACGTGGGACCTGGGGAACCGAGCCTCGAACCGGGGTCCTTAGGCTTCACAGGCAAGCGCTTAACCGCTAAGCCATCTCTCCAGCCCATGTGGCTTTCTTTTGGACTGAACGATCCTGTCTGCAGTTGGTGCTAGACAAGAATGACTCAGACCCACAGAGAAAGCTGGAGAGGAGATGAAGAAAAGTTGACAGCATTGAAAGACTTGGCTTTGATTATCTCCAGCTATCCTTTTCCTTTCTAGTCCCCAAGCCCAGAGGTGGGGGCCCAGAGCCATGTGTCCCCCATGAGTATGTGTTCTGAATGCTAGGTCCCCAGCTGGTGTCAGTTTGAGAATCGGAGCCTTGCTGGAGGAGACGTGTAGCGGGGGGTGGGCTTATGGGTGTTATAGCCAGCTCCTCCTTCCCAGTGTTCGGCTCACTCTCCTGTTGCTGTTGCCCAACTGCTATGGCAGAGGTGTCACCCAGCCTTTGCTCATGCCATGCTTTCCCCTGCCACTGTGAAGCTTCCATGGTCAGCCAAAATAAACCCTTCCCTCCCACAAGCTGCTTCTGGTTGGGTGCTTTGTGTCAGCAATGAGGAGGTAACTGTAACGGGGTCTTTCCTTCTGCTCACACTGTGTCAGGTTGGATTTAACCCAACACCCCAAAGCACAAGTAGCACCCATGTTGGTCAGAAGTAGCACCACCCATAGGTGCTCACTGGCTCTGACACAGTGTAGCGCATTGCGTGCTTGTGTGTCTAGCTTCAAAGAATATGAGAGATTGGGACACAGAAACAGATGGAGTTCTCGGGATTGTCAACTGCAGGAGAAGCTGGATAGACTGTACTACGCTCAGAGGCAGGAAGATAGTAACCAAAGAGTCGGGACAGAAGGGCTGGAGAGATGGCTTCATGGTTAAAGCGCTTGCCTGCAATGTCTAACGACCCAGGTTTGATTCCCCAATATCCATGTAAGGTCAGATGCACAAAATGGCAAGTTTGTTTGAGGTGGCTGGAAGCCCTGGCATGCCCATATTCTCCCTCCCTCCCTCTCTCTCTGAAAGTAAATAAATAAAATACTTTTTAAAAAAAGAGTAGGAATAGAAAATACGTAGCTCTGGAAAGTGGAAGCTAGACCTGGGAAGCATCATCTAAGGTGGACAGTGAGAGCTGGGGTTGCAAACACAAGCTTACTCAGGTCAAACAGAAATCAAAGCAGGCTGGAAGGGTCCTGGGGATTCATGCTCTACCAGCAAAGGGCTCTTGGGTCTAATGACACCATTGAATACTCCAGGGGAGATGCCAGTCTTACCACATCCTCCAAATTTTTGTGAACAGCAAGAAATCAATTTTTGTTGTGAAATTCATTATTATTATTATTTTTAAATGTTGGCAATTAGAGGGGAAAAAAAAAATCAAAGGCACCATGTGAGCCAGAAGTGTCCGGGCTGAGTCTGAGGGGTGGGTCTTTGGCGAGAGACACGCTATGGGCAAAAGCAGGTCAGAGGAAGAAACACAAGACCCTGTTTGTGAAAAGGGAACAGCAGCAGATGGTGTGCAGAGGGAACTAGTGGAAGAGTTTGCAGAGCTCGGTGGGGGCCCCCAAGTCCCGCTCCCAGGTTATTCAAGACAAAAACGTGTGCAGAGAAATATTTTAGGAAGATGTATTTGGTGGCTGAGCGAAGGATGAGTCAGCCATGGCAAAGACTAGAATACTGTTTTATTTAAAGATATGATTTTAAAGGATTAGTACGTGTGTGTGTGTTAACTGTAAAATGAGGTCAAAGTTAGTTTCATGTAAACTACAAGATG
This sequence comes from Jaculus jaculus, assembly GCF_020740685.1. Taxonomy (NCBI): domain Eukaryota; kingdom Metazoa; phylum Chordata; class Mammalia; order Rodentia; family Dipodidae; genus Jaculus; species Jaculus jaculus. The sequence continues at coordinate 93,341,989 of NC_059113.1, read as the reverse complement.
GCTTTCTTGTCAAGCAGGACTTACCTCTTTGTCACTTCCTGTTTCAGGATTATTGAGTCAATAAGATTCAGTGAGGAGGGCTTGTACCATATAGAGGTCCCCCTTACCCAGAGCCCTCAGTGGCCGCCCTGAAATCATGGATAGTACCAAACCTTATGTGTATATTGGTTCTTCCTCTACATAATACTTAAAGTTTGGCACAGTAAGAGATTAACAGCAGTAACTCAATCATAAGATAGAACTGTTAGAGCATTGTACTGTAATTAAAGTTGTGATGGGCTGGAGAGATGGCTTAGCGGTTAAGCGCTTGCCTGTGAAGCCTAAGGACCCTGGTTCGAGGCTCAGTTTCCCAGGACCCACGTTAGCCAGATGCACAAGGGGGCGCATGTGTCTGGAGTGCGTTTGCAGTGGCTGGAAGCCCTGGCATGCCCATTCTTTCTCTCTCTGCCTCCTTCTCTGTCTGTAGCTCTCAAATAAATAAAATAAACAACAACAAAAAAATAAAGTTGTGAATTGTTAACTTCCAAAAATTTCCACTTACTGTTTGTAAACTTCAGTTGGCTGCAGGTGACTAAGCCTGTGGACGGCAAATCCACAGATAAGGCAGGGTTGTCCTAAGATCCTCCAAGAGCCTGCTTACATTCACCATGGATATTTCGGTACTCTTCCCCAAATCCTTTTGGATCTGTACCCGGAGTCTCCTTCCCTCTGTCTCCCTCCATCACTAATCAATGTTGTTCCTCTCCCAAGTAAAGCTGTGAAAGCTGTCGGGGTCTGTCCTCTGAATTTCCCCAATAAAATTTGAGGTAGTGGCAGGCCCTAGCTGCAGTCCCCTTGGGATCCGCCAGGGGACGCACCCTGAAGCCATTGCTCCAGGCAAAGACTGAGGTTGGTAGGGCTGGTCATTTGAATGGATCATGGAGGCTCTTCTAATGGGCCGGAGACTTGGCATTGAGCAGCTAACATGTCCTCTGAGAGCCTTTTCCTGTCCAGCCCTCCTCGGATCCTTTCCCATATGTTGGCTGAAGGTTGAACCTGCCATCTGTTCTGCTCATCCTCTGGTCTTACCCAGGTATTTTGCCCAATAAATTCATTGCACTTTTATTTTTGTATTTGAGAGATAGGGAAAGAAATACAGAGATAGGGAAAGAAATTAAAGAGAGAATGAGAGAGAGAGAGAGAGAGAATGGTGGGTATGGCACAGCCTCTATCCACTGCAACTGAATTCCAGATGCATATACCACCTTGTGCATCTGGCTTTATGTGGGTACTGGGGAGTTGATCTGGGTTGTCAGGTTTATCAGCCACACATCTTAACCTCTAAGCCATCTTTCCAGCCCTCTTTGCACTTTTTTTAAAAAATATTTTATTTATTTATTTGAGAACGACAGACGCAGAGAGAAAGACAGATAGAGGGAGAGAGAGAGAATGGGTGCGCCAGGGCTTCCAGCCACTGCAAACGAACTCCAGACGTGTGCGCCCCCTTGTGCATCTGGCTAACGTGGGACCTGGGGAACCGAGCCTCAAACCGGGGTCCTTAGGCTTCACAGGCAAGCGCTTAACTGCTAAGCCATCTCTCCAGCCCCCCTCTTTGCACTTTTAAAAATCCTTATTATTTATTTGAGAGAGAGAAAGAGGAAGATAGACAGAGAGGAAGAGAGAGAGAGAGAATGGGCATGCCAGGGCCTTCAGCCACTGCAATTGAACTCCAGAAGCATGTGCTACCTCAAGTGTCTGGTTTACGTGGGTCCTGGAGAATCAAGCCTGGGTCCTTTGGCTTTGTCAAGCTAAAACCTCAACCATGAAGGCGTCCATCCAGGCCCTCTTTGCACTTTTAGTTCTGTCTTCCTGGAGCACGGAGCTTACTAGGACCAGAGCCAATCCAAGAGAACAGGTAAAAAGAGAGGTCTGGAGACTTGCAGGCCAGCCAGGAGGAACCCATTTGCTAACGCTTTCATCGCTGTTGATCCTGGCAATCGGGTCTTGGAAAGATACGGTGGTGGTGGTGGTGTGGGTGGTGGTGGTGTGTGTGTGTGAGAAACAACGCTTATGAAGACATTGGTCTTAAATGGATTTCATTTAGATTTTTTTCTGGCTTGCAGAAGGATTATGAAAAATTATCACTAAATACTATGTGTACAGCCAAAATGCTATTTTTAAAAGAGGGGAGGAGACGTAAATAAATTCTTTAAAAAGTGATATAGGGCCAACAGTATGTAGAAAGTTAATTAAAACAAATTATATCCTAACCCTATTATGATACATTTAATGGCTAAAATTCGCAATACAGATAGAACAAAGTCCTGACAAAGATGTATCACAATGGGAACTTTCTTTTTCTGGTTTTTCAAATAGGGTTTTGTTCTAGCCCAGGCTGACCTGGAATTCACTATGTAGTCTCAGGGTGGACCTGAATTTATGGCAAACCTCCTACCTTAGCCTCCCGGGTGCTGGGATTAAAGGCATTAAAGGCGCCACCACATCAGGCCTACAACTGTGACTCTCATAGATCACTGGCAGATATGCAGAATAGCCTGGCTACTTTGTTAAAGTTTGACAAACAGTAAAACAATTTTTGTTTTGGAGATAGGGTTTCACTATGTAGCCCAGGCTAGCCTCAAAGTTGAGATCTTCTCATCTCAGCCTCCTCAGTGTTGGCATCACAGGAATGTGCCACAATGCCTCGGTTGCCTATATATTTTTAAATATTTATTTTTATTTATTTATTTGACAGAGAGAGAGAAAAACAGAGAGAGGGATAGAGAGAGAAAAAGAGAGAATGGGCATGCCAGGGCCTCTAGCAGCTGCAAACGAACTTCAGATGCATGTGCCACTTTGTGCATCTGGCTTACATGGGTCCTGGGGAGTTGAACTTAGGTCTTTTGGCTTTGCAGGCAAGGGCCGTAACCTCTAAGCCATCTCCCCAGCCCCTCTTTTCCATACACACACACACACACACACACACACACACACACACACACACACACACATATATATTTGTTTGTTTGTTTGTTTGTTTTGTTTTCTGAGGTAGGATTTCACTCTAGTCCAGGTCGACCTGGAATTCACTATGTAGTCTCAGGGCGGACTCAAACTCATGGCGATCCTCCTACCTCTGCCTCCTGAGTGCTGGGATTAAAGGCATGCACCACCATGCCCGTCTACCCATATTTTTAAAATAAACTTAAACATGCATTAACATATAAGTCACCAATCTTACTTCTAACTACTTACCTAGAAGACATGAAAACATAGCTTCCCATAAAGATCTGGATATGAAATTTTATAGCTGTTTTATTCATAATCACTAAAAACTGGAACAAATCAAATGCCTAATGGGGAATGGATACACAAATGTCGGTCCAGCCATACAATGGAGCCCTATTAGCCATAAAAAGGAATGAACTATTGATACACGCCACACCACGAATGACTCTCAAATGCATCAAGGTGAAAAGGCCAGATGCAAAAGAGCTCATTTATGATCCCGTTCATATGATACTTTCAGCAAGTCACAGGGACAGAAATCAGATCAGTGGTTGCCAGGGGCTGGGGTCATGGAGGAGAGGACTAATTACAAAAGCATGAGGAAGGACTGCCTCAGGGTGATGGTTCTGTGCTGTATCTCAATTGTAACCGTTGTTACACGGCTGTATACATTTATTAAATCTGATTAAATTGCACATCTGAATTTTATGATGGGTAAATTTTGCCCTAATGAACTTGAATTAAGAAGCACAAAACAGGGCTGGAGAGATGGCTTAGTGGTTAAGCGCTTGCCTGTGAAGCCTAAGGACCCTGTTTCAATTCAAGGCTCCATTCCCCAGGACCCACGTTAGTCAAATGCACAAGGGGGCGCATGTGTCTGCAGTTCGTTTGCAGTGGCTGGACGCCCTGGTGCGCCCATTCTCTCTCTCTCTCTGCCTCTTTCTCTCTCTGCCTGTTGCTCTCAAATAAATAAATAAAATAAAATAAAAAAAGAAGCACAAAACCAGGGGTTGTGGCAACAACTCGGCGGTTAAAGTGCTTGCTGGGCAAGCAGGAAGACCTGAATTCAAGTCCCTAGTACCCATGTAAAAGCTGGGTGATGTGGCATATGTCTGTCTCAAAAATAAAGTGAGCTGGCACACACCTTTAAGCCCAGCACTCAGGAGGCAGAGGTTGGAGGATCACCATGAGTTCGAGTTCAGCCTAAGACTACACAGTGAACTCCAGGTCAGCCTTGGCTAGAGTGAGACTCTACCTCAAAAATAAAGAAAGAAAGAAAGAAAGAGAGAGAGAGAGAAAGAAAGAAAGAGGTCAGTGATTGAGAAAGATGCCCCAAATCAATCTCTGGCCTCCATGCCCACCCCTGTGCACATGCCCACATATACAAGGGGGCTCACCCATCTGGAGTTTGTTTGCAGTGGCTAGAAGCCCTGGGGCACCCTCTCTCTCTTTCTCTCTCTCTCTCTGCCTCTTTCTCTCTCTGTCTATAGCTCTCAAATAAATAAATAAAATAAACAAAAAAAAAAACACACTTAGAAAACAAAAAGATACCAACACTGACTGTGATATGGCACCGTCTGTGGTGGAGACCAGGTTGCTACCAGGTGGTAAGTGGACTGCACTGGGTGTCTTCTCTTCGTGACTGGCCCGTGATTCTCTCTCCGCAGCATCAACCATTGTTCTGCGGCATGCCTGCTTTGGCTGCCCACAGATCCTCAGTCCACACTGCTCTTTTGGGAACTTACTTCGGAATGCTGAGTCGCTAGGTGTGGAATCCCACACAGCAGAACAACCAACCGCAGACCCATTTCATGCTAGAAGGAGTCCACCAACATGAAGACAACCACTGGTGCCCCCAAAATCATGCCAACCAGAAGCAGCCAGCCTCAGAAAAGCACGCTCACATTCAGTGTCGGTCCAGACATTGCTCTGGAAGAGTGGGCGTGGTCTCCAAGGTGCAGAACACACTATGAATCAGGTCTCTTCATGCAGATGTGTTCCCAGTCTGACGACTCCACGGCTCTGGAAACCAAGGCTTAGAACCATTATGTTTCACCATCTTTCATCCTTTCTAATGACTCAGGGGACATTTAAATATTATTCATTTATTTATGAGAGAAAGAGAGAGAGAGAATGGGTGTGCCAGGGCCTCTAGCCAGTGCAAAGTAACACCACCTTCAGCGCCTGACTTTGTGTGGAAACTGGGGAATTGAGCCTAGGTCCTCAGACTTTGCAGGCAAGCACCTTAAGAGCTGAGCCATCTTTCCAGCCTCTCTGGGGACATTCAACTTTCCTGCCACCCAGCTATGGGATCTTGTGGGGTGACAGTCCCTGTTCCTCAGAGGAGGTGAATGCTTACTGAGAACACAGCCAGGGTTCTGCTAAACACAGTTCCCAGGTGTGGTGGTTTGAAGGAGATACCCCTCCTCCAGAGACTTGGTCTCCCAGGCAATTGGGGAGGCGGAGCCTTGCTGCGGGAGGTGTGTCGCTAGGGGTGGACCTCCAGGTCTATTAGCCCAGCTTACTAGTGCTGGCTAGCTCACTCAAAGTGCTTCCACCCAGAGCTATGACTAGATCAGAGCCAGCCTCTGCCATGCTCTTCCGTGTTGATGATAAAACCTTCCTGTAAGACAAGTTAAAATGAACCTTCTGCTGCCCGTCAGTGGCTTCTGATTGGGTGTTTTGTCCCAGCAACAAGGTCATTGTAACACAAGGCATCTTGGGTTCTTTGTCTCCGGGGACTAGCAAGTAAGGAGCTACCATCTGGGTATGGGTAACTGATAGTGATGTGTCGGACACAGGCAGGGCCCTGGGTTAAAGCAAACTGAAGCTGTCTGACATGAAGGCCCCAGGCTAGGGAGAGGTTGCAGCTGCCTGAACCTCTGCTGATCACATCTTGGGACCCGACCAGCAGGGGAGCTCCTCCCCCCATTCTCAGGGGTTGCGGTGAGCCAGGATCCATCCCTCCATTCTTGGGGGTCGCAGTGAGGCTGGACCCCCCCCCCCCCGACCCCGGACAAAATCTCAGACCCGAGATCGACAGGAAGTAAGGCCCCTCCCTCTCCAAGCACGGGATCCCGGGACATTCATGTAAGACTTAGGTTTTGCTCATAGCCCTGTGGCCTTTGGCCAGTTGCCTAAGAAACTCCTTATATGGTATCAGCCAGCAACCTTTGCAAACCCCTCCCCTTACCCCCATTTGCTAACTAGGCATAGGCATCAGCAAGCAACATTGTACATCCAATCCCCTTAGGACCCTCGACTGCTTATAAACCCATTTCCCTGACAATAAACTGAACTGTTAAACCCAGACTGTCTTCCGAGAGTGATTCGGAGACCTAGAACCCATAGTGATTAGCAAGTGGGGGTAAGGACATTCGTACATAGTGCCATAGACGAGGCTTCTGTGGAGCCTAACGGTCTATTAGTCTATTAGTCTTGGTACATAACCTTGACCAGAGAAGAGTCTGACGACCCCAGCTTAGCCCCTGTGGTAATGGGATCAGGAATGGTATTGAGCATAAGGCGTGCAGAAAGAAACAATAGCCTAGAGTGACGGGTATCTGGAAACAGAGTGGAGCAAATTGAGTGCCACTTGTCACCCACAAACCAAGGGAGGTAATGGGGGGGCAGGGTTTTCCTGATTGTGAAAAAGCAGATCACTCGTGGCCACACACACACTCGGCCTGACTTGGCGCAGAATCTTCCAGATGCTCTGTGTGCAGTGCTCACCCTCAGTGAAGCCATGCCCCCCCCAGCCCTAAATGATTTAACAATGGCCAGGGCAGGCCTCCTCCTATGAGCAGACTCTCAGAGCTGCGCCCACCCTTCTTCCATGGATGCCAGACCCTTTCTTACCGGGGATCCTCTGTTCTTTCATCTCACAGGCACTTCCCATGGAAGTCACAGGTGTGTCCAAGTCCATCTTGGCCCCTGCTTCTAGAAGCAAGGGTTATGCTGATAGCCACACAGTCTTACAACTCCCCACCCCAATTCACTGTAGGCACACCCTTCTCTGCAGGGTGCCACAACACGAAATGGAACTTTTCTTTAGGGACCATGCGCCTCTGCTACTAAAATTAACAAAAAAGTTATTATTTCTCCGCGTCTTAATGCCTTCATTATTAAAATCGAGAGCGAAGCCCCTGAAAGAAATACGATGATTTATCTTTTACCAAAGCACTGTCTGGCAATGGGAGTGCCCATGGAGCTTAGTGCTTAACACATGTTTCCAAAGACTCCCCCACCCCCAGCAAATAGGTTTTAACCTACTGGTTCCCTCCGATCTCGTTAAGTTTCGGTAGTTTCTCTAATCCCTTTTCCTGAAACATACATGTCAAGTTTTCAGCACTCTAGCATGTCCAGAAAGTTTCAAAATTCCATTGGTTGAAACAGAAACTATAGACTTAAATAACCTGAGAGCTTCCCCCCCACACCCCAACCAATGGAGGGTTTTACTCTAGCCCAGGTTGACCTGGAGTTCACTCAGGCTGGCCTCGAACTCACTGCAATTCTCCTACATCTTCCTCCTAAGTGGTGGCATTAAAGGCTTGTGTTATCATGTGCAGCAACCTGACAGCTTTGGAGGGGCTCCTACTGTGATGCCTAAATAATATCTGAGGTTCTAATTTCCTCCCCAACCAGGGTTTAGGCAAAGAGTGAATATGGACCATGCTTACACCTCAGGGGTACCTCCCCAGTCTCCCAGGAAATTCTCATTTGTTCTGTGAGTCCTCTCTCCACCACTGTAGGATAACAACCTTCCCTGTGATTCTACTCCCAATATGACTGGATCTTTCAAAGTACTGGTTCTTGGGGCTGGAGAAATGGCTTAGCCATTAAGGTACTTGTCTGCAAAGCCCAAGGACCTAGGTTCGATTCCACAGAACCCACATGAAGCCAGAGGCACAAGATAGTGCATGCATCTAGAGTTCATTCACAGTGGCTAGACTCCCTGACATGCCCACTCTCTTGGTCTGTCTTTCTTATATCTATCTCACTCTGCTTGCAAATAAATAAAAATAGTTTTTTAAAAAAAGTATTGCCAGGACCCACGTAAGCCAGATGTACAAGGTAGCACATGCCTCTGGAATTATTTGCAGTGGCTGGAAGCCCTGGCGTGTCCATTCTCTGTTCCTCTGCCTCTTTCTCTCTCTCTCAAATAAATAAGCTTAGATTTTTAAAAAAGTATTTGTTCTTAGCCAGGCGTGGTGGCGCAAGCCTTTAATCCCAGCACTCGGGAGGCAGAAATAGCAGGATTGCAGTGTGTTCGGGGCCACCCTGAGACTCCATAGTGAATTCCAGGTCAGCCTGGGCTAGAGTGAGACCGTACCTCGAAAAACCAGGGGGAAAAAAAAAAAGTATTCCTTCTTAATTGTATGCTAACTGAAGAAATGTAGAACCTCTCCAGATCATACCAAGGCTTCCAGTTCCTCCTGTCTTACCTTACCAGCCAGCCCTGATGATAGCTTGGGGCACTTGGATCATGTCCTTTTGTACATCCCTACAGACACAGACAAGTGGGCATGCATGCATATAGCACACTTCTGTTTACCAAAAAAAATTTAAAAAATGACATTCAAACAATTTTTTTTCCCTACCTCCATCACAGTGAGAGATGCTTTCTCTCATTCTTAAAAAAAACTCATGTTCTGAACTATTGGTGAAACCACAATTTGTTTAGTTTCCTTATTCCTAAGTACTAATGTCATCGAGCATGTTTTATATTACAACTATGGTTATTTCTCTTCTGTACATTACACGTCCACCCTGTTTCTTACATTCACATCTCTGGGCCATCAGCACCTCGTTTTTGTAGATGGTGTGACAAGCAGTTAGCTTTGCTTTCTTTCAGAGTGGGGACCATTTTATTGCAGTATTGAGAAAATAAATCGGCTTTCACATCAAATTGAAATGCTGTATTTCTTATATTTTAAGTTCTCTTATATACCTGCATTTATTTGAGGTTCTGTTTCTGATCCTCCGATAAATTTTTCCATTCTTTTAATGTTGTTTTGATTATAGTGCCTTTATAAGATAGGTTACAGCAAGTCACTCTGCTTCTCTTTTTCTCCCTCTCGCTCCCTCCCTTTCTCTCTCTCTCTCTCTCTCTTTCTCTCTCTCTCTGTGTGTGTGTGTGTGTGTGTGTGAGAGAGAGAGAGAGAGAGAGAGAGAGTTTTTGAGACAAGATCTCATGTATTCCAATACTAGTCTAGCCTTGAACTTGCTATGTAGCCAAGGTTGACCTAAAAAAGCTGATTGTCCTGCCTCTACCTTCCAAATATTGGGATAACAAGCAAATGCCACAGTTTATGTGATGCTAAAGGTTGACCAGGCTTCGTGTTGGGCAAGTACTCTACCAGTTGGCAGAGCTTCATCCCCAGCCCTATTTCTTTTTTTTTTGTTTATTTTTTTTATTTGAAAGCAACAGACAGAGAAAGAAAGAGGCAGATAGAGAGAGAAAGAGAGAGAATGGGCGTGCCAGGGCCTCCAGCCACTGCAAATGAACTCCAGACGCGTGTGCCCCCTTGTGCATCTGGCTAACTTGGGTCCTGAGGAATCGAGCCTCGAACTGGGTCCTTAAGCTTCACAGGCAAGCGCTTAACCACTAAGCCATCTCACCAGCCCTCCCAGCCCCATTTCTATTATTTATTTTCACAAGTATTTTTTTTTTTGCCTATTCTTAGACATTCATTCCTATTTATGTGTGATTTTTAAATTCATTTAATATAGCTTCATAAAGTTACTTGTGGGGCTGGAGGGATGGCTGAGCTATTCAAGGCACTTGCTTTGCAAAGCTTGACAGCCTGGATTCAATTTCCCATGTAAAGCCAGAGGCACAAAGTGGCACATGCATCTGTAGTTCCTTTGCAGCAGCAAGAGACCCTGGAATGCCCATTCTCTCCTTCTCTTTCTCTCTCCGTTCACAAGTAAAAATAAAAATGTATTAAAAATAAAATAAAATTACTGGTTATGGTTTGCATGTCTGTGTTCCTGAAAATTCCACGTGCTGAAGTTGTCACCCATGAGGATGATTAAAGTGGTTCATTTCTTCCACCATGCAAGGACACTGGAAGAAGGCATATATAACCAGGGATTGGACCTCCACCAGACATGTCTGACTCCATCTTGTACTTCTAAGTTTCCAGAGCTGTGAGAAATAAAAGGACTCTTCCTAGTCTGTGAGAGTTTGTTAACCAGCATGAACTAAGACAGAGCGGTGTGATTGTAATAAGAGTTGTGTCATAATTATGCATTGGTTTCTGCAAAAGTTAGAAATATCACATCCTTTCTAGAGCGATGACATGGTTTTTCTACTTGTTTAAATCTTGTTTTCTGTCTGTAAAAGTGGTTTGTGGAGTTCAGGCCAGTTCCTCGCATCTTGCTCTTGTGTGATGGGCAGAACATACTTCTGCCTGTGCTCAGCGGGGGAGATGGTGGACAATGCTGGGGAGGGCCAGGAGCCATCACTACATCAAGAACTGAGAGCTGGGACTGGAGAGATGGCTTAGTGGTTAAGGAGCTTGCCTGCAAAGCCAAAGGACCCAGGTTCGATTCCCCAGGACCCACGTTAGCCAGATGCACAAGGGGGCGCTCGCGTCTAGTTCTCGTTTGCAGTGGCTGGAGGCTCTGGTGCATCCATTCTCTCTCTCTCTCAAATAAATAAGGAAAAATAAAATATTAATAAAGATAGAGAACTGACTGACTCACATGACATGGGTCACCTCCACCTCATTGACCTGGGCCCAGAAGTCACCTCAGAGAAAGTGGTGACACCAATACCTCTCTCTTCCTAGCCTGAAAACCAGTAATGCAGAGATGGTGACGCAAACCTCATCACAACAAAGGTCCGGAGTCTATGGAGGAAGCAGCACTAAATCAGCGTCTATCTTGCCCGCCAAGGCTCAGCGAGCCTCGCAGAAGAGGAGGAGGAAAGACCGTGAGATCCTCAGGGTGGCTGGGAAGAGCCCGAGACACCGTGTCTCCCCCATGCCTGCAGAGACTACCTGAGGCCTCTTGGTCCCCACGATGAACACCAATAACCAGATGGAAGACCCTCAGAAGACCCTCAGCAGAATCCAGGCAGGGCAGGTGTCTAAGAGTACAATCATTTTATAAAAATTCAATCAATTAAAAAAAATTTAAAATGTTTTGTATTTTTTTTTCATGTAGGTCATATACCTTATTATTAAAAGCATTCTTAATCACTATTGCCTTATTATTATTTTAAAGACATTTCAAGTTTAAAATTATATTGTTAAATTCTATGTTTTAAATATATAGAAAAGTACATAAATTATCATTCATATATGTGTCTTCTCTCCTATTATATAGATTTTTTACAAAACATTTTGAGAGCTTTAAGAGTTCCTGGGTCGGAAAGATGGCTTAGCAGTTAAGGCACTTATTGGCAAAGCTAAAAGACCCAGGTTCGATTCTCTGGTACATATGTGAGCCAGATGCATAAGGTGGCACAGGTGTCTGGAGTTCATTTGCTGTGGCCAGAGGCCCTGGTCCTCCCATTCTCCCTCTCTCTTGCTTTCAAAATAAATAAATAAATATTAAAAATATTTTCAGCTGGGTGTAGTGGCACACGCCTTTAATCCCAGCACTCGGGAGGCAGAGGTAGGAGGATCACCGGGAGTTCAGGGCCACCCTGAGACTCCATAGTGAATTCCAGGTCAGCCTGGGCCAGAGTGAGACCCTACCTCAACAAACAAAAACAAAACCCTACCTCGAAAAACCAACCCCCCCCCAAAATATATATAATATATATTATATACTAATAATATAATATTATAAATTATATTATATAATTAAATTAAGTATAATTATATATGGTATATAATAATGTATATATTAATATATATATTATTTTTTTCTTACTTAACATATAAATAGGCAAAGGATGTGGTGTTTTTACATTCATTTTGTTAGATACGTAATTAACATCTGGAAGCTGGTGTAGATGACTCCCAGACACTTAAACTTTTGTTGCCTCAATATGCACCTTTAATAATATATACTATTTTTTTTTGAGTTAATTAAAAATCAGTTTCTATCCATGATTAGTTATTGCTTATTTTGACAAATGCTTATTATTATTATTATTATTATTATTATTATTGGGTTCTTTTTTTGAGGTAGGGTTTCATTCTAGCCCAGGCTGACCTAGAATTCACTCTGTAGTCTTAGGGTGGCCTCGAACTCACAGTGCTCCTCCTACCTCTGCCTCTGGCGTGCTGGGATTAAAGGAGTGCACCACCACACCCAGCTAAAAGTTCATTATTTTTATGCACATACTTTGGTCTTAAATGCTTTATTAAGCTTATTAAATTGTTTAATTGCTGGATTTTTAGGCTTTGTGTTCACAATTGTACCCTATGCAAACACATATCTAGAGTTTTACCCTTCCTTATACAATATATTTGTTTCTGTTTAATAAGCTAAATATTCCAAACAACATGGAAGAATATTAATGAAAGCAATAAACTTTCAACTCTTGGTACAAATGGAAATGACTTCAGACTTTTTAATATGATGTTTCTATTAATTTTGTAATCTCATAATATTTAAGCTAGGCTACTAAGGTTTCTTTTAGAATAGTGTGTGTGTGTGTGTGTGTGTGTGTGTGAGAGAGAGAGAGAGAGAGAGAGAGAGAGAGAGAGAGAGAGAGACAGAGAGACAGAGAGACAGAGAGACAGAGAGAGAGAGATTGAGGATTAAGCCTGGGGCCTCTCACATCCTAGGCATCTGCTCTACCACTGGGCTTCATCCTCAGCCTTGATTAATGTTTTGCTAGTTTATCATGGTGAACAAATCTTGAGCTAGATCCCAGAGGAGAGTCCTGATGTGACATCCGGGCATTTCTAAGTCCCTTGGCTTGGCTGTTGTCCTGTGTCACTGGAACTAGGTGATGGAGGTCACACAACATGCAGAGCACACTCTAAATGGTCCTCAAAGTGTGGTACCTGAACTAGAGCATCAGTTATCCTCTGTGAACTTGCTAGAAATGCACCTGCTTGAGTCTCTCCTCAGACACACTATGTCAGAAACTCTGGGGCTGGGACCCAGCCAGTTATGCCATCTCAATCTCTGACACACACACGCCCAAGTTTGAAAACCAGGTTTATTTGTTGTTGTTATACATTCACGTGACAAAATATTGTGCCTTTAAATTGTTTTTAATTTATTTATGAGAGAGAGAGAGAAAGAGAGAGAGAAAATGGGTGTGCCTGAACCTGTAGCCATTTCATACAAACTCTAGACACATGTGCCATCTTGTGCATCTGGTTTTTGTGGGTACTAGGGAATCAAACCTGGGTCCTTAGGCTTTGCAGGCAAGTGCCTTAACCGCTAAGCCATCTCTCTAGCCCTATTGTGCCTTTTAAAAGAGAAACACCCCAGTTTCTAACAAAACATGTGTGAGCCTTGAAAACATTCTGCTAAAGAAAATAAGACAGACACAGAGGAACAAATACTGTAAGATTCCATATAAATGATATATTTACTCTAACCAAGCTCATAGAAGCAGAAAGTATTATGGTAGCTGGCAATGGCTGGGACATGGAAAACACTATTTTATAGATGTAAAGTTTCTTTTGTACAAGACAAAAAAGTTCTAGACATTGGCTGTGCCCGTAGTTAACAATACTATATTATGCACTTAAAAACTGAAGAGGGTGGATCTCATATTAAGTGTCCCTACCACCATAAAAATAAAACAAAATAATGTGAGATGAAACACAGAAGAAAAAAAAAAACAGTGAGAACCACTTTTCTTTGAAACAGTCCAGGACTCAAACAAGCTGTTAGCCTAATAATTTTCAAGTGTTTTCCTGATCTCATGCATTTCCATCAGTTTTTCTTTTTAGCAAGAATGCCTCAAGACCAGCTGTTTTGGGACAGAGAGATGGCTCAGTGGTTAAGGCACCTGCCTGCAATGCATAAGGACTCAAGTTCAACTCCCCAGAACCCACATGAGCCAGATGCACAAGGTGGCATGTGCATCTAGGAAAAAAAAAAAAGAATATCTGTTTTCAAAATGGACAGACCTGGAAAGGATTATACTAAGTGAGGTAACCCAGGCCCAGGAAGCCAAGCGCCACATGTTCTCTTTCATATGTGGATCCTAGCTACAGATGATTGGGCTTCTGGGTGAGAATGAAAATACTTAGTAGCAGAGGCCAGTAAGTTAAAAAGGAGACATAAAGGGAAGAGAAAGGAAGGGAGGAGGGTACTTAATAGGTTGATATTGTATATATGTAAGTACAATGATTGAGATGGGGAGGTAATATGATGGAGAATGGAATTTCAAAGGGGAAAGTGTGGGGGGGAGGGAGGGAATTACCATGGGATATTTTTATAATCATGGAAAATGCTAATAAAAATTAAAAAAAAAAAGAATATCTGTTTTCACTGTCTCCAAAAATCTCTTTCCAGGCTGGGTGTGGTGGCACATGCCTTTAATCCCAGCACTCGGGAGGCAGAGGTAGGAGGATCACCGTGAGTTTGAGGCCACCCTGAGACTCCATAGTGAATTCCAGGTCAGCTTGGTCTAGAGTGAGATCTTACCTCGAAAAAAAAAAAAAACACCAAAAAAAAAATCTCTTTCCAGTCTTCCTTCAAGTCACACTAGCTCCATGGTTTTCTCCTGCTATCACTAATTAGCTTTTCTTTGTCTCATTGATCTCCATGTTGCTAAACCCAATGACCATTTCTCAGTCTCCATGTTTCTTGACCCATCAAGTAGTGACATCTGGCATTCCCTCCTTTTCTACTCCCCCCCTTTTTTTGTCTTTTGCTTCTAAGGCATTCATTTTGGGGGATTTCCTCCTACTTTCAGTCTCTTCAATAATCAGGTTTCTCTGCTAGTTTCCCTTTTTGCTTTGGCCATTGAATGACAGATTGACCCAGGGCGGAACACTTGATCTGAATCTCACACTCTTCCTTGGCAATTATATCTACACATTCCTATTAGCGTAATATCATGCAATGTTAAAATTGTCCAAATTATCAATATGAATGTAGACTAGCCAGAGAAGTTTGAATTTCAGATAAGCAAAAAATAATTTGTTCACATAAAAGTGTGCTGAGAGCTGAGGAGATGGCTCAGTCAGTAAAGTTCTTGCTTTAGGGGCAGGAGAGAGGGCCCAGCAGCTAAAGGCACTCATTTGCAAAGCCTGATGTTCCAGGTTTGAATCCCCAGTACCCTAGCAAAGCCAGGTGCAAAGTGGTGCATGCATGTGGAATTCATTTTCAGTGGCCAGAGGCCCTGCTGTACCCATTCATTCATTCTCTCTCTCCTTGCAAATACAAAATAAATCAACTTTAAAATGCTTGACTTGTAAGCATAAGGACTTGAATATAATCCCCCAAACGTATGTTGGAGACATGTATATACATATATATATATATATATATGTATATATGTATATATGGAGAGAGAGAGAGAGAGAGAGATTGAATATAGGCATGCCACGGCCTCCTGCCACTGCAAACAAACTCTAGATGCATATGTCACATTGTACGTCATTGGGCTTTGTAAGCAAACACCTTTAACCAACCTCTAAGCCATCTCTCCATCCCCTTATGATTTTTTTAAAGCCAGATGTGGTGGATTGCCCTTTCAGTCCAATGTTGGGGAAGTGGATCCCTGGGGCTCACTGGCCAGCCAGGATAGCCTAATTAGGTCAGTTCCAAGCCACTTGGAGAACATGTATGAAAACAGGTATAAGAAATCTGAGAAACACCTGAGGCTGTCCGTACCCTTACACATGTGCCCGTACACCCATATGTATACCCACCAATCCATGCGTCAAGTATAGAATATTAATTAATTATTTTAGTGGACAATTATTGGTGTTATTAATAATAATCATAATAACGGATATTGTTGTATTGGGAAATTAATAGCACAATCTAAGTAATATTTGGGACATACTTACGTTGATTCAAATACCACCTAACAAGATTTACTTTTGCATTGTATTTTTTAAAACATTTATTTATTTATTTATGAGAGAGAGAAAGAGAGAGAGAGAGAGAGAGAGAGAGAGAGAGAGAGAGAGTACCAGGGCCTCTTTTACTGCAAATGAACTCCAGATGCATGAGCCACTGTTCATCTGGCTTTACATGGGTACTGAGGAATTGGAGTCAGGCTGCCAGGCTTTGCAAGCAAGCACCTTTGACCACAGAGCCACCTCCGCAGCACTGCATTTCTAAATTGTCTGTCATTTCTCCCTCACAGAACCCCACAATAGCCAACGAAAGCCTCTGATCCTGCTTTTATTTCTGTGAGTGGACCTGCTCAAAATGCCCCTTCCTCCTAGTCCTTTTTATTTATTTTTAAATTATTTATTTATTTATTTGAGAGCGACAGACACAGAGAGAAAGACAGATAGAGGGAGAGAGAGAGAATGGGCGCGCCAGGGCTTCCAGCCTCTGCCAACGAACTCCAGATGCGTGCGCCCCCTTGTGCATCTGGCTAATGTGGGACCTGGGGAACCGAGCCTCGAACCGGGGTCCTTAGGCTTCACAGGCAAGCGCTTAACCGCTAAGCCATCTCTCCAGCCCCCTAGTCCTTTTTAATTTTGTAATACTTTCATTCACACTAATAAGATCCTTTGATTTAGTTTAGTCCCTCTCCCCAGGAAGATAATACAGTTCACTCAGAGAAATAAATTGCTGAAAATTTTTTTTTTCTCAGATGAGTATTGTGCATGTCCAAGGAACTCAAAGTTAGTTCATGCCTAATCCTTGGGCTCCCCTGAAGTAACATGCTTATTACAGTCATTTCTTCATGGAAGCCCCAGTAACATAGTGCATGCTTCATTGCAGCGCTTGGCTCCTATCTTGAAAGACCCTAATTGCCTAAATACAAAGTTATTTTTTTTATTAATAATGTATTTCAGCAATTTAAATATTATGAGACAATGCTTTATAGATCACATGGCACATGGTAGGTGCTGAATCATGAATTCTGCTATAGCCTCTCTTGCTTAAAATGTGTGGCTTATATATAATCTGACACCCTTCCTCAAGCTCTTGGGCCCAGCATACTGCGGAAGTTTATAGCTATCACCCTGTTAATTCAAGGTGCGATGCAGAAAGTGATCAATTGCTATTACCCTCACTTTGTGGAAAGGGAAATGGAGTTACTTGTAAGTCAAAGTGATTTGCTCTAACTTTTATGTGTCACTGTATAGGGTTTTCCCATCTGTTCTTGGTACTTCAAAGCCAATATTTGGATGCGGTTTCATGAGAGCCTTTAAGTGAAACTAGCTGTTAAGAAATCAGCCTAGGAAAAATATGTTATATTTATTACATTTCCCCAAGACCCTTGAGTATTCAGCATCGGAGCACTGAGGAGTGAGCAGCGGATTCTGAGGTCCATTTCCTGCTGAGTGAGATGATTGAAGTCAACAGTCATTAAAGGTGATGAAAGTGATAAATTCTGCTCCACATCTCAGCTGTTTATCACCACTGCTTATGCTCATCAATCAGAAAATTAATAGATGACGCCTCTCTTGATATTTCTGTTCATTAAGCAATTTACTTAACCAGTCTCATAGACTTTCACATTGCAAAAGGGAAGTTTTTTTCTTTAAGTTTCCCAAATTTATAACAATGATATAAATCAAATTTAATGATTGAGCTGCCCCATAAATCACATTTCTAAGGACTCTAAATGAAAACAGCGTATCTGTTCAGCCAGTCCCAAATTTGGCCATATCTATATCATCTGGATAGATCTTGTTAAATTTTTATGTATTTATTTGAGAGTGGCAGAGAGAGAGAGAGAATGGGCACGCCAGGGCCTCCAGCCACTGAAAATGAACTCCAGATGCGTGGGGCCCCTTGTGCATCTGGCTTACGTGGGTCCTGGGGAATGGAGCCTGGAATTGGGGTCCGTAGGCTTCATAGGCAAGCGCTTAACTGCTAAGCCATCTCCCCAGCCCTGGATAGATTTTTTTTAAGTAGTTTTATTTAATTATTTAAAAACAGAGATAGAGTGAGAAGGGACAGACAGAGAATGGGTGTGACAGAGCCTCCAGCCATTGCAAACAAACTCCAGTCGCATATGCCACTTTGTGCATCTGGCTTTACATGGGTACTAGGGAATTGGACCAGGGTTGTTAGGCTTTGCAGGCAAGCCCCTTAACCACTGAGCCATCTCTCCAGCCCTGGATAGATTTTTTTTAAAAAAATGCAAGTCTAGTTCTTAAATATCCAGATCTGATAGGATTGAGTTGGTAGCATGGGAATTGCTATTTGAAAAACAAAAAAGTGCCCAGTGGGGCTGGAGAGATAGCATAATGGTTAAGGCATTTGCCTGCAAAGCCAAAGGACCTCGGTTCGATTCTCCAAGACCCTTGTCAGCCAGATGCACAAGGTGGTGCATGCATCTGGAGTTCCTTTGCAGTGGCTGAAGTCCCTGGCACACCCATTCTCAATCTCTCTCTCTACCTCTTTCTCTCTGACTCTCTCCAATAAAATAAATAAATAAATAAATAAATAAATAAATAAATAAATAAATAAATAAATAAAATAAAAAGTGTCCAGTGTTTCAGACACAGGCCAGTTTGGGAATCACTGAGGAAAATAAAGAGAGTTAGGGTGCAAAGAGTCACCCAAAACCCTGTCATACACCAATTGCTGATGGATGACCCAGGACAACCCATTTTGTTAGAGGGTCTTCCTTCACAAAGGACGTCAAACAGCCGGGTCAACATACAAGATTTCTTTGGCAAATTACTGTCCCATGACCCGTGGTATGGATTGAATGTGTCTCCCAAACAGCACGTGTTTGAGCAAGCTGTGATACCAGCACCTGCAATCTCAGCACTCAGGGGGGAGAAGCAGAGTTACAAGTTGTAGGCTGGTCTGCACTACATCATGAGGCCCTGTCTCAAACAGAAGGAAAAAAAAGTCGGTGTTATAAATTTAAATCCTCACTGCAACAATGTTGTCAGGGGGATCCCTATGGGAAGTATTTAGATTATGAGTCGTTGTATCAGACAACTTCAGGCTCGCTGAGATGAACTTCCAGACCAGGCACAGCAATGGAGGAAGGGATTTAATGAAGCTTACAGATCCAGGGGAAGTTCCATAATGGCAGAAGAAGCTGGCCTGCCTTCACAGGACCAAGCAGAGAGAGAGAGAAGCACAAGCCAAAAGCCAAAAGCCACATAGCACAGCACACTTCAGGAACTCCAGCTAAGCACACTTTGCTTATCTTTAGATACCTTAAGATCTGCCCAGTGACACTGCCTCCAGCCAGGTGGCTGCAGATGCAAACTACAAACTAATAAAACACTGAATATATTGGGGGTCATCTATTCAAACCACCATATTCCGCCCCTGGCCCCCAGTAGATTTATAACCATCACACATTGTAAATTGTACTCAGTCCAATTTCAAAGGTCCCCACAGTCTTGACCAATTTAAGATAGTAAGTCCTGTAAAATCAAGCACATTAAATACTTCCAACATATCGTAGGCACAGAGTAAACATTTTCAACTGGTATAATGCATAGCAAAGAGAGATTAAAACAATGCAAACTCAACCACCATCAAACAAACATCAAACCTCTGCAGTTCAAGTTCAATATAACCAGAGACTGCCAGTCTCCAGATTTTCCAATTCGGCCCCTCCAGCTGGGCAGAGTAGCCAGGGAACACTTCTATCCTAGGCCAATAGTGTGCTCTGTGGTAGCCCTTGCATAGTTCTGGTATATCCAAAACGTCTTCAGGTCTTCATACAAATCATGGTCCATCTTCCAAAGGCTCTTTCAGCCTATCAGGGCATCAGGCCCTGCCTCATGCCGCATCTCAGCAGCAGCTCCTGGAACCGTGTGCAATTCATGACCACTCCTTGCAGTTTTCACGCTTCTGAAACCAATACCAGGTGTGCAGGACACAGCCATATTCTTAATTCAGCGATGAAATAAATCAGAATCTTGAAAAGTAGATTCCTTCTCCAGTCAACTCTTCCAAAAGAGTTTGCATTTCTATGATAGTCTTTCCTCAAGCATCCTTTCCATTGTTTTAATGTAAAGGAGTCAGGCCATCTTCTTTAAGCTTGCTAATGTGTTTGACAATAGCAGGTTCAGTAACCCAAGATCAGTCTCAGTACCTGGAAGCCCATGAGTCACTGTACGATTGAATGAATGAATGCAGATTATAAAATGACTTGAAGGCTGGAGAGATGGCTCAGCAGTGAAACGTGCTTGCTTGCAAAGCCTAAAGGCCCAGGTTCAATTCTCCAGTTCCCACGTAAAGCCAGATGCACAAAGTGGTACATGTATCTGGAGTTTATTTGCAGTTGGAGAAGGCCCCAATGTGCCCATTCTCTCTTTCTCTCATTGCAAATAAATAAACAAAAACATATTTGGGGCTGGAGAGATGGCTTAGCGGTTAAGCGCTTGCCTGTGAAGCCTAAAGACCCCGGTTCGAGGCTTGGTTCCCCAGGTCCCACGTTAGCCAGATGCACAAGGGGGCGCACGCGTCTGGAGTTCGTTTGCAGAGGCTGGAAGCCCTGGCGCGCCCATTCTCTCTCTCTCCCTCTATCTGTCTTTCTCTCTGTGTCTGTCGCTCTCAAATAAATAAATAAAAAAAATTAAAAAAAAACATATTTGTAAAAGACTTGAAGCTGTGAGTATGAGCCTTTAACTTTCTTGTCTTTCAGCTTTCTGCATTGGTCTGAGGCAGCATAAAGTCCTCACCAGATGTGGTTCGCTTGACCTTGGACTTCCTAGCCTCGAGGACTGTAAGGAAAAAAAAAAAAAAAAAAAGCCTGTCCTTTTAAGTCCCCAGTCTCAGTGTGGTGTTTCATCATCATTGTCAACTTGACAGGATGAGAGTCACTTAGGAAACACTCCTCTGCGTTTGCCGATGGGCTGTTTACAGAGAGGTTTACCCAAGGCTGGAGGACCCAGCCTGAGTGCGCGTAGCAGCAGCCCATGGGCCGGAGTCCTGAATGAGTGAGAGGGAAAAGGTTCGGGCCACAGAGCATTCCTCTCTCTGCTTTCTCCTCGTGGACCTAAGGCGCCCAGCAATCTCATATTCCTACTGTTATGCCTTCCCCACCACGATGGTCTGTACCCACAAACAATGAACCAGAACAAGCTCTTTTCCCTTCTTGTTGGGTAAAAGAGAGAGGGAAGGAAAGAGGGAGAGAGAGGGAAGGAGAGAATGCCAGAGTCTCTAGTCACTGCAAATGAACTCCAGATGCAGGCACCACAGTGTTTCTGGCTTTTTGTGGGTACCAGGGAATCGAACCTGGGTCCTCGGGCTTTGCAGGCAAGTGCCTTAACCGCTGAGCTGTCTCTCCAGCCCCAATGTGCCAACTTTTATGCACGTGCAATATTGTGTGTACATGTGTGTGTGTGTGTGTGTGTGTGTGTGTGTGTGTTATGCATACATGCGTGTGCCCATGCACACCCCATACGCTCGCCTGTAGCAGGGTGTGCTTGCCAGTCATGGACAAAGGGGAAAGTCAGATGTCCAACTCCATAAATACTTCTTCTGCCCAGTCTTACTGGAGCTGGAGTCTGAAGCCCTGGTGATTCTATGGTGTCTGCCTCCTATGGGATTGGCGTTACAGAGCCATGTGGCCATCCCCAGCTGTTTTATGTGGGCCCTGAGGATTGGACTCCAGCAGTCTCTTGAGCCTCCTCAGGCCCTCATGCCTGTAGGGGAGATGCTCTTAAATGCTCAACCATCTCTCCAGTGTTAATGCACCAACATTTTTTTTAAACTTTTTTTCTTTTTCTTTATTTATTTGAGAGAGAGAGAGAGAAATAGGCAGGGAGGGAGAGAGAGAGAGAAGGAGAAAGAATAGGAGCACCAGAGCCTCCAGCTGCTGCAAACAAGCTCCAGATGTGTGCACCCCCTTGTGCATCTGGCTTACGTGGGTCCTGGGGAATCAAACCTGTGTTCTTTGGCTTTGCAGGCAAGTGCCTTAACCACTAAGCCATTTTTCCAGCCCACGCCACCTTTTATAACCACACAAGTGAAGGGGCTGTATTCAAGGCGCCTCTACTGATGCTAACACCCGTTAGGTGATTCCCACTTGGAAAACTCATGTGTACCACTATCTTTGCATTTCTTCCCAACGAGTCATGTTCCAATATCCTCCATCCTTCTTCCACGCCACTTCCTGCCTTATTGCCTTGCCCCCCAAAGCTTTCTCTCACTGGGAAAAGATGAACTGAATCCACACAAATCCAGAGGCTACATGTGTAAAATGAGTGCCTCAGGGTTGGAGAGATGCTTTAGTGGTTAAGGCGCTTACCTGCAAAGCCTAAAAACCGGAGTTCCATTCCCCAGTACCCACATAAAGCCAGCTGCACAAGGTGATGCCCACATCTGGAGCGGCTGGAGGTCCTGACGTGCCCATACTCTCTCCCTCTCTATCTGCCTCTGTTCTCAGGGTAAGCACCCTAGGATTACAGATGCCACCCCAGCATCCATCTTTTTCTAAAAAAAAATTTGTTTATTTTTACTTATTCACGTGAGAGCGACAGAGAGAGAAAGAGGCAGATAGAGAGAGAGAGAGTTTGGGATCACCAGGGCCTCCAGCCACTGCAAGCGAACTCCAGACGTGTGCATCCCCTTGTGCATCTGGCTAACGTGAATTGAGCCTTGAACTGGGGTCCTTAGGCTTCACAGGCAAGCGCTTAACCACTAAGCCATCTCTCCAGCCCCTTCCCCGGCATCCATCTTTTGAGAGGGCTCTGGTGTCTGAACTCAGGTTCTCACATTTAACATTCACAGAGCCATTCCCCAGCCTGATAGAGTCTTTATAAACAATCACCCTGTAGAAGATCATATTGTCTTTACTTCCTAAACTTTTCTGCCTGTTTAGTTTATACATTAAATCATTACTGACTTCTGGTGTCCGTTCTGTTTACCATTATAAACGTCTTCCCTTGATCTCATTCTTGGCTGCAAGTTGGTCTGAAATTCTACCTTTTGGCGCAATTCCTTCTGCACTTGTGAGTCTTTCAGTGTCATACAATCCTCACATTTTAGTAATATGGCCTCTCAGTCTAGCTTCTAGGCTACTAGTTATTATGACAATATGATGTTAGTGAGACTCTTAAAAATATTGTAGGCCGGGCGACTTGGCGCACGCCTTTAATCCCAGCACTTGGGAGGCAGAGGTAGGTGGATTGCCATGAGTTCGAGGCCACCCTGAGACTACATAGTTAATTTCTGGTCAGCCTGGGCTACAGTGAAATCTACCTCGAAAGAAAAACAATATATATACATATATAATGTATCGCTGTAGCACCTTACTGGGCGGGGGGCGGGGGAGTGGCAGACTTTGACATTAAGCCATTAATGTTAATTTTTTTGTTTAACTTTTTTTTTTTTTGCCAATTTCACATTCATTTTAAAGAGCTGCACAATTCCCATGGCTCCAGTTGTCCTGGGCGTTTTACAAAGGAAAATGGTGTTTTATTTTGCATGTGCAGTGTGGATGCATGCATGCGCATATGTGAGGCAGCACGTGTGTACATAGCGTATGTATGCGCATGTGTGTGCATCAGGAGGGTAGTTGCTATTATCAAGGGTCTTTCTCAACCTCTCTCCACCTTATTGATGGAGGCAGGGTCTTCTAGAACCCAGCGCTCTTAGACTCAGCTAGTCTAGTTAGCCAGGTCACGTCAGGGCTGCCCTGTCTCTGCCTCTCTAGCTTTGGGATGACAGATGGAAGTCTTGCTCACATAGTTGCTAGAATGACAAGTGTCTTGCCCACAGAGCCATCTCCTCAGACCCCTGAGAGATGCTTTTAAAATAATACTTAATTTAATTTATTTATTTGAAGAGCGAGAGAATGGACATGCCAGGGCCTCCAGCCATTGCAAAGAAATTCCAGATGCATGTGGCACCTTGTAAGCTTCTGGCTTACATGGGTACTGGGGAGTTGAACCTGGGCCCTTAGGCTTTGCAGGCAAGTGCCTTAATTGCTGAGCCATCCCTCCAGCCCAAAGATGCTTTTTCAACCCTGTAAGCCAGCACTCTGAAATGCTCACACGTGCATATTTTATCTACAGTGCTTCGTGGGCTGCCAAATAGATAAATTCTCAACTTTTCTTCACTCCCATTAGTTAAAGCGAAAAAGCAAAATTCAAGGCAATGTTAAAATAATATAAAGCCTTTGACATTGAACTACAAATCCTGGACATTTATAGGTAAGCCCGACAGCAGATCCTAGATTCATTCTCTGCTGTCTAAGTTCTAGCCAATATAGGGGTTTCAAGTGTCCCCAAAGAACTACTTCTCACAGATACTTTCTGTACATAAAAGAAGTGGGTTAAGCTCAGATTAGTGGATTAAGATCCAGAGATCCCAGAACTTTCTGGCAATTTTGGTCAAAACAGTATATATCTCTATAAAGATGACAATAAACCTGTGAGCATTTGCTTGCAACTTCCAGTCACAAATTTCAGCAGCTGCTGGATTCATTAAATTTCAGAGCACTTGAGAAATGATGTTAAGCAAACTTGTTCTGCTTCCTTATAAAGGCAGAGAAGAGTGAGGGGCATTTTTTTTAATGTCTCCCCAGGTTTGTAAGTTGAGAGTTCCCACCTCAGTTGCTCGCCCATATCAACACTCTTTCTCCTGCACTGCTCTCCCCACAACCCCAGGGCTTGCCTCCAAACTGGGCTTTTGACAGGCTGCAGGCTTGGTCTTTGCCACTTGCCCAGTTTTAACACTTTACTCCCCAGTGGGTTTTTTTTTTTTTTTTTAAAAAATCTGCCATTTAGAATCTCCCTCCAGCTGGGTTTGTCAGCTACTGCTGGTCAACACCTGGCTGGGATATGCTCCTAAACCATTGTCATATGAGCACAACCTAGGGTCTAAGCCCTGTAGCATTAACTCTGGATGCTTATGGAAATCCCAAATGGTGGGCATGCAATCACAGTCTATTTGGAGAATGTGGTTATTTCAAACCAGCAAGTTTTGTCTGCCCCACGCTACTGTTCCTAAGGATTCTAAGACAGAGATACCATCTGCCTGCAAATGGGAAGAAGGGACCTGGGAGCCACCTGCTTGCTGTTCTGGGGGTGGGGAAGGCCTCAATTATTATTGATCTGAAATAAGAAATAAGTCAACTTGTCTAAGGATTTTCAATTACTGGAGAAACTATCTGATTCAGTCTCCTAGCTGATGATCTCCTAACTCCCTTCCAATCTCATTACATATTAAAGACAGAAAGGAGAATCCTAAAAGACCATCTAGATGGACTTCCTGTTTAGCACTATAAGAAAGAAAAACCATCAAGAAATTAGTTAAGCAGGGCGTGGTGGCTCACATCTTTAATCCCAGCACTCGGGAGGCAAAGGCAGGAGGATCGCCCTGAGTTTGAGGCCAACCTGAGATTACATAGTGAATTTCAGGTCAGTCTGGTCTAGACTCTGAGACCCTACCTTGAAAAACCAAAAAAAAAAAAAAAAAAAAAAAATTTAAAAAGTGTAATTTTTATTATTTGGGGGGTGTGTCTGCGTTTTCATGTGACTGGGATGATGCATGCAGCTATGCGTCCGTGGAGGTCAGAGGACAACTTTTGGGTCAATCCTTGCCCTCTGTCTCATTTAAGGCAGGGTTTGTCATTGTTGTTCACCACACTGGTCATGAGCTTCCAGAAATTCTCCTGCCTCTGCCTCTCTTGATCTTATGACACACACTGATCATTTGAAAAAATGCTGGGATTGTTGGATTATGCAGACATCCCTCATGCGAGTCTACTTCACTGTATAATTTCAGGACAAAACTCCATTTGTTGGCTGGAGAGATGGCTTAATGGGTGAGGCACTTACCTGAAGCCTAAGGACCCAGGTTTGATGCTCCACTACCCACATAAAACGAAATGCACAAGGTGATGCGTGCATCTGAAGTTCATTTGCAATGGCTAGAGGCCCTGGCACACTCATTTTCTTTCTTTCTCTCATTCTCTTTGCAAAGAAATAAATTCATTTAAAAAAAAAATAAAAAATTCAGCGGGGAGTGGTGGCGCAGGCCTTTAATCTCAGCACTTGGGAGGCAGAGGTAGGAGGATCACCGTGAGTTCGAGGCCACCCTGAAACTACATAGGGAGTTCCAGATCAGCCTGGACTAGAGTGAGACCCTACCTCGAAAAAAAAAAAAAAATTAAAAATTCATTTGCATCATCACCAAACTCATTCTAAAAATCTTTAACTGTTGAAAAATTATCATGCTGATGGTAGCAATACAGATTTTGAAAATTACAAGTGTCCTGGATTTCTCAGATTTTATCCTTGACAACACAAACTCCGTTGTTTTCGTTCATGTTACAGGTTCACTTCATATTTATTTATTTATTGTGCGTGTGCATGTGTACAGTATTGTGTGGTATCAGTAATGTGTGGTGTATGCACATGTGTGTGTCCCACGCACATGCGTGTCAGGGCCATTTTTTATTTTTTTAAAAAAAATGAATTTATGGCTGTCCTTCTCTTATTACTCACATATATATTTCCTTGAGATGGGGGCCTCTCCTTCAATCCAGAGGTGATGTTGGTCTGTGAGCTCCATCCATTCTCTGGTCTCTGCCTCTCTGCAGACTAGGGTTACAGAAGTGCATGTCAGTGTCTAGATTGTTTTTGTTTTGTTTTAATTTTGTTTATGTATTTGCAAGCAGAGACAGAATAAGAATTGGCTGCCCAGGTCCTCTTGCCACTGCAAATGAACACCAGGCACATGCACCACCTTGTGCATTTGGCTTTATGTGGGTACTGGGGAATCAAATCCAGGCTGTCAGGCTTTGCAAGCATGCAACTTAACTGCTGAGCCACCTCTTCAGCCCTGATGTCCGATTTTGATTGATGTCATTCTGATAGGGTCTCCAGCCACCGTCAAGATTTTTAATGTGGGTTTGGGGAGTCTTCCACCTAGGACAGTCTCACCCCTGGGCAGTAAGCATGCTCTTAACTGCTGAACCATCTCCTAGGCCCGCACTTCATTTATTTTTTAAAAAAAGTATTGCATAGAATATTTGATATATAATTATATGGTAAGGATTGTCTGAAGCATCTTTGAAGTCAATTCAGCTTGGACATGCTGGTTAAGATGGGGTCACAGCAAGATTTTCCTCCATCCCAGGCACCTTCACTTTCATGAGATCCCTTCTACCAACGTAGATTTTCACAGGCCCTTAAAAGGCATCATCATCATTTTATTATATAACAAAAAAGTGAAACATTTTTATTTGACTTGAATGATTCATTCTTTTCACATTTTTTAAAATTTTTTTTTATTTTTGAGGAAGGGTCTCACTCTGGTCCAGGCTGACCTGGAATTAACTCTGTCATCTCAGGGTGGCCTTGAACTCACGGCGATCCTCCTACCTCTGTCTCCCGAGTGCTGGGATTAAAGGCGTGCGCCACCACGCCTGGCTCTTTTCACTTTTGATTTTAAAAGAAATTAGAATATTTTCCTATGCTCCTTACAAGTTTCATGGCCTTAGCACTGTGGTTTCTATGCTCCATGTATCTATCTGGCTCTAGATTTTTTTTTTTCCCAGAACATTCTAGATGGCAGAGAGGGATGGAGAAACTGGGTTGGTTGGGGAAGTGGGTGACATCAAGTTGGCCCTAATTCTTGACTGCTGAAGCTATGTGATGAGTGTGAAGGGCACCATAGCATCTCTCTATGTTCATATATATTTGAACATTTCCATAAGAAATAAGTAAAAATAAATTTTTAAAAAGCTAAAAAATTGTGCCATGGGGCTGGAGAGATGGCTTGGCGGTTAAGCACTTGCTTGTGAAGCCTAAGGACCCCAGTTCGAGGCTCAATTTCCCAGTACCCACATAAGCCAGATGCATAAATGGGGCATTCATCTGGAGTTCATTTGCAGTGGCTGGAGGCCCTTATGCACCCACTCTTTCTCTCTGTCTTTCTCTGTCTCTGCTGTTCTCAAATAAATAAATAAAAATAAATGTGGCATGGACTGAGAAAAACTACATGTTGCTGGACTTAGTGATGCATGTCTGTAATCCCAGCACTGAAGAGGCTGAGGCAGAAGGCTTTTCCACAAGCTTGAGCCCAGCCCAGGGCTACACGGCGGGGAGTGCGTCAGCTTACATTAGCAAGACCTCACCTCAAAAAATCTCACCAACTTGACTGTACTCACTGAGTATGAAACTAATTAGTAAAACAAAAAATTAATAAATTTTTTAAAAAAAGAATCTGAATTGGAAGCCAGGTATGGTGGTGCATGCCTTTAATCCCAGCCCTCAGGAGGCAGAGGTAGAAGGATCGCTGTGAGTTCGAGGCTACCCTGAGACTACATAGTGTATTCCAGGTCAGCCTGGGCCAGAGTGAGACCCTACCTCAAAAAGCCAAAAAGAATCTGACTTGGAAGAAAAGCAGAGATACATCTGATCACTTTTACTTAATGCTGCCACAGCAAACCACAGTAGAGTGAATTGAAAGTAAAATGATGTTTATGTAAATCGATGTAGCTTTATGACGGGTAACCAAAGATACCTGAAATGAGTGCTCACCAACACATATGTATGGTTTTATTACTAAAATTTCTTACTATATGTTTATTTTAAAACTATATATTTCTTACAGTTCCTTATGAGAGCTGGATGAACGTTTGTGGTTGACTTGTTTAATATATAAACATGTTAAATAAGTCAAACTCCATAATATCACCGAAGACTTTGTTCAATGTATAATACATTAATTAATCAAAATATGTTATAAGTTTTCTAATACTAAACTAATAAAGAACAACTTAAAATTGTAAAAAAAAAAAAAAACAACAACAACAAATCTCAAGAAAGAAAGAAGGGAGGCTGTGAGATGGCCCAGGCAGTAAGGGGCTTGCCTCGCATCATGAGACCCCGAGTTTGAGTTTCTAGAACTCATGTAAAAAGCTTTGTGGTGGTGTGGTAGTTTGAATGTATGTCCCCCATAGACTCAGGTGGTTTTTAAAAAAATACATTTTATTTATTTATTTATTTATTTATTTGATAGAGAGAAAGAGGCAGAGAGAGAGGGAGAGAATGGGTGTGCCAGGGCCTCCAGCCACTGCAAACGAACTCCAGATGTGTGCGCCACCTTGTGCATCTGTCTTACATGGGTCCTGGAAAATAGAAGCAGGATCCTTTGGCTTTGCAGGCAAATGCCTTAACCACTAAGCTATCCCTCCAGCCCCAACTCAGGTGTTTTATTAAAGCTTTCTCCAGACTCCTGGCTGGAGGAGGTGTCACTGGGGGCGGATCCTCGAGTCTAGTCCTAAGGTGTGTTGGAGGTGAATCTGATTTCCAGCCCACAGGTATGCAGAGAAGTCTAAGCTCTGGCAGGGTCCCTGCTCTTAGCTGCCCGTTTGTGCTTGTTGCTTTTGGCATCTGCTGCCTGGTGATGGTTTCTCTCTGCTTGGAAGTATGGAGGTTGCTTCTTCTGCCATTTGATGGAACTTCTCCCTGGATCTGTCAGCTGGAAATCAATCCCTTCCTCCCCTAAACTGTGCCTGGTTTGGATGCTTATCCCAGCAACTGGAAGCTGACTATAACAGGTGGTATGTGCCAGTGTGGTGGTGTGAATGTGAAAGGTCCCCTGGGGTTTCATGTGTTTGTAATTAAGCCTTCTAAAAAACTCAGCCCTCAACCGGTGGAGCCTTGCTGGAGGAGGTGTGTCACTGGGGGCGGACTTTGAGGTTCATTCGTCCAGACTCACTGTGTCTTAGACAGCCACTTCACTGGGACAACTCACTTCCCCCGCTGACTTGCTCAAACTAGGCTTTCCCTGCCATGGTGAAGCAGGGTGCTTAGAACGTGCAACATGGTACCTGGGTTGCAGCTACAGTGTTTCCTGTCTCTTCACCTGGAATATTTTAAAATATCTATGTCCAAGTGCCTAGCTCTAACAAATCCACTCATTTTTGCCACTTAGCCGGGGGCACCCTTTGATGCAATGGGCATGCTGCCTTGCAGCTGTGGGGCCACAGCCTTGGAGCTGCCTCCTTCACGGTGCTGTGATGAACATCTGTCACCTGCTGTCATGTTTGCGTGATCAGTAACAACCATCACAGCGAGAAGGGCACATAACAGCAGAGAACTATAATAAAAGTATTTGGGGGGGGGCGGAGAGATGGCTTAGTGGTTAAGGCACTTGCCTGCAAAGCTTAAGGACCCATGTTTGACTCTCCAGATCCCAAGTAAGCCAGACACACAAAGGTGAGGCCAGGGCAAGGTCGCACATGCCCACTAGGTGGTGCAAGTGTCTGGAGTTCTATTACAGTGGACAAGGCCCTGGCACGCCAATTCTCTCTGTCTCTTTCTCTCTCTCTCTCTCTAGAAAAAAAAATTTTTTTTTTAAAGTATTTTTGACTTGGTAGGATGCCTAGGTGTCTTCGGAGCCTCCAAGAGCCCATGACACATAGTGAGATCCACAGGGTTATTAAGTGACCGTGTGCCTAAGCCGCCCAAAGAGCGGCTCTGCAAGTCTTTACCATGACAGAATCAGGTGACAATTGAGTCCTTACAGCCTAGTTAACATTACCTAATTATGGATGTGTTGAAGTAAAGACTAACTTGTCCTACTTTCTTGCAAGATCTTTTCCTAGGATCTTAAAAGCTAGAATATCTGGGGCTGGAGGGATGGCTTAGCGGTGAAGGCATTTGCCTGCAAAGCCAAAGGACCCAGGTTCGATTCCCCAGTATCCACCTTAGCCAGATGCACAAGGAGGCACATGCATCTGGAGGTTGTTTGCAGTGGCCCCGACATGCCTATTCTCTCTGTGTGTCATTCTTTTTCTCTCTCTCTTTCTCTGTCAAATAAATAAAAATAAAATATTTTAAAAGCTAGAATATCTGAGTACTAAGTACCTTGTGCTAAGACCACTTATCTTGCCATCTCTACCTCTTTGGGGCCAAGTCGGGTGATTCTGTAACGTATCACTGAAAGTGCTGCAGAGCGTGAGGCGGCAGGAAGGGTAACTGATCTGAGCTTCTGTACAGATCTATGGTGAGCTGGATTAGATCTCAGAGATTCCAGGAGGCCAACCAGCAAAACCTCTCCTGAAATTTAGCCCGAGTGAGTGTGGGCTCCTTCCCTAAAGGCTTTTCCAGCGCAGTGAATGGAAGCATGTTTGTAGAGAAGACTCTATCTGAATGGGCTTCAAATAGCATCACTGACAGGGCCCTAATGGACTAGCCTAGTATATCATGTTGGGCTGACTATGCCAGTAAGGCCTCTCAGGAAAAATCCACTTTCCAGTAGAAGAGATCGGAACAGAGAGCCAGAATTCTGAGTAATTTCATTAATATCTAAATCAATGTTAGCAGACAGCAAAATATTAACAAAACCAGCTTTATTTGGTTGGGTTGGTTATGTGTATTTGTAGTCATTGGTTTAATTTATTTGCTACAGAGAAAAATTATTTTGTTTTATTTATTTGTGTATAGGTGTGTGTGTGAGTATAGGTGTGCCAGGGTCTCTTGCCATGGCAAGTGAATGCTCATCCAGCTTTAGCGGGAGGTGAATAGAGAATGGAATCTAGGCTGGTAGACTGCAAGCAAGGGCCTTTAACTGCTGAGCCATTTTCTCAGCCCCAGAAAACTATGTTATAACAAATTTTGTGCATTCTATCTGATAAAAACTGAAGTAAAACACAGAGGTGAACAAAACACCTCAAAAAATTATAATTTCGATAGTTTAAAAGAAAAACTAAACAACAGAGCTAATCACAGTTTAAAACATCCACAGTTAACCCAGGGATAGTGGCTGCTGCCTGTGATCCCAGCACTTGGAAGGAGAAGGATTGCTGCTATGAGTTCCAAGACAGCCTTGGCTACAGAGTGACTTTTTTTTTTTTTTAACTTTTTATTTATTTATTTGAGAGCGACAGACACAGAGAGAAAGACAGATAGAGGGAGAGAGAGAGAATGGGCACGCCAGGGCTTCCAGCCTCTGCAAACGAACTCCAGACGCGTGCGCCCCCTTGTGCATCTGGCTAACGTGGGACCTGGGGAACCGAGCCTTGAACTGGGGTCCTTAGGCTTCACAGGCAAGCGCTTAACCGCTAAGCCATCTCTCCAGCCCAGAGTGACTTTTATTTTAATATTTTTATTTTTATTTATTTATGAGAAAGAGAGAGAGAGAAAATGGGGCACATTAGGGCCTTTAGCCACTGCAAACTCAAGATGCCCATGCCACCTCATGCATCTGGCTTATGAGGGTACTGGGCAATCCGAACCTGGGTCATTTGGCTTTGCAGGCAAATGCCTTAGCTGCTAAGCCAGCTCTCCAGTCCGAGAGTGACTTTTAAATGTCAGCCTGGGCTGGAGTGAGACCCTGGCTCAAACAAAAATCAGGCTTTTACTATTAACATAATTTCATGTTGTATAAATAAATTACCATTATATCTCTAATTTTGGATAATATTCATTAGCTTGGATAATATTCATTAGTTAACAATAAAGTGTGATGGTGCATGCCTTTAATCCCAGCATTTGGGAGGCAGAGGTAGGAGGATTGCTGTGAGTTTGAGGCCACCCTGAGACTATATAGTTAATTCCATGTCAGCCTGGACCAGAGTGAGACCCTACCTTGAAAACCCAACCCCGCCCCCCAAAAAAAGTATGATAAAAATTCTAAAGAGTGGGCTGGAGAGATTCCTTAGTGGTTAGTGCACTTGTCTGTGAAACCTAAGGACCCAAGTTTGATTCCCCACTACTAACATGAGCCAGATGCACAAGGTGGCACATGCATTGGGAATTTGTTTGCAGTGACTTGAGGCCCTGGCACACCCATTCTCTCTACTTATCTGCCTCTTCCTCTCTCTGTCTCTGTCTCTCTCTCACACACACATATATATGTATACATAAAATATTTTTTTAAAAATCACGAAGATCCATCATGGTGTCACATGCCTATAACTCCAACACTTGGGAGGCTGAGGCAGGAGGATTGTGCATTTGAGGCCAGTGTAGGCTACATAATGAGACCCTGACTCCAAACAAAACAAAGGCAAAAGTGGAAGAGATAAATCTAGACACACAATAAGCCAAAATAATCTGTTTTTATTTTAAAGAGTTAAACTGTGGATTAGAAGCTTCCAGAAGAGACAGGGAAAACAACTCCAAGAAAACACCTCTCCCACTTGCTGCTGAGCTACAACCACCACTTATTATGCAAAAAGATTCCCACATATCTTGACTGAGAGGGATGTAATTGAAGGAATCAGAGCCCTTGGCCTGGTGTGGTGCCAAGGCCACTGTCAGGTCATGAGCTGGTGAAGCTTGGACGTCATGAGGCGATCTTCATCGCTGGTGCGGTTGGGAGTCAGGACTTTTTTGGAAGTGACTTGGCCAGATAAAGCATTTGAAGATGCATATATTAGTTTTGCATCACTAATGAGGGACCAAGGGCGGCCGTAAAGGCATACCATGGGCCAGGCGCTGCAGACAACAGAGGTTTATTTTCTCCTAATTCTGGAGGCTGGAAAGCCAAGATCAAGGCTCCAGGAAAGTTATTTTTCTGATGAGGCCGTTCTCGTTGGCGTGAAGACGTTCTGTTGTCCTCGCCCGGTCTTCGTGTGCTCTGACAGATGGGACAAACTCTGTGATGTCTCTTCTATAAAGTCACTAATCCTTTCAGACCAGAGCTCCACCCTTATAACCTCATTTCACTTTAATTACTTCCCTATAGTCCCTTTCTCCAGCCATGGTCACAACGCAGTCCATACTGATCAAAGACCTGAGGACCCAGAAATCCCGCTTCAAGGAACATTTCCGAGAAAAGCTTGGGCACGTGGGGACAAAGGTGTATGTAGAGAAAATGGTCAATGGTGAATGACTTATATCAACATTGAAAAAATTTAAGTAGGAAATAGAACAAGGAGTGGAATGGTAAGAAACTAAGAGCTACATGTTGGGAAAATCTAGCAATATGAATAGCCTTATAAATGTAACTTGGGCTATAAAATCAAGTTACAAAAGTGTACATATATCATTATTAATGTATATTGTATAGGAAGAAACGTGTATTTTATGGTTATATTCATATGAATAGGATATTTGTGTAATGACATAATGAATAGGCATAGTTTCAGGCTCTTAAGGAAAAAAAGAAAGGGAAGGAATAATCTGGCCTGTAGATTTCATTCTGAAGCTCAGAGGCTCAGAGGTAACTGTGGCTGAGCGACACCTGCTAAATGGAAGTGAGGATGTGGTCACTCGATACACAGAAGTCCCGACTTACCGTCGTGCCATATAGGACTTTTCACACTATGATGGTGCAAGAATTGACGCCCACTTGTAGAAACCATACTCTAAATTTCAGAACGTGATCTCTTCCTGGGGTAGTTAGATAAACTATAAGACACTCTGGTAATGCTGGAGCGAAGCAGGCAGACCACCGTGGCTCCTGGGTGGCCACACCATCGCCAGGGCAACCCACTAACAGTGGGTCATGCAGTGGATGGTTGCTAAGCCAGGAAGTTTGGTAAGTTAGGTGTATCGAATGTATTTTTAATTTAATGAGGCTTCTCATTTGCAGTGGGGTTATTGAGATGTGACTCCATCATAAGTCAAGTAACCCATGTTATTTCTGTTCCTTAAGCTGGTTTTGTAATGAAACAATGGACGAGCAAATGAGTGTTTAAAATGAGAATGGGGGCTGGAGAGATGGCTTAGCGGTTAAGGCACACGCCTCCGAAGCCTAAGGACCATGGTTCGATTCTCCAGGTCCCATGTTAGCCAGATGCGCAAGGAGGCGCACGCATCTGGAGTTCATTTGCAGTGGCTGGAGGCCCTGGCGCACTCATTCTCCCTCCCTCCCTTCTTCTCTCTCTCTCTCTCTCCCTCTCTCTGTCTCTAAGTAATAGATAAATAAAAGTAAAATATTAAAAATAAAATAAAATGAGAACGGACTTGAGCTTTAAGGAGATCTAGGGTCCCAATTTAGTTCCCATTATTTACTATGTTAGTAAATAATATAATATATACAACCTAATATATATGATATTATTATATATAGTAGCACATAGTATATAATTATAAGTAATATATAACTATAATTATACTATATGTAATTGATCTCATTCAGCTGCTTACCCTCAACCTCTAGCTGCTTCTTGGGGGATACAATGAAATTCAAAGTAACTCACATGAAATACCAGCACAGGGCACACGGAGCCAGTAAAAACTCACTTTCTTGCACCAAGTACTGTTTGGTAAGAGCAGCTCAAACTTCATGCATGTGTATAAATTAGAGAAAACTTTCTGGCTGGTTTCAACGAGGTGGCATAATTTTCAGTTCTGTCTTATCTTTTTGTGTGTGTCTATGGTGAGTGAGTCTCTCTCTTTCTGTGTGTGTGTGTGTGTGTGTGTGTGAGCATTTGTGTATGTATGGGTAATGTGAGTGGGACTGTGCATGTGTGTACATATGTATGCAGGCCAGCAGTTGGCATCAAGTGTCTTCTATCTCTTCTCCACCTTGTTATATTGAGACAAGGTCCCTTACTGCACCTAGAGCTCACCCATTTCACTAGACCATCTAGCCAGCAAACCCCAAGGGCTCCTTGTCTCTGCCTCCCCAGTGATGGGATGACTGGCCTGTTGTACCATGCAGGCATTGATGTGACTACTGGGTGTGCAAATCCAGGCCTCCATCCTTGTAAGGCAAACGCTTCACCCAGTCCTTTGTCTTATCTTTTCAACCCTTACCTTGTGCTCGATACCTTACTGCGTGCCTGTGTGTTTGAACACAAGCAGTCGTTCATAGGTTTCTGCAGTACAAGCATGAGCTTCAGGAGGCTGAAAAGGCTGTGGGTTCAGCACAAAGGCGTTCTTGACTCACAGGCTCAGTGAATCATATTGCAGTGAAAATGAAAATTACCGTTGAGAAGTGCTTGCCGGCTGAATTCTCATGAGGTACACATTCATGCTAAGTAGGCTTTCATATCAATATTATTAGGATGGTCTTATGTGGTCATCTTTCAATTATCCCTGTTATAGAGATATTAGAGTACTCAGGAAAAATCCAGAAACTATTGGAATCAATAGTTTCATTTTTTTTTTCAAGTTGCCATTTCATCTAGTGGAAAAAGAATAGATTCAAATCTCTACGTCCCTGTCTTTCTTCTATAGAATTTGTTAAAGAGGAACGCAGATGTCATTTTTCTGAAACATTCCTTTGTCTACAAAAATGCTTGCAGTGCAGGAGGCAAGACTTGGATGAGTGAAGCATTTTATTTCATTTACCCAAATAACTATTTGCTGTGTTTTGAGATTCTTGCCAACTTTATTTTCTAAATAATGAAGTAAGATTGCGGACTTGACCTGAGGTGCACAGGAAGGGAAGCCACAACATTTTTTCTTTAGCTCAGTTCGATCATATAGGCGAGAGTAGTTTGCAATATTTTGCGTGTGCATGCACACCCATCAGTGAATGTGCGTACTTTGCCGATTTCTAGACATAGCTGAAACCCTCTTTTCCTCCTCTATGCATTGACAAAGGCCAGTGACCCTAAATTTTTGAAGCATAGCCAAGAAAAATCACATTAATTTGTCACTGTCAATTACCTTTGGTGTGTGCCCATTTTTACTGTACTTGAGACAGTCTCTCTCTCTCTCTCTGCCTCTGTGTGTGTGTGTGTGTGTGTGTGTGTGTGTGTCTAATTTTGCAGGCTGTACCATTGAACAGAAGTAAATTACACCTGGTGACTGTGGGCTTAGCTGGGCCATTCCACCTTATATGTAAAG
Organism: Jaculus jaculus; assembly: GCF_020740685.1. Taxonomy (NCBI): domain Eukaryota; kingdom Metazoa; phylum Chordata; class Mammalia; order Rodentia; family Dipodidae; genus Jaculus; species Jaculus jaculus. Next base: position 93,305,246 of record NC_059113.1, on the reverse strand, counting down.
AAATACAGCGCTTGTGCTGGGCGTGGTGGCGCACACCTTTAATCCCAGCACTCGGGAGGCAGAGGTAGGAGGCTTGCCACGAGTTCGAGGCCACCCTGAGACTACATAGTGAATTCCAGGTCAGCCTGGGCTAGAGTGAAACCCTGCCTTGAAAAACCAAAATAAATAAATAAATATGGAGCTTGAGAGATGGTTCCAGTGCCCATGTAAATACAAGCCGTGGTGTTGCATACCAGTAATCTCAGTGCTTAGGAAGCAGAGACAGGAAATTGCTCCGGCTTATTGGCTAACTAACCTAGATAAACTGGTGAGCTACAGGCTCAGCCAGAGACCCTGTCTCAATAAATAAAGTAAAGGGTAATGGAGAAAGATATCCAGCATCAATCTCTGGCCTCCACAGCCACGTGTATGCACACACATGAGCACCCTCACATACGTACATCTACACACATGTACACAACACACACATGCATGCAGACCACACACAGATGCATCTATGAAAAATAATGAAATCTGCAATTACAGTTTTAAAAGCATTTAGCACACGATTATAATATTCTTAGCAAAATAGTAAGACAAAGTAGTTGGTGTATTTAAAAAAAAGTAATGAGGGCTGGAGAGATGGCTTAGCGGTTAAGCGCTCGCCTGTGAAGCCTAAGGACCCCGGTTCGAGGCTCGGTTCCCCAGGTCCCACGTTAGCCAGATGCACAAGGGGGCGCACGCGTCTGGAGCTCGTTTGCAGAGGCTGGAAGCCCTGGCGCGCCCATCCTATCTCTCTCCCTCTATCTGTCTTTCTCTGTGTCTGTCGCTCTCAAATAAATAAATATATAAAAATTTTTTTTTAAAGTAATGAGATTCTAAGCAAAAAAGAAAAATGCAAATGTGAAGGTAGCAGCAATAAAGTGAAAATACCGGGAGTTCTTTGCCACTTTGATCACTATGTTAAAAAAGCCGACTTGAAAATCAAGCTGCACAACTTCAAATCTACAGTGAGCATCTCCAGACGCAGAGCAACTAATCTTGGCCCATGGAGGAAGAGGAGGGGGAGAGGACGGGCAGAAAGAGGCCAAGCTGCAGAGGACGGCCACGTGCGTCACACACTGCTCAACGCGGAGTGACAGTCACAGGAAAGCCTGCAGATCGTGTACCCAGCCTGAAGGAAGGTGTCAAAGTCAGGAAAGGGCCTCCAGTACCACAGAAAACTCCCAGTCTCTGAAAGTTTTCCCCAAATACAACTCTGTCCAAGGGATCCGTTTGTATTTCATAACACAAGCGAGTGCCAGATTGTGAGAAGGGTCTATGGTGGATAACGTACAGTGTTATTCAGTGGGACTCTGCCCACGAGAACAGAGATACAGAGAAGGAAACTAGTAAAAAATCCACATACAGGATTCAGGATGTGGCACAGGGCAGAGCAATGGCCTATCGTGTGTATGAGGCTCTGGGTCAGATCTTCAGCACTGTATAACAGACAGAGACAAACAGACAGACACCAACAAAATAAACATGCGATAAGGATAAATACGGTCTGCAGAAATTACTCAAAGGCTTGGTTTCTGAGTAGCCGACAGAGATACTAAGCAGTCCAAGTGTCACTTAAACATGGGTCAATCTACTTGTCGGGTAGTTTCATGTGTTTCAAAGGTAAAGCAAGGCAGCATGGGCCAGTGTTCCGAGGAAGACACATCCAGAACCATCTAGAAAACAAGCATCTGGCTATGCCCGTTAAGGATTATTTTGATTAGGTTAATTGAAGTGGGAAGAACCATCCGGACTGATGGAGGCCCGATTCCACGGGCTGGGGTTCTGGGCTGGATGAAAAGGAGGAAGCTGGCTGGGCACGGGCCCTCACAGCTGTCTGCTTCCTCACAGAGGTCTACATGGGACCAGCTGCCCCGAGCTCCTGCCACCACTACGGACTGTAGCCTCGAACCCTGAGCCAAAATAAACCCTTCTTCCTTCCTTAAGTTGCTTCTTGCAGGTATTTGGTCACAATAACGAGGAAGCAACTAATGCACTACTTTCCACCAGCGGACCCGTTTTAGGGGTAGAGTCCATGCACTTTGGTAGCTTGAGGAAGAAGCACAGGAAATACAGGGAGAAGAAACATGAGCAGGAGATTGCTTGGAAGAGCCTCTTCTGTTCCAGGTTAAGGTTGGTAGTCAAGTGAAAGGAAGCCCTTTATGTCCCCTTTTCTGGCTTTTTGGAAGCAGGGTCTGGCTCTAGCCCAGGCTGACCTGGAATTCGCTATGTAGTCTCCGGGTGGCTTCAAACTCACAGGGATCCTCCTACCTCCGCCTCCCGAGTGTTGGCATAAAAGGTATGTGGCACCACCCCGGGCTACAGTGTCCCTTTTCCGTGTGAAATCAAAGGATGTCATGGATTCTTTTAAGCTCTAAGAATCTGTGATTTGCAATGATGAGCAACAGGCAATGAAGAGGCTTGGGCAGAAGGCATCCCTGGGCATCCCTGTCTGCTGTCTTGTGGAGCAGCCGTGGGCCAGCCACAGCCATGATGGGAAGACACTATACTGCTGCAGATGCTGGTGTGCAGATCTGCATAGAGCGGCTGCGATGTAGACAAAGCTGGGCAGTTGTTTGGAAGTGATTTGCAAATGAAGTTCTTGACCTAATATGGTCAAGGCCTAGTTTGGACTCCCTCATTCGAAACCAGCCGCAACAGATTCAAAACAAGTCTGTGCTACAAATTCTAAGTAGAAATGTCATTTGACATTTCATTTCTTGTACTCTATGAACTTGGTAAGTCTTTAGGGTGCTGAATATGAATATTACATGCTAATGTTCCACCGTCAGAGCAATTCTAGTCTACGAGACAGAGTGATGAGCATTCGGAGAGACCCATAGCTGGCTGTCACGGCACATTGATGGCCACTGGCTTGTGGCCCATTAGTAGGTCAAGTTCATTGTCAGTAAGCACCATATTATCCTAACCTCTCCTGCTGACCACAAAGCAAACGAACCAGAAGATAAAACTCTTTCCTGGATCATTACAATTTTCCATTTTGGTAAATTTATATCTCTTCTGATATAGTAAGGTAGCATTAAGCATCACAATTTCAAGAACTAAAGATGTTGTGCAAGAAGTCAGAAGGCTGCCAACACGGGTCTAACTCAGGCATAGTGTCCTGATCAGCTCATTACTGTCCCAAATCTATATTTGATTTTTTTTTTTTTCAGGTCTACTATGGGCTCTGTTCTCCCAACCACATTCTATTGGGCGACACATCACACCAGGGACTGATGTAAAACGTCACCATCTTGGGCTGAAGAGATGGCTTAATGGGTAAGTGCTTGCCTGTGAAGCCTAAGGACCCCAGTTCGAGGCTCCATTCCTCAAGACCCACATAAGCCAGATGCACAAGGTGGCACATGCCTCTGGAGTTTGTTTGCAGTGGATAGAGGCTCTGGTGCACCCACTCTTTCTTTCTATCTGCCTCTTTCTCTCTCTGTCTGTCACTCTCAAATCAATAAATAAAAATAAAACATTTTTTTTAAAGTTCCCATCTAATTTCCTTGATACAGTGGTAACTGTTGGTATACAGAGCATAGACTTTCTGTCCCTGTGTGCAGGCTCTTCTCTCTGGAAGAAGCTCGCTCTCCATGAAGCTGAGTGGATTCACAAGCGTGCTTCCTATATCAGGGATGGTGAATTCACCCTGGGAGTGGTAAGCAGACAGCCATCCAAACTTTGGAATTATGGAGCTGGGGAGATGGCTCCATGGGTAACCTGGGCTCAAACATGAGGAGCTGAGTCAGGATCCCCAGAACCCATGTAGGAAATCTGGGCATGGCCAGGCATGGTGGCACGCAGCTTTAATCCCAGAACTCAGGAGGCAGAGGTAGAAACATTGTCATGAGTTCCAGGGCACTCTGGGCTGTTAGGAGAACTACACATAGTAAAGTGCCATACTTTGGAATGTATTGCAGAGTCACTGGGGGATCCTGGAAGAAGCTACTGACCTCTGGGTACTGCTGGCCACTACATATGCAAGCCTGGCTGTGGAGACACCATGAAAACTGAAGGAACTTTGAGAAGAGGAGAGACCTGAATGAAGAAGCAATCCCCTTCTTTCTGGACCATTTCCCACACCTGCAACCTCTACTGATAAGCATAATATCCTTCCGGATAGCTAAGGGGAGATTCTGACAGGGAGCCGCTCTGTTCTCAAAGTGTAGGTGGTGAAGGATGGAGGTCCGAGAGTGGAGAGGCGGTGAACGGAATACGCCTGTCAGCATGAAATCAGGTCAAGGAAAGAGGGGTAGTCTTAAAAAAAAAAAGTACAGCCGGGCGTGGTGGCGCACGCCTTTAATCCCAGCACTTGGGAGGCAGAGGTAGGAGGATCGCCGTGAGTTCAAGGCCACCCTGAGATTCCATAGTGAATTCCATGTCAGCCTGGCTTAGAGTGAGACCCTACCTCAAAAAACCAAAAAAATAAAATAAAATAAAAAAGTACATCAGGGGGCTGGAGACATGGCTTAGCAGTTAAGGCATTTGCCTGTGAAGCCTAAGAGCCCAGGTTCAAGTCCTTAGGACCCACATAAGTCAAATGCACAAGGTGGTGCATGCATCTGGAGTTTGTTGGCAGTGGCTGGAGGCCCTGACATACCCATTCTCTCTATCTGCCTATTTCTCTCTCTAATAAATAACCAAATAATTTGGGCTGGAGAGATGGCTTAGCGGTTAAAGCGCTTGCCTGTGAAGCCTAAGGACCCCGGTTCAAGGCTCGGTTCCCCAGGTCCCACGTTAGCCAGATGCACAAGGGGGCGCACGCGTCTGGAGTTCGTTTGCAGAGGCTGGAAGCCCTGGCGCGCCCATTCTCTCTCTCTCCCTCTATCTGTCTTTCTCTCTGTGTCTGTTGCTCTCAAATAAATAAAAAAAAAATTAAAAATACATCATTGCAAGTCAAAGAAAATCTCACAAGCTCTCCCTGTCTCAAAATAGAACATATCCTTTTATTCAAAGGAAATGTCTATGAGTTCCAGTCTCCCCACTTCTGAGTATTACAGGATAAGCACAGTCTTATTCTTGGACCATTTTCTAAGTTCTGTTATGAACATCTTCCTGCTTTTTGCGGAAGAATCTAACACAGGCAGCATCATTTAGTTTTTCTTAGGTTTTTAAATGACTTTTATGTTTTCTCTTCTTGCATTATAATCTCCTTTGACTATTTCATCTTATCTCAGCCATACATCCTAATCTTCGCGGGCTGAGTATAGCTGGCATACCCTTCTAGGCTAGATTCCAGGCGAGAGATTACCTTCCTTCCAACTAACAAAACATCTGCCACTACCATTCTCTTCTTTTATTTTTATTCTTTTAAATATTTTTTTGTTCACTTTTTATTTATTTATTTGAGAGTGACAGACACAGAGAGAAAGACAGATAGAGGGAGAGAGAGAGAATGGGCGAGCCAGGGCTTCCAGCCTCTGCAAATGAACTCCAGACACATGCGCCCCCTTGTGCATCTGGCTAACGTGGGACCTGGAGAACCGAGCCTCAAACCAGGGTCCTTAGGCTTCACAGGCAAGCGCTTAACCGCTAAGCCATCTCTCCAGCCCTGTCATTCTCTTCTTAAGTACAGAAGGAACCTGAGTGTTCCCCAAGCAGACCTGAGAGAAGTAACAACTTTTAACCTGTGCAAACAACCACGTTTGATTTCATAAATTGCTAAAAATAAAACTTTAGTAGCCTTCCTTTCTTTCCCTTTTCCTTTTTTTTTTTTTTTTAAATTTGTGAAACATAAACTTGCTTTGGACTCCCTAGGGAGCCTAGGATAACCTAGAACTTCAGATCCTCTTGTCTCTTCCTCCCCAAGGCTGGAATGGTGGGTGTGGCCACCACATTCGGTTTATATGGTGCTGAGGGTTGAAGCCAGGGCTGGGCATGCTAGACAAGCCCTCTACCCTCCGAGCTCTGTCCCCACATCAGCAGCTTTCCTTTCTTAGTCCCTGGAATAAGTTTTGCAAAAGGAGTTAATAAAACAAACAAAAAAAAATGACAATTCACTTGCTGTGCAATATTAGACCTTTTCTTGCTTGTTTTTGCCCAAATGTCAAATGTAGATTCTGATAGCAACCATTTCCTGGGCCAGTGTGAAAGTCAAATAAGTTAAAAAATAGCAAACCACTGGTATACAATGAACGCTCCTAAGTGATTCATAGACTTGATCTGAAGACTAAGGAGTTGCTGGCAGACATGACGTCCAGTTTGAGCAAACGATCACTTTTTAAGAGGCTTTGTGGCCCTTGGTACTGGACTGATTCCACTTGCATTGTCTATATTTCAGATGGACTGTATGTAGTAAGCATAGCAGGAACTTGTGAAAAAGCAGGAAAGCCGTCCATTTAGGGTCTAAAAAGGGCCAGGAAAACACCACCTCCAATGGGTTCTGATGGGCTGGGGCACTCAGCCCAAACACTAGTGTCACTAGATGGCGCTGTGGAGCAATTAAGCTTGGTTGCTTGAGAAATGTGCTTTTCAACATTTTCAGATGATATGCCTACGTGAACATTTTACACAGGCCCAGGTAGTCATGTAAAGCGACAATAGTGTCAATATGTTTGCCAAGATTTTTACTCTCAAGCAGCTGGTGTGTGTACGTATGGAAGACCCCGAAAACAATTGTTAGGAAGATTATTGAACCCAAGTCAAGGTCAGATTTGGGGGCTGGTAGGGATCACTAAATGGTAATAGAACAGCTATGGTCCAAGGTCAGACTGTCAAAGCTAATGCCTAACAGCGCTAAAATGAGAATATGAGCTAAATAAACACTCTAAAAGCAGAGCATGCCAAGAGTGTGATCTGATATCATTGTTTACATCAAAGGCCATGGCAGGAATACCTCAAGTTTTATAATGGCTTACATAAGCAAGCAAAATTGAAGTTAAAAGTTTCTTCTAGTCTTACATTGGGTTAATATTTCCACTTTGTAAAGGTCATGTTTCTAAAAAATATTTGTTTATTTGCAAGTAGAAAGGGAGAGAGAGAGAATATCAAAACCTCTTGCCACTGCAAATGAACTCCAGATGCATGCACCACTTGTGGGAATCGACCTGAGCTAGCAAGCTTTGCAAGCAAGTGTCTTTCACTGCCACACCACCTCCTTTGCCCAAAGGCATATTTGACGGGATCTAAGCAATGGTGTGAACGACGGCATTTAGACTATGGGCAGGCATTTTTAAGGAAACAGTGAGGAGAGAGTGTTAAAGTGAGGGAAGGATTGGAATTGGTTTATATACAGAAGTTAAGGAAGGCTGTGAAGCAGGGAAGGTGCAGGCCATGTTTAGACATCTGACTCCCTGTACAGGGTCATAAAACCAGGGCCTCCAGCTCATTACCTTCAATCTCTTGCAACAGTGCAGCCTCACGAAGTTCAAATCCAGCCAGCCGAGAGCACAAAAGGATGTGACGACCTGGCTGCAGTTCGTTTACTGTACCACACAGAGCTCCAGCTAGGTTCCAACCAAGCCACAGCATCCACCCAGAGCTCACTGCACTTGACCTCTGGCCATTCATAGCTTTTGATGGGGACTAAGTTGGAGATCAAGGAAGCCAGCTGCTGTGGCTCAAACATAAGAAATGGTGGGAAAGGAAGCTATCTAACATCCTTGGACTAAAGAAGAAATGGAGATAAGAGATTTGCAAGGTCAAGAAACGAGGAACAAATATAATGGGGACTTTAAAGGAAATTATTCTTTGACTTCAGGAAATGATGGATTTTTTTTCCTGATAAGCTTGGAGCCTTAAATAGTCAGAGGGGTCTGTGGTGTGTGGAGAGGAAGATATGGCTGACTGTATTGTAACCATAAGTAAAATACCTATGAATCTGGACTCTGAGGCCTTTCTGACTTCAGCGTTGGAATTTTATAAGTTCCTCTAAAGCTAACCTCCACTGAATTGCTAGTACTTAATTGGTTATTTTTCTTTACCTTCAGTTTATTAGGCCTTCAGTTTGAGTTACAGAACTCTTACTTTATATATCTTTTTAGAACTAAGAGGACAGGGACTAGGAAGATGGCTCAGTGTGTAAAGTGTTTGCTATAAAAGCACAAGGACTTGAGTTCAGATGCTCAGTAGCCATGTAAAAATACCGGGTATGTTGGTACATGTCTGGAAGGTGGAGACAAGAGGATCCCTAGAGCTTGTTAGCTTGCTAGGCTATGCAACTCAGTGAGCTCTAGGGTTACTGTGAGATCCTGTCTCAAAAGCCAAGGTGGAGAGAGACCGAGGAAGACATTCAGTGTAGACCTCTTGTTCCCATCCATCCCCCCAACACTCTTCCTCACCAAAGGCAGTCCTTGGAAGGATTGGCCCCATTTCTGTTCAGACTAAACCAGATAGGAAATTATCTAATAGGCTCCACAAAACTTCCTCCAAGATAAATGGCTTGGGGGCTAAAGAAATGGCATAGTGGTTAAGGCACTTGTCTGCAAAGCCTAATGACCTGAGTTTGATTCCTTAGTACCCACACAAGGCCTCTCAGTTGCTTAATTTGTGAACCTGAGAATTAATAGGACCTTCATTGTGAGGTGTGGTGGTTCATAGTAAAGCCTTTAGATTATTGCCTGCCCTCTGATTGAAGGTACACTGGATGATAGAGCTTATCATTAAACAATGGCCTATTGCCTTATTCTCCACATGATTGTATCACTCAGCTTTCCATCACTGTAACAAAGTATATTTGAAAAAAAATTTCAAAAGGGGAAAATGGTCTTAATGACAGCCAGTTATAATTAAATAATGCAGAACTAAAACAAAGCATTTTTTTGTTATACTCTATGAGTAATGTTTGTACTTTGAAACTTTTAAACTATTTAAAGCAAGAAGAAATGAAATGCATGGCAACCAGTTAAGGTCATACATTTAGGACAAAAATGATAAAATATTAAAATGAAGGAAATAAATGTCCTAACTGGAATACTAAGATTCTGCCAAGATGAATTATTCAAAGTAGGAACATATGTGACCTCCAATCTATTATATAATAGGGGGAAAAGGAGGGGTAAAGTTCAAGTGTAGAGCAATGTCAAGAAATGAAGAAATGGCAGAAGGTAATGCTTAATGATATTCTAACCTGATGCTTAGATTCAAGTGAAGGGGCTTCAAAGAAAGAAGAGACATGGTTGGCTATTGGAAATGAAGTCTGGAGGGTAGACACAAGTAGTATAAAGACAACTTTAGCCAGGATAGGCCAGGTTATGTGGCTATAACAAATAACCCCAAGCTTCACTGGCTTAAAGTAACATGACTTCCTTTCTTTGCTCACAGTAGGCAGATGTCAGTCATGTGTTGTTAAGCGTCTATGTTCATGAGTCCCTTCAGGACTGAGGTTGCAACCATACAGCACTATCTTGCACTTTTAATCTCTGTTTTAGAGGGAAGAGAGGGCCCAGGGTTACAGATCAGATAAAATGTGAAGGTCCAGAAATCACTACTGTCATTTTCACACTTACATTCTTCTCCCTCCCTTCGAAGAGGGTGGGCAGAATGTACAATCCTGGGCTGGGATAAAGCATTTATAATACAAGAATGAGGATCAGAGTCCTGCTCCCTAGCACCCATGTACATGCCCAGTGGGCATGGTGGCCTCCAGTAGAGAGACAGAAGATCCCCAGGGCAAGCTAGCTAGCTGAATGAGGCTGGTAGGTGAGCTTTGGGTTCAAGTGACAGACCCTGTCTTTGTAAGGAAGGTGGAGAAATGATCAAGGAAGATACCTGACCTCAACCCTCTGGCATACACACACACACACACACACACACAGAGTACAATCTTACCTTCTGCCAAAAGGTGGGAAAGAAGCAGAAAGAGACTTAGAGAATAACCCTAGTCAGTCCCATGAGCTCCATGTGGCCCTTGTTGGAAGGTGTGGTAGTACGAATGGATGCTGCCCCCCCCCCCTCCAATAGATTCAGGAGTTTCATTCAAGCTTGTAACTTGGGTTTTCAGCTGCCTGGCTGGGCAGATCCTAGAGTCCAGCCCTAAGGTGAGTTTGTGGGGGGGGGGTGGATCTGGAATTCCAGCCTAAGGTATGCAGAGTGCTTAAGCTCTGCCTGGGGCTCCTGGCTTGTGTTTGCTTTTGGTGGTGTGATGGTGGTTTCTTCTCTCTGCATGGATCTGTGAAAGGGGGCCAGCTTCTTCCACCATTACTGAACTTCCCCTGGATCTGTGAGCTTCAAATAAGCCCCTTCCTCACATAAACTGTGCCTGGTTTGGAAGTTCATCCCAGCAGCATTGGAGCTGATTAAAACAGAAGGAAAATCTGTTTTCTGGGCTGTAGGTTTCATCTCCTCCTTTGCTCATGAGAAAGTACACACACACACACACACATACACACACACACACACCACACACACCCCCCTCCTAACTCCAACATTTAACATGGCTGGACATTCATGACTATGATGGTTATAAGCTCGGAGAAATTCTGGGAAAAAGAATCCAGCTTTGGGGCTGGAGGGATGGCTTAGCAGTTAAGACATTTGTCTGCAAAGCCAAAGGACCCAGGTTTGATTCCCCAGGACACACATAGTTCAGATGCACAAGGAGGCACAAGCGTCTGGAGTTCGTTTGCAGTAGCTGGAGGCCCTGGTGCACCCATTCTCTCTCTGTCTCCCTCTTTCTCTCTGCCAAATAAATAAATACAAATCTTTAAAAAGAGAGAAAAAAAAAAAAAGAATCCAGGTTTGGTTTTGGCATTAATTTCCATAAATGTAATGGAAATCCAATAGACTATGGGAACAGTCAAGGACTTTACCATCAGCCTCAGGATCTTGGATCAAATGACCAGAGGCTAAGGGGGAGGGGCATGGGAAAGAAGATAGGACAAATAAGCAGGTAAGAAGGAGTGGGGGTGCATCCCTAGCCCACGGCCATCTTTAGCCCAGCTGACTGTTCCCATGAAGGATTGTGAGGTAAGTGTTTCCAGGCTTTCTAATTTTTCTTCCTGGCACATGTGTGTGTGTGGTGTGTGCATGTGTGTGTGCATGCATGGGCACAAGCGGAGAGCAGAGGTCACCAGTGGGTGTCTTCTTCGATCATTTTCTAGCCTATTCTTTCAGGCAGGGATGCTCAGTGAAGCCTAGAGCTCTCTGATTTGGCTAGACTAGATTACCCAGGGACCCTCCCTGCCCAGAGCTGGCATGATGGGAGCGCCACCATGCCACCTTTGATATGGGCGCTGGCCATCGGAACTCAGATCCTCATGCTTCTCTGGCAAGCAATTTCCTCGCTGAGTCATCTCCCCAGCCGAAAATTTTTGACTTTTTTTTAAGAAAACATATTTGTGTTGCTGATATTTTTTCTTTCTTTCTAATTTTGGGTGTCAAGTCTTTTGATTTTTAAACCTTGGCTCACAATTTCAAAAACATTATAACAGCATTTAGAACCAATGAGCCATGTTGGGTTTGTTTTATGTCTGCTTCAGTGATGAGGTCTTGGGAGCCTCTGTGTCTCTGGATCTCTGGTTTGGTAGGAGTTGGGTGTTCTCTGTGTCTATCTCCTTCACCCTTGTGCTGATACCAGGTTCACCAAGAAAGCAGCACTCTTGCTCATTTCCCCAATTACTCTTGGTCTCAGCTGGGCCCCCAGTGAGGAGCGATGGGTTGATTCTCTCCTCAGGATCTGTGTCAGGGAAATTTGCAGAAGAGGGGTGGAAAGATTGTTAGAGCCACATGTTGGGCCATTATACACAGAGACATTGCCTCTTTGCCATACCTGATGGCTAATCCCACAATGCCCGACCCACATTCTCCAATGAGGAGGGTCCCTGTGGAGGCAGGCGGACAGGGAGGAGGCTAACGATGGTATCAACATGGTTGAATACACACTGTGTATATAACTAATAAAAAAAGAAATTAAAATTTAAAAAACAATGAAACATGATTACAGCCAGTTTGGGGCTGATAACTTTGCGTTCTCCCTGGAAGTTGGTGGCAATAGCTGGGAAGAGGAAGGAGACCCCCTGCTGAAGAAAGTCAAGGTCAGAAGCCTCATACACAGTGTGGGGGGCCGGAAACTGCTGTAAAGTGGAGGGTGAAAAGAGAGCTGGGCAGCGCTCCAGCCAAGTGGAGGGTCTCACCAGGTCCCTGGACAGCCCTAGTCAGGCCCATAGAGTGACCATAGTCATGATTGTGACGGGTGCCCTGCGGAGACTATAATGCACAGGCAGCCTTTTCCCAGAAACCTTTTGCTCACGAGTAGTTTTCTACCCGAGCAAACCCAGAAGCAAAACAGCCATGAGCCATCTTCTCAAGATAAGTTAATAAATTTGGCAAAATGACATCCTAGGGACCATTGCTGTGGGTGCAGAGAAGGGTTGGGGTGTGAGACGCGGGGCATGTGTGGGATAGGAAGAAGTTAGGGGACTCCCTGGGGTCTAGTGGGGAGTGGAGACACTGACCAGCTCAGCGTTGCTTGGCAAAGAATCTGATGTGTTTGTTCTAGACTTTTCAGGCTGAAGTTACTGCAGAAGTTGGGTCTCTGCCTTCACTCACCACCGGGATACAGCCCTAGTCCCTCCCTGGATGCTCAAAGTGGAGGATTGTGCAAAACTCTATGCGTGCAATGCTTTTCCTATCCGGAGACCTTCCTGATAAAGTTGGATTTGTAAATTGGTCGAAATAAGAGGTTAATAATCCCTAATAATAATGCAGAACTGTTATACAATATAGCTAAAAAATAATGAATGTTTACATCTAGAAATTTCCATGTGCTATTTTTGGACTGTGGTGTTTTGATCATTGAAACCTCAGGAAAAGAAAGGCAGGTGGGTTGGGACACACGGCATTGCTGTGCACATATATCCAGAATGCTTTCTAACAAAAGATGCACAAGTTATCTGTTTACCTACTTAGTTTTGGTGTGTGTGTAGTACATGTGATATAGTGTGTGTGTGCATGTGCATATATCTGCACTGGTAAGCATGCCTGTTGAAGCCAGAGGAGGACATCAGATATCATATTAGTCAGGGTTCTCTAGAGGAATGGAAGGATAGAATTAATTGTACTAAAAGGGAATTTATTGGATTAGTTTATGGCAGTCCAACAATAGCAGATTGTAGGCCTGAGAGTCAAGGAACCTGGTAGCTGCTCAGTCCACGAGGCCAGCTGCCTCGGCAGTCCCAATCCGGCACTGAAGGCCTGGAGGCTTCCTGGAGAGACACTGGTCTTCAGTCCACCTGGTCTTCAGTCCACGCTGGTCTTCAGTCCACCTGGTCTTCAGTCCATCTGGTCTTCAGTCCATCTGGTCGTCAGTCCATGTTGGTCTTCAATCCACCTGGTCTTCAGTCCAGCTGGTCTTCAGTCCATGCTGGTCTTCAGTCCACCTGGTCTTCAGTCCATGCTGGTCTTCAGTCCACCTGGTCTTCAGTCCACGCTGGTCTTCAGTCCATCTGGTCTTCAGTCCATGCTGGTCTTCAGTCCACCAGGTCTTCAGTCCACCTGGTCTTCAGTCCATGTTGGTCTTCAGTCCACGCTGGTCTTCAATCCACATGGTCTTCAGTCCATGCTGGTCTTCAATCTACGCTGGTCATTAGCCCACCTGGTCCTCAGTCCAGGCTGGTCTTCAGTCCACATTGGAAAGCAGCAAGCATCGAATAGCCAGCAGCCCAGGCATCCAGGTGTGAGGAGGGCAGGAAGGGATACTTTTCTTCCCAGAGCTCTGGGGGAAGGGCTCACCCTGGGGGAAGGATTCCTCCTTTAGTTAATCCTTCCTGGAAGCAACCTCAGAGACCCACTTATGAGGAATGTCTGTGGATTCCTGAACAGATCAAGTTGACATTTAACCATCACAGATGGCCATTTCTATTGCTGTTCTGTCTTACTTCCTTGAGATAGAATCTCTCACTGAACCCGGAGCTTGCTGTTTTTGCAGTGAGACTGCCTAGCCAGTGAGCTCCAGTGATCCCCCTGTATCTGGGGTCACAGGAGCGCACAGCCACACGCAGCATTTCATTTCGGTGCTGGGAATCGAACTCAGGTCTTCACTCTTATGCACTGAACCATCTCCACTACACTAATTATTTATTTTAAGAACTATAAATAGGAATAAATTCAGAGAGAAAGAAAAAAAAAAACCATGAAAGCCTCTCATTTCCAATCACTTATACCAGGGTAAGCAAATGATAGCCTGTGGATCAAATTGAGTAAACCACCTGTTTGGAGGGTATTAAAAATATTTTTATTATTTATTTATACATAGAGAGAGAGAGAAAAAAAACGGGCACACCAGCATCTGCAGCCATTGCAAATGAATTCCAGTTGCATACACCACCTTGTGCACCAGGCTTTACGTAGGGACTGGGGAATCAAACCCGAGTCATTAAGCTCTGGGGGCAAGTGCCTTAACTGCTGAGCTATCTCTCCTGCCTTAGAGGGTTTATTTGTTTGCCTATTTGTTTTGGAATTTAAAAAAGTATTTATTTAATTGAGAGAGAGAATGGGCACACAGGTGCCTCCAGCCACTGCAAACAAACTCCAGACGCATGCACCATCTTGTGCATCTGGCTTATGTGGATACTAGGGAATTGAACCTGGGTCCTTAGGCTTCAAAGGCAAATACCTTAACAGCTAAGTCATCTCTCCAGCCCTTGGATTTTGTCTTTATGAGATAGGGTCTCACTTGTAGCCCATGTCAGCCTCAAAGTCATGATCCTCTTGCCAATGTCTCCCAGCTACTCAGATTACAGGCATATGCTGGGATCCACCTATATTTCTTTATAAAGTTTTATTGGAACACAGTCATGCCCACTAAGTTACTGTTGAAGGCTGCCTTCCTCTTATGATAGTACAGTACAGTAGCTGTGACACTGGCCTTGGGGCTAAAGTCTAAAATATTGACTACTTGGCCCTTTACAGAAAGCATCCATCTACCCATTCTGTCATCCCACCAGCTAAAGATGATCACAACTATAATGCGGCCTCTCTCTCTCTCTCTCTCTCTCTCTGTGTGTGTGTATGTGTGTGTATACCTGTGTGTGCATTGAAAGAAATGAAACCTTCTATATTAGTGTCCTCAGTTTTGCAAAGGATAGATGTTCTATATCTGCACTGTCCAAGAGGATAGCTTTTAAGTATTTGAAATGTGCCTTGTGGGGGCTGAAGAACTAAATTTTTAATTTTATTTAATTATAATTAATTAAAATTTAAACAGGCACAGAGGACTAGCGAATATGTTGAACTTTCCTGAAATATTTTTTATTTGTTTAATATTTCATGATCATTTCTCCAGATCATTAAATATTCTTTGTAAAACTCCATCTTATGGACTACATCATATGATAATGCATGGTCATGTCATCGTTTGCCTAACCAAGCCGTGTCGTGGACACAGATTGTTGCCCAATTTTCACTGTCACCATCCAGGAGGCTCCATGAAGATCCACAAGGGTGTTGTGAGACATGGGGGTTGAACAGAGCATTTGCTACTGAAGTCAACTTACAACGAAGACTTTGGACGATGTGATCGCTTCGGGTGGCAACTTATAAATCCCTATTCCCACCGGCAGCTTCCCTTGGCCTGGGCTGTGCATGATATTCAGAAAGGCTCATATGTGTTTCTCACTTTATGTAATGTGCTTTATTCCCTAAGTTAGTATTCCCTAAGTTCAGGATGACCTGGGCTCACTCCTCCCCATGATTTTGGGGTGATGGTAGGAGTGGCTATTCTCTCCCCTATCTTTTTTTCATTACTAAATATATTTATTTTTTAATTAATCAATTTATTTGTTCTTACTATTTTATTGACAACTTCCGCAATTATAGACAATAAACCATGGTAATTCTATCCCCTCCACTTTCCCCTTTGTAACTCTGCTCTCCATCATATCCCTTCCCCCACTCAATCAGTCTCTCCTTTAGTTTGATGTCATCATCTTTTCCTCCTATTGTGATGGTCTTGTGTAGGTAGTGTCAGGCGCTGTGAGGTCATGGACATCTAGGCCATTTTGTGTCTGGAGGAGCACGTTGTAAGGAGTCCTATCCTTCCATTGGCGCTTATATTCTTTCTGCCACCTCTCCCACAATGGACCCTGAGCCTTGGAAAGTGTAATAGAGATGTTTCAGTGTTAAGCATTCCTCTGTCACTTCTTCTCAGCACTATGGTGTCTTCTGAGTCATCCCAAAGTCACCCCCATCTGAAAAGAGAAGCATCTCTAGCCAGAAGTGAGAGTAGCATTAATACATGGGTATGAACATTAGAAGTGCTTTTGCAGTTTGGTGAGCATAATATAAACATTTAGCCAGACACCAGCAAGTGTTACACCTCTAGGGCTCATGACTACCCCTGTTGTAGGTTTTCAGTGTCAGGGATATATTCCCTCCCATGGTACAGGCCTCCAGTCAAATTAGAGGGTGGTTGGTTTCCCCCATAACAGACATGCCACTATTGCACCCGTTGGCTCATTTGGCCTGGTTGGTCAAATTTAAGACTTGTAGTGTCCGCTGTTGAGTATCTCCACTGGTGATTTCTCCCCCTGCCCCCCGGAACTGCATGCAGCATAGCTTTTTCCAGCTTTCTGTCAGCTGGTTTACATGGAGGAGGTTTTCAGCTCAGCTCCAGCAGGATTTCTCGGTGACCTTGCAGCAATAGGGTCTTACCATTGATTCCTGGTGGGAAACCAAGAGCCTCAGCAATGGCCTGTCACATTTTGGAGGCATCAGGGACCTCCCTTAGCAGAAGGTAACCCATTCCTGGCACTGAAAATTTTCTAGTAACAATTTATGGCTTCTGGCTGCACCATTGTCCAAAAAAGTAGGTTTCCATATGACTTATTCATATATTCTTAGTTTTTGATTAGCCCTCCCTCCACCTTTCCTTACTCAGTCTCTTCCCCTGATCTCACGTAGGCCTTTCCACCTCCATTAACCTGTCTTCTACTTACAAATATACAATGCTATCCTCTTAAACACCGCCCCCCCATTTCTATTCCCTTTACAACCCCTTTCTAGCTTACTGGGCTCTGCTACTGAGTTTATCCCCTATCTTTTTAAACATTTTTCTTAATTTATTTGAGAGAGAGAATGGTGGCATCAGGGCCTCTAACCACTGCAAATGATATCCAGATGCATGTGCCACCATGAACATCTGGCTCACTTGGGTACTAGAGAACCGAACTGGAATCCTTAGGCTTCGTGGGCAAGCACCTTAACTGCTAAGCCATCTCTCTAGCCCCTCCCCTATCTTAATAATTACTGTCTTTCTAATAATTGGGAAAACAATGAGCCACGTTAGAGCTGCCCACTGCTGCCCACTCATCAAGCATGTTCCTATCAGTGTTCAAATTTTGCCTTTCTTCTCTCCTTCCTTCCTTCTTTCCTTCCTTCCCCCTTCATTCTTTCTTTTTACTTTCTCTCTCCCCTCTCTTCCCCTTCTCTTCTCACCTTTTCTATTCTCTTTCTTTCTTTCTTTTGTAATTTAGGGACTCTGATCCTTACCACTCAAGAAAGCTCTGTTTAGTATCTGTTGTGTAACAGAGAAGAAAACACATTAATTCAATTTGTGGGCAACAGATTTCATCCTCTGCTCCATGCATCTTTCCATTTCCTTTAAAATTACACACACCAAAAAGTCCAAAAATGACTATGGAAAATGCCCAGAGGGAAGACTAAGGCAACATAAGACACAGTCAAAATCAGAACTACCAGGTTTATAATAGCAGGGACCCCTTTCCAACCTACCACCACACCCCATTTGTAACCAGTTCTCTAGTTACCACAATGCTAACATTTCAGGAAAAGCTTGGGTGATTCTCCCCCCCCCCCCTTAGGAAACAATGGTCCATACTATTTCCAAGCTTGAGAATCTGTAGCCGTTTCTTGATTTGGTAATAGATTGCATTTGTAAAGATGAAATGACAGAATTCAGACATGCTTGGTAAGACTGCCCCTTCTTCTGCCACTATTCAAGGGTAAGAAACTAAAATGCTGTTTGAGAGAGGGAAAGAGGGAGAGAGGGAGAGAAGGAGAGAGGGAGAGAGAGAGGGAGAGAAGGACAGAATGAGTGTGCCAGGGCCTCCAGCTGTTGTAAACGTACTCCGGACACATTCGCCCCCCTGTGCATCTGGTTTACGTGAGTCCTGGAGAATCAAACCAGGATCCTTTGGCTTTGCAGGCAAACATCTTAACCATTAAGCTATCTCTCCAGCCCCTGAGTTCTTTTTAAAACCTTTTTTTTTCTGTTTTTTATTTTATTTATTTATTTATAAGAAAGAGGGAGAGTGAGAGAGAGAGAAAGAGAGATAGACAGACAGAAGGAGAGAGAATATGAATATGGGCATGCTAGGACTCCCAGCCACTGCAAATGAACTCTAGACACATGCACCACCTTGTGAACCTGGATTACATGGGTACTGGGGAATCAAACCTGAGTCCTTAGGTTTTGCAGGCAAGCACCTTAACCGTTCAACCAGCTCTCCAGCCTGACAATCTTGAGTTCTAACTAACTTGAGCTTATTGTCCTATTTGGTAAATCAGGACAGTGATTCTTGGAGAAATAGTAAGTTGCATGAAGTTACATGCAGCAAGGTAGTAAATTGTGGAACCAAATTTTAGATCTGGGTCTGGGAGATTCCCCTCACCCCCGCAAAAAACCATCCATTATACATCCTACAGAGTATTGATAACAATTAGATCCAGTTATGTGCTATTTCCACAAAATGTATTTAAAGCAAGATGCCATTAGTCAAATGTAGAAAGTAAACAAAGATCTACTAGCCAAAATGTAAGCATATAACATATAAAATTATTGTAGATTTTGATGCAGTAATCATTAAATAGTAAAAGGAGATATCTTATATTGATTTAAAAATACAATACAAGGTCCCAGCACTCGGGAGGCAGAGGTAGGAGGATCACCGTGAGTTCGAGGCCACCCTGAGACTACATCGTGAATTCCAGGTCAGCCTGAGCTAGTGAAACCCTACCTCGAAAAAAAAAATACAATGTGCAAAGAAAATATAATAGCCAAAAAACAGTTTACCACAAACAGTAACTATCTATCTATCTATCTATCTATCTATCTATCTATCTATCTATCTGAGAGAGAGATTTCCCCAAAAGTAGAAACATAAGAAAATGATCAAACTATGATCTTAATGGGAGACTCATTTCTCTTAATACTTGGCAGGTCATGTGGTCCAAAATCTACAGCACCACAGAGGATCAGAGGGTTTAAATCACAAACAATGAACAAACTAGCCAAAATACAAAAACTTGACATTATTTCCAAAGCCCCATGGACATTTAAAACATTTATGTATCAGGCCATGAAGTAATAATCTTCTCATATTGCATTCAACCACATCCCCTGATCATTAAGCAATAAAATTGATATTGAGAACAAAAATACAAAATATAATGACATGGGGAAGGGATTATTTTAGTAATTCTGAAAAAAAAAAAACACTTTAGAATGAGATGCATCCAGGTTTGTGTTTTGGGTCCATTACTCAATTAAATTAAACACAGCATAAGTTATACAATTCATAAAGCAGTCTAATTTTTATATATTTAAAAGGGTATTCACATATATGACATTAAATACATAGATAAATTTGCCAGAAGAATGCATAAGGCACTTGTGTTGACATTGGCTATCTTTTCTTTGGTATTGGCTATCTTAAGAGAGGAGGTATAAGTCAGAGGCAGAGATGGGCACATTATAGGGAATTTAAATCACAAACAATTCACAAGGTAATATATATAATATATATATATTCTTTTTAATTTTTTTCAATTTCTAGAGAATATCTCATTTGTGATGAGAGAGAGAAAATATAGGCATGCCAGGGCCTTTTGCCACTAAAAACAAAACCTAGACACAGGTGCCACTTTGTGCATCTGGCTTTATGTGGGTACTGGAGAATTGAACCCAAGCCAACAGGCTTTGCAAACAAGTTCCTTTAACTGCTGAGCCATCTTCCCAGACCAGTTTTTTTTTTTTTTCTTTTTTTCTGGTTTTTTGAGGTAGGGTCTCACTCTAGCCCTATGGAGTCTCAGGGTGGCCTCGAGCTCACGGCGATCCTCCTACTCTGCCTCCCGAGTGTTGGGATCAAAGCCGGCGGCTCCAACCCAGTTGTTTTTAGCTGGCTTGCACTTCCGGCTTTCTCCTGGCTTCACCTCCAATCATAATTACTGGACAAAAACATAAATCTTCTGTATTATTTTAATAACCTCCCCTTAACACACACACACAAACACACACACAGAGAGAGAGAGAGAGAGAGGGAGAGAGAGAGACCAGATTCTGTAAAAGCAAGTTTATGCCATGAAATTAAAGCACAGTATATTTATTTATTTTTTAGGCACAGTATTTTTAAATGATAGATATGTGAATGAATTAAATTCACTCATATATGAAAATGTTGAGTTGGATTTAAAGAAATCCAGTTTTGTGTAATATATGTGTGTGTATACATATATATGGAACATTTTAAAGATCAATATTTAACAAATGGTGAACAATAAAAAAGCAAAATTATGCCATAAGAATTAAACAAACAAACAAAAAGGAGCAAAGATCATGATCTTAATATCAGATGAGGTGAATTGGGAGCAGAGAGGATTAAACAAAATAAATGGCTTTTTTATTGTTAAAGGCTATAATTTATTTAATTTAATTAATTACTGTTTTGTTTTTTTTTTTTTGGTTTTTCAAGGTAAGGTTTCACTGTAGTCCAGGCTGACCTGGAATTCATTATGTATTCTCAGGGTGGCCTCGAACTCACAGTGATACTCCTACCTCTGCCTCTTGAATGCTAGGATTAAAAGCTTGTGCCACCATGCCTGGCATATAATTTACTACAACACTACATATAAATATGTACACAGATATTGCCTAGAAGACATATTTTCTGAAACTGAGTCCACAAAAGACATGCATACGCATCAATTTTATTATTTTAAAAAGAGACAGACGGGGTGGGGGGTGCGGAGAGCTGGCTCAGTGGATAAAGCATTTGTCACGTAACGTGAGCACCTGGGTTTGGAGCCCCAGAACTCATGTAAAGCAAACACAGTGGCACACGTGTCTGTGATACCAGGACCATCAGAGAGAGAAGGGAGGCGAAGACAGGGGCCCCCTTGGGAGCCAGCTGGGCTGGTGAGTGCAGTGGTGAGCAACGGGACCTCCTCTTAAAAATGATGGAAGGAGGGCTGGAGGCATGGCTAAGGCATCGTTTGCCTGCAAAGCCAAAGGACCCAGGTTCGATTCCCCAGGACCCACGTTAGCCACATGCACAAGGGAGCGCATGCGTCTGGAGTTCCTTGCAGCGGCTGGATGCCCTTGCGTGCCCGTTCTCTCCCTCTCTCTCCCTCTTTCTCTGTCAAATAAATTAATAAATAAAAATATCTTTAAAAAAAACATGGTGGGAAGAGGGCTGGAGAGATGGCTTAGCGGTTAAGCACTTGCCTATGAAGCCTAAGGACACCGGTTTGAGGCTCTATTCCCCAGTACCCAGATGCACATGCATCTAGGGTTTGTTTGCAGTGGCTAGAGGCCCTGGTGTGCCCGTTCGTTCTCTCTCTCCCCGACTCTTTCTCTCTCAAATAAATAAATGGAAAATAAGACTTAGATTATTTTAAAAAATGGTGCAAGGAAAAGGCTGACATTCCAACATGTCTTCTGACCTCCACATGTGTGCCTTGATACACCCATGCCTGCACTTACAAGCATGAACATGCACAAAAAATAAATAAATAAGTGAATAAAAATATGCCCGCTGGCCAATAGGCCTCATTTGTTACAGTGAGTAGAGCTACTGTCAATCTTATGAAAGTGTTTGTTCACGACACACACGTTGTAATTGTAAAACATTGCTTACCAGGGCTGGACAGATGGGTCAGTGGCTAAAGGCACTTGCTTGCAAAGCCTGATGTCCTGGGTTCAATTCCTTGGTGCCCACGCAGAGTGGCACACATGACTGGCGTTCATCTGCAGTGAGTGGAGGCCCTGGTGTGCCCACATTCACTCTCTCTCTCCTTCTCTCTCTACTAATAGAGAAAAAAAATATTTTTAAAAGTACTTATCAAGCACTCTCTAGTAAAATAGAGAAACATCTGTTTTAACAATTATCCTTGATCATTGACACCAGAAGAGAGCTGTGGTTTTATTTTTTTATTTTTTTAATTTTTTTTAATTTTTGTTTTTTTGAAAGAGGGTCTCACTCTAGCCCAGGCTGACCTGGAATTCACTATGGAGTCTCAGGGTGGCCTTGAATTAACAGCAATCCTCCTACCTCTGCCTCCTGAGTGCTGGGATTAAAGGCGTGCGCCACCATGCCCAGCAGGGCTGTGGTTTTACAAACAGGAGGCACACAACTGACATCAAACCTGGTATAAAGCCAGGTTTCATCCCATTCAAGCTCTGGCGTGAGGCTGGGTAGAGCATCAGTCCCGATCAATGAGCCAAATTTGGTGTCATCAATGAGATGTGTCCACCACGCAGGTGAGATCGGTGCTCACTACAGAAAACTAGTTCTCGTTAGTGACATGACTTTGCTGCTCTATGGCCTGATTCTAGGGGTGATGGATAAATACAACAGGCATTTTGTAAACACGTTCATTAAAATATCTTGTCCCCGCAGCAGAATGAAACTGGACATTGAAGCTATGCACAGCATACAGGTTGGTATTTACTTAGCCATTAGAATTAATCCTGTTCTGAGGCTGTTTAGATTGGGCTAAAAGAAAAAACAACACATGCTTGCTTTTAGGGGACATGGTTTTGGAGCCTCTAAAGTACTCTGTGGGGTACTTCCCTCCACCCAATGGGTCCCTCTCTCTGATTTATAAGCTCAGCCCCAAGCACAGGAGCTAGGGTTTGTTTCAGAACCTCTTACCTGAGAAGTTTATATTCTAAATCCCAGAGAGCTTCGCTTTTTAAATCGTGAACAAAGTAAGAGCTAATGTGAGTGGCAATTGTAAGACTCCATTAGGTATTTTCTCAGCATTAATGCAAAATGACAAGAGCATGGCCCAGAAGGAGTCTCTCAGCATAGGAGAGGGAGGAGTGAGACCCTGTTATTGAAAATAAGATCAGGAAAGCAAAAACAAAACAAAAAAACCCATTAGCTCAGGAAAAAAGGAGTTTTTCTCATTTTCATGTTGATGTGTAGGAAGAGAATTTCACAGCATTCCGCTGGAAAGTGAATCCAGGAATTGCTAGGTGTTGGCTAAGACAGGCAGTCAGAGACAGAACACCTAAATGTTGTCCATTCAAACGCACACCATGCCGAACTCTGTCCTGTATGGCAGAGAGGCCCAAGGAGACCAGGGTGACTGAGTGATGGAAATCAAAAGTCAACCCATCTGGACCAGGGGTTTTGATGAACTGGTTTTCATAAGCAAAACCATAATCCCCGAGAGTTTGAATTAATCTTTTTTTTATTTTCGAGGTAGGGTCTCACTTTAGCTCAGGCTGACCTGGAATTCACTAAGTAGTCTCAGGGTGGCCTCAAACTCACTATGATCCTCCTACCTCTGCCTCCCTATTTTGTATTTATTTATTTATTTCAGAGAGAGAGAGAGTGAGAGAATGGGCACGCCAGGGCCTCCAGCCACTGCAAATGAACTCCACATGCATGTGCCCCCTGGTGCATCTGGCTAACGTGGGTCCTGGGGAATCGAGCCTGGGTCCTTTGGCGTTGCAGGTAAGTGCCTTAACCACCGAGGCATCTCTCCAGCCCCTGAATTAATCTTTTTTTTTTTTTTTTTTTTTTTTTTTTTGAGGTAGGGTCTCACTCTAGCTCAGGCTGACCTGGAATTCACTATGTAGTCTCAGGGTGGCCTTGAACTCACGGCGACCCTCCTACCTCTGCTGGGATTAAATTAAAGGCATGCATCACCCCACCCAGCTTCTGAATTAATCTTTTAAAGAGGAAGGAAGGAGAGAAGAAGAGAGAGAGGTGAGCAACAGAGACAGAAAGATGAGAGAAGAGAGAAGAGAAAGAAGAGAGAGATGAGAGAGAGAGGAAAGATGAGAGGGAAGAAGAAACATACCATTGTCTGCAGGACATTGCCAGTGCAGACCCTGACAAAGTGTCCCTCTGGACTCTAAGCCTATTGCGGCCTTTTGTGGTCCACCAGTGATGAGCTGTTTGTGGGATTCAGACCCAGTGTGTCCTAGTGTGCTCTTGTTCTCCGCAACCTTTATCTACGCTCCTCACAACCAGCCAAGAGCACACACCGCAGACAAAGAGAGGACAGGAAATCAGCACCCTCGTGGTAGACACTCACCAGGTGCCTTCTTCTTGCTTGAGACATTCTGGTTCATCGTCAGCTAGAAACCACCAAGGCTTCTGATCCCCCCAATTCTTCAACAGTGTTAGATTGGGGACCTCTTTAATCTAAGGGGTAGACTCTGCACACACAGTAAAGGTGCCTATTGGCCAAGAGGCCTCCATTCAGAAAAGCACCTCCCGTGACCACAGCCTCTTTCCAAGGACCCTTTTGGCAGGTCCGTGTGTTTGTTTACATCATAGCCAGAACCAAAGTTGAGGGGTTTAGGGGCGGGTGGGCTGGGAAGCTTTGGTTTTCTTCAGAGGTCTCTGAGGGAGTCAGACATTAAAAACTCCACCCTTGGGCTGGAGAGATGGCTTAGAGGTTAAGGTACTTGTCTGAGAAGCCTAGGAACTCATGTTTGACTCTCCAGATCCCACGTAAGTCAGACGCATAAAGGTGAGGCAACTGCAAGGTCACCCATGACCACGAAGTGCCATGAGCATCTGGAGTTCAATTGCAGTGGC
The DNA here is from genome assembly GCF_020740685.1 of Jaculus jaculus. Classification (NCBI taxonomy): domain Eukaryota; kingdom Metazoa; phylum Chordata; class Mammalia; order Rodentia; family Dipodidae; genus Jaculus; species Jaculus jaculus. The sequence goes on along the minus strand of NC_059113.1, from coordinate 93,280,488 downwards.
CAAGGCCCTGGAGCACCAATTCTCGCTCTCTAAAAAACATTTTTAAAAACTCTACCTTTGGGGCTAGAGAGATTACTCGGCGGTTAAGGCACTTGCCTACAATGCCTAACCACCTGAGTTCAATTCCCCAGTACCCACGTAAAGCCAGATGCACAAAATGGTGCATGCATCTGGAGTTTGTTTGCAGGGGCTAGAGGCCCTGGCACACCCACTCTGATTCTGTCTCTCTTTAGCTGCTTGAAATAATTAAAGTAAAATAAAATAAAACTCTACCTTTGAAGGATGCTACATAGAAATTAAAGGTACAACCAGAAGCTCTCTTTTTGTTTGTTTTTTTGGTGTTTTTTTAAATTTTTTTTTAAAATTTTTTGTTTTGATTTTTATTTATTTATTTGAAAGTGACAGAAAGAGAGAGAAAGAGGCAGAGAGAGAGAGAGAGAGAGAGAGAGAGAGAGAGAGAGAATGGGCGCACCAGGGCCTCCAGCCACTGCAGACGAACTCCAGACGCGTGTGCCCCCTTGTGCATCTGGCTAACGTGGGTCCTGGGGAATCAAGCCTCGAACCGGGGTCCTTAGGCTTCACAGGCAAGTGCTTAACCACTAAGCCCTCTCTCCAGCCCTGTTTTATGGTTTTTTGAGGTAGGGTCTCAGTCTAGCTCAGGCTGACCTGGAATTCTCTATGTAGTCTCAAGATGGCCTCGAACTCACGGCGATCCCCCTGCCTCTGCCTCCCAAGTGCTGGGATTAAAGGCACGCACCACCATGCCCGGCCAGAAACTCGTTTTGAAAGACTACATCGCAAAGCATTGAGAAGCAACAAGCTGGAGAAGTGAAGAGACCCACAGAGAAAGCTGGGGCGGGGGAATCTCTGAGTCAAGAGAAACCTGAAGATAGAAGACATCAACGGCAGTCACCGCATCATGGAAGTACCAGGAGCAGAAAGAGAAGCTGGACTAAGTAGGGAGCTTGTTGTGAAGGGGAAGGTGGAGAGAAGCAAATGGCAAAAAAGCAAACTTAACTGTTTTCTCTACTTCAGTAAGGGTATACTAAGGATCACAGAGCCTAGGAGTCAAACCGAGCTTGCTGCTTTCTTAAGTTCTTACATCAATAAGTCTTTATTATTATTCTTATTCCTATTCTTATTTTTTTTTGTGGAGGGCCTCACACAGGTGAGGCAAGTGCCCATCCACTGAACTTTATCCCCAGCCCTTAATCTTTAATTCTTGGAACAGTTTTATGTTTATAAAAGTGTTGATCAGATAGTAGGATTTCCATATGTCTAATTCTTCTACTAAAATACCTGCATGGCACATTTGTTCTGACTGACGAAGCAAGATTGATCCACTGTTAATAAGATCTAGTTCATTGAAGCTGCCTTTTTGTTTTTCTTTAACTAATGTCCCTTTTCTGTTCCTGTGTGTCATCCAGGGTATAAGATGAAACTCAACTGTCATGTCTCCTGAAGTGCTGTTTGCTAGGAAAATTTCTCAGATTTTCTGCTTTTTCTTTTCTTTTGTTAGTTTTCGTGTGTGTGTGTGCGTGTGTGTGTGTGTGTGTTTGAAGTACGGTCTCACTCTAGTCCAGGCTGACATGGAATTCACTATGCAGTCTCAGGGTGGCCTTGAACTCATGGTGATCCTCCTACCTCTGCCTTCCAAGTGCTGTTTTAAAGGCATGCGCCACCACACTTGGCTGATTTTCCTCATTGTTTAATTATCTTGCAATTTTGGGTAGCGAGCAAGGTTTCTCTATTGGAATGTGTCTGCTGGTTTGTCTCATGATTAGAATAGGGTCACAGACTCCTGGGGGGAAGATCACGAATGGAATGTCATTTTCATCCCATTGTACCAAGGGCGCAAATGATCAATGTGATTTATGACTGTCTATAGTGACATGTAGTGACCTGGCTGAAGTAGCGTGTGATACATTTCTCCTCTGAAATGATGCTTATTCTTTGAAAAAGTGTTCACTCTGGACTGCTCACACTTAAAGAATGGAGTTTGCTATTCTCCCTATGAATGGAGTATTTACATAATTTATTTAGAATTCTACTGAAATATTTACCTATTTGTACCAGTTACGAACTTATTCATACATTTTTACATAAGCATAGATTCATGGAACTTTATTGTAAATTCTGTGTTCAATGCTACTTTTTAATTTTTATTTATTTAATTTATTTGAGAGAGAGAGAAGCAGATAGAGAGATAGAAGGAATGGGCACACCAGGGCCTTCAGCCACTGTAAACAGACTCCAGGTACATTGCGCGTCTGGCTTACACAGGTCCTAGGGAATTGAACCTGGGTCCTTTGGCTTTGCAGTCAAATACATTAATGGCTAAGCCATCTGTCCAGCCCCTCTATTTAAATTAAAGACAGGGGGCTGGAGAGATGGCTTAGCAGTTAAGCGCTTGCCTGGGAAGCCTAAGGACCCTGGTTCGAGGCTCGGTTCCCCAGGTCCCACGTTAGCCAGATGCACAAGGGGGCGCACGCATCTGGAGTTCATTTGCAGAGGCTGGAAGCCCTGGCGCGCCCATTCTCTCTCTCTCCCTCTATCTGTCTTTCTCTCTGTGTCTGTCGCTCTCAAATAAATAAATAAAAAATGAACAAAAAATATTTAAATTAAAGACAGGGTCTCATGTAGCCTAGGCTGGCCTCAAACTTATTATGTAGCTAAGGATGGCCTTGAACTTCAGATCTTCCTACGTTTACCTTCCAAGTGCTGGGATCACAGGTATGCACCACCACACCCAGGCTATTCAGTGCTGGGGATCAAAACCCAGGGCTCCGTGTGTGCTAAGGAGGCACTGCACAAACATCCCTTGCCCTCAGCAGGGCTTCATGCCATTGCTCAGACCTTGCAAGACTTAGCTGCTGGCACTCTTTCAGTTGGGTCCTATGTGCCTTTGTTACCGGACACTGCATGTGTACATTTTGTGTGTGTGTTTTCTTTTAAATGTTTCATTTTATTTATTTGTGTATGTGTGTGTATGGTGGATGCCAGTGTGCCACTGTGTGCACATGTAGAGGTCAGAGTTGTCTGTGCTCCACTTTCTTTGAGAGACAAGGTCTCCTGCTACTACTAACAAACGAGTCTGCCCCACGAGTAGCCTTATGTGGGAGCTGGAGAGTTGAACCCAGGCCATCAGACTCTGTAAGCAAGCACTTTTAACCGCTGAGATATGGCCCCAGGCCCGTGTGTGTGTGTGTGTGTGTGTGTGTGTGTGTGTGTGTGTGTGTGTGTGTGTTGGATGATAGTGTTTGTTTTGTTTGCTTTGCAGCACTTTCTGAAGTTACCTAATAGTCCAGCATTATCTTGTTTCTTTCCTGTCCTTATAACCATCCATTTCTCCAAAGTCCTGATTCCTTTTATTGGAAAATGGTATTGGACACCAAGATCTGAGCATAAGACGTGCTGGTTGATACTGGGGTTCACACTCCCGCGTTTTGGAAATGAAACCTTATTGGAACGCAACCAGGCTCACTGACATGCTAGTCTGCTTCAATGGCCGGTGAGTTGCTGCATTAGAACCCTCATGCTGTGTCAAGCCCCCGATATCCGCCCTGTGTCTGCACAGACAGGCCCACCACACCGGCATGTGGCTGCCGTTGCAGCTACTTGGGAGTCTGAGGCAGGAGGATCGCAACCTCAAGGCCAGCCTGGGTAACACGATGACACTCTGTCTCAAAAAGAGAAAAGCGGGGCTGGAGAGATGGCTTAGTGGCTAAGGCACTTGCCCGCGAAGCCCAAGGACCCACATTTCAATTCCCCCAGTACCCACATACGCTCACACATAAATAATAATAAAAAGAGAGAAAGGAGGTGAGGGGATGTCTCCGTGGATAAAGGACTTACTACTGAAGCTGGACTACACAAGTTTGTTCCCCAGACCCCACATGAAAAAGAAAAGAAGAAAGGAGCCAGAAGCAATGGTGGGCTTCTGTAATCTCAGCACGCTGATGCTGAGGGCAAGATGGAAGGTGGAGATAGAATTTCCCAGAAACTCCAGGTGGGCCCAGCGAAGAGCAGCAGATGGAGAATGCAGAGCAAGGAACTCTGTCTCCAAGGAGGTGAACGGACAGATGGCTGACCCGAAAGTTGTCCTCCGACCTTGACACGTACGCTGCGGCATAGGCTCACACACATGCGTGGACACATACGTAAATAGAGACCCAAACAAATAATAAAATAAATAAATTTTAGCCAAGCGTGGTGGCGCACACCTTTAATCCCAGCACTCGGGAGGCAGAGGTAGGAGGATCGCTGCGAGTTCGAGGTCACCCTGAGACTCCATAGTGAATTCCAGGTCAGCCTGGGCTAGAGTGAGACACTACCTCGAAAAACCAAAAATTAAATAAATAAATTAAATAAATAAATAAATAAATTTTGAAAAAGGGGGGAAGGGAAAAGTCTGCCAACTTGTGGAATAGAGAGAAAAGTATAAACAAGGCAGTAACCATACATACATAACTTCTCCTAGTAAGGAGATCTTAATTAAATTAAGTTAATTAATTAATTTTGGGGGGGGTTTGAGGTAGGGTCTCAGTCTACCCCACGCTGACCTGGAACTCACTATGTAGTCTCCAAGTGGCTTTATTTTTATTTTATTTTTTTTTTTTTAATTTTTTGGTTTATTTTGATTTATTTATTTCAGAGCAACAGACAGAGAAAGAGGCAGAAAGAGAGAAAGAATGGGCGTGCCAGGGCTTCCAGCCACTGCAGACAAATTCCAGATGTGTGCGCCCCCTTGTGCATCTGGCTAACGTGGGTCCTGGGGAACCGAGCCTCAAACCAGGGTCCATAGGCTTCACAGGCAAGCGCTTAACCACTAAGCCATCTCTTCAGCCCTCAGGGTGGCTTTAAACTCATGGCAGTCCTCCTACCTCTGCCTCCCGAGTGCTGGGATTAAAGGCATGCACCACCACACCCGGCTATTTATTCATTTATTTTTATTGGTTTTGTACTCAGTGAATACAGTCAAGTTGGTACCATCATTAGCCTCCTCCTTGACTATCCCCCATCTGCAGGGATCCTCCTTGTTGGGGAATGTGGGTCATGCATTGTGGAGTTAGCCCTCAGTTATGAGTAGGAGGCAATGTCTCTGTGTATCATGACCCAACGTGTGGCTCTGACATTCTTTCTGTCCCCTCTTCCGCAAATTTCCCTGAGCCATGTTGGGTTTGTTTTAGGTCTGCTTCAGTGATGAGGTCTTGGGAGCCTCTGTGTCTCTGGATATCTGGTGTGGTAGGAGTTGAGTGTTCTCTGTGTCTAAGGAGATTTTTTTTTTAATAAAAATATTTTATTTTTGTTAATTTATTTCAGGGAGAGGAAAAGCGGCAGAAAGATAAAGATAGACAGAGAGAGAGAGAGGAAGAAAGAAAGAAAGTGAGAGAGCGAGAGAAAGGAACTCCTCACCTTGTGCATCTGGCTTATGTGGGTCCTGGGGAATCGAATCTGGGTCCTTTGGCTTTGCAGGCAAGTACCTCAACCACTAAGCCATGTCTCCAACCTAGTAAGGAGATCTTATAAGGAGTAGAAGCTATGATTATAGTCAACTCAGTTTACAACGTTCCACTTCCTCTCCAAGATCCACGTATATTCCACTCCAGTCCAATCAGAACGTCATATGAAGATGAAGAAAAGCATTATGTGGCTTCAAACTTTAACTTGGAAATAATCTTTGTAACTTCTTCATGAACGTTAGGTTATTTTGATTCGCTCTTTGGACAGGGCCTAGTAGAGGTCACACAGCACCACACTCTTCCCAAGATTCAGACAAATATTCTTGAACTTGTTCTCACCCACTTTGACTTTGCACTCCAAAATCCTTTCCCCAATCAGACTTCATAGACACATTCATTAATATAAAATGGGGAAATGATTATTTTTTATAAAAAGCCCATTTTGGGGAGCTGGAGAGATGGCTTAGTGGTTAAGGCATTTGCCTGCAAAGCCGAAGGATCCCGGTTCAAATCTCCAGGACCCATGTAAGCCAGATGTACAAGCGGGTTCATGCATCTTGAGTTTGTTTACAGCGGCTAGATGCCCTGGTGTGCCCATTCTCTCCCTCTCTCTCTCTCTCTCTCTCTCTCTCTCTCTCTCTCTCTCTCTCCCCTTTCTATCAAATGAATAAATAAATAAATAAAATTTATGTTTTTTAAAAGCCCATTTCTGGGGACTGGAGAGATGGCTTAGCAGTTAAGCACTTGCCTGTGAAGCCTAAGGATCCTGGTTCAAGGCTTGATTCCCCAGGACCCATGTTAGCCAGATACACAAGGTGGAGCACACATCTGGAGTTCGTTTGCAGTGGCTGGAGGCCCTGGCACGCCCATTCTCTCTCTGTCTGTCTCTTTTCTATCTCTCTCTCTGCTTGCAAATAAGTAAATAAAAATTTAAAAAATAGTTCGAGTCCTCCAAACCCTATCATGTACTGCCATTTTAGTTCTAAGAGTCCCACTATTTTTTTTTTAATATGTTGAGGTAGGGTCTCACTATAGCCCAGGCTGACCTGCAAATCACTATGTAGTCTTAGGCTGGCCTCAAACTCAAAGTGATCCTCCTACCTCTGCCTCCCCAGTGCTGGGATTAAAGGCGTGCGTCACCAAAGATGGCAAGTCCCCTATTATTCTTCTGGAAAGATTGAGATGTCAGTGCATCACAGCAAGACAGACTTAACCACTGCATTTGGTAGTAGCTTTCTTGGTCTGGCTTCAAGAAAGTATTTTAGCATAGTTGTATAAGATCCTGGATTTTTGCCCAACTCTTTCCTTGAGCCTGAGAGCTTAGCAACTGGAGTTTTCGATTTTCTTTATGAAAGCTGCTGGTCCTGACAGTGAGTGGGAGCTGCCTCACTCCATGGCCCTGTGGGCCTCTTTCCACTCTTTCTACTCAGTGGCAATGGCTAGATTCCCCAGACATTGTTTTCTTTTTTAAAAATATTTTAAAAGGGCTGGAGGGATGGCTTAGCAATTAAGGCACTTGCCTGAAAAGCCAAAAGACCTAGGTTCAATTCCCCAGGACCCACGTAAGCCAGATGCACAAGGTGGCACATGTGTCTGAAGTTCGTTTACAGTGTTTGGAAGCCCTGGTGTGCCCATTCTGCCTGTCTGTCTGTTTGTCCCTCTCTTTCTCTGACTCTCTCAAATAAATAAATAAAACTTTAAAAATATTTTAAAATATTTTTATTTATTTATTTGCAATGAGAGAGAGAGAGAGAGAGAGAGAGAGAATGGGCACATCAGGACCTCCAGCCTCTGTAAACAAACTCCAGATGAATGTACCACCTGTGCATTTGGCTTTACATGGGTACTGGAGAACAACAAACTGTGGTTGTTAGTCTTTGTAGGCAAGCACTAACTGCTAAGCCATCTCTCCAGCTCCCAAATTTTTTCTTCTCCCACTATGTTAACAATGTCTCATTCTTAACTATTACTACTAAGTTCCTGACTCCATCCACAACTTAATAGCTATTTCAGAATCACTTCCTTTGCTGAAAACCTCCTCCATATAGACCAACTGACAGAAAGCTGGAAAAAACTATGCATGCATACAGTTCCATGAGCAAGAGAGAAGTCGTTAATGGAGATAAACCACAGAGGACACTGCAACTCTTAAATTTGCCCAGCTGGGCCAAATGAGCCAAAAAGTGAAATAGTGGCATGTCTGTTATGGGGGAAACCAACTGCTTTCTACTTGGACTGGAGGCCTGGTCCATGGGAGGGGAATACATGCCTGATACTGAAAATCTATGATGGGGGTTGGAGAGATGGCCTAGCAGTTAAGCACTTGCCTGTGAAGCCTAAGGATCCTGGTTCAAGGCTCGGTTCCCCAGGACCCATGTAAGCCAGATGTACAAGGTGGCACATGCATCTGGAGTTCATTTGCAATGGCTGGTGACCCTGGTGCACCCATTTTCTCTCTCTCTCTTCCTCTTTCTCTGTCTGCCTGTCTGTCTCTGTCAAATAAAAAATAAAAGAAAAATAAGCAACAACAACAAAAACACCTATGATGGGGAAGTCATGAACCCTAAGGGTATAATGTCTACTGGTGTCTGGATAAATGTATATATTATGTTCACCAAGTTTCCCAGCAAGCACTTTTTGTAATGTTTATATCCATATATTAATATTCCTTTTACTTTTGGTTAGAGACACTTCTCTGTTCAGATGGAGGTGACCTTGAGACGACTCAGAAGGCACCACAGTGCTGAGAAGAAGTGACAGAGGAGTGCTCAGCACTGAAACATCTCTATCACACCTTCCAAGGCTCAGGGTCCATTGTGGAAGGGATGGTAGAAAGAATGTAAGAGCCAAAGGAAGGGTAGGACTCCTTACAATATACTCTTCCAGACACAAATGGCCTGAATATCCATGACATTGCAGTGCCTGGCACTACCTATACAAGACCATCAAAAATAGGAGGAAAAGATGATGACATCAAAATAAAAGAGATTGATTGAGAGGCAGAGGGGATATGATGGAGAGTGGAGTTGTGGAGAGGAAGTGAGGGGGAGGGAATTACCATGGTATATTGTCTATAATTATGGAAGTTGTGGCTGTAGGATATCTATCTCTCTGAGTTGAAACATTCCTTCTTGGAGATGGAGAGATGGCTTAGCTGTTAAGGCACTTACCTACAAAGCCAAAGGACCCAGCTTTGATTCCCCAGGACCCACATAAGCCAGATGCACAAGGTGGCGCATGCGTCTGGAGTTCATTGGCAGTGGCTGGAGGCCCTGGCACGCCCATTCTCTCTCTATCTGCCTCTCTCTCAAATAAATAATTTTTTTTTAAGAAACATTCCTTCTTGAAGAGAGGAGGGAGACTTACAAGACTCAGGAACTTAACAAAATTCACAGGGCTCAGGAAGTTCCTGAAACTTACACATTCCCAGGGTCCTTCTGCAAGGTGATGGTGATATCCGCAGTAGTAAATGCTGAGGAGAAGAGACTCAGTTAAGTTGTGTGCAGGAAGCTGGGAGCCGGAGGAAGGTAGCTTTCCTGAGAGTCCGCCCATACAAAGATTGGCTTTTCACCAAGGCAGCTAGCTGCCTTCAGTCACCCATGCTTCTGTAAATAACCCCAAGAAACTCACTGGTTTTCTGAGCTAAGCTAGCCTTGGGTGGAATCGTTTCTTTGGTCTGTTGGTGGTGCCTTGTCTGGGAAGAGCAGACATTTGTTCACATGGTTCTAGAAATAGCCACAAAACAGAGCTCAAAATATACTTGCTTAGAGCTGTGAAGCTGGCTCGGTGGATAAGGCACTTGCTTGCAAAGTCTGATGGCCCGCGTTTGATTCCCCCAGTCCCGTGTAAAGACAGATGCACAAAGTGGTGATTGAGTCTGGAGTTTGTTTGCAGTGGCAAGAGTTCCTGATGTGCTCAGCTCAGTCTCCCTGACCCTCTCTCTATCAAAGAAACAAATACATGAATATATTTGCTTAAACAAAATTGGATTTATTTCTATCTCACCTAAAGGTTTAGAAGAAAGCGAACTACCTGCTAATACAAGGAACCTCATTTTCCCCTCGTTGCCCTGTCAGCCCCTCAAATGTTGCTGGCCAGTTGTCTCTGTAGCGCTGGATTCATACTGAGCTCTACTGCAGTCTGAATCTGGAATATCTCCTGAAGACCTGTGTGATAAAGGTTCAGTTGCTAGCTTTGACACTGTTGGTATAAGCTTTAAGAGCTAGACCTTGAGAAAGGAAGTGAGCTCAGGAGAGGTATACCCTTGAAGTGGACATTGCAACCCTGTCCCCTCCTCTTTTTTTCTTAACCCCTGCCACCATGAGTGAGCTAAACGGGCCTTCTGCACCATGTGGCCTCATCATCATGACGCCCCATGCCACCACATTAAGCCACGAGACAAAATAAACCTCCTTCAAATTACAAATGACTCAAATTACAGTGACATAAATGAGGAACTCATCAATAAGAGAAGGGGAAATGAGGAATAATTACCTAGGTGAGCCAGAGGCCCTTATGAGAGCCTATCCGGGGCCCTTACAAGAGGGAAGCCGAGCCGGGCGTGGTGGTGCACGTCTTTAATCTCAGCACTTGGGAGGCAGAGGTAGGAGGATCATTGTGAGTTCGAGGCCACCCTGAGACTACATAGTGAATTCCAGGTCAGCCTGAGCTACAGCAAGATCTTACCTCGGAAAAAAATAAAAAGAGGGAAGCCAAGATGAGCTTAGGGAATATCATGGAATAATGAAACGAGTGCTTGGAATGATGCAGCCACAGGCCAAGGGATGTTGGCTGTCAGAGAAGCTGAAAAGGTAGGAACAGACCTCCTGGAGCTCATAGAAGGAACCAGCCCTGTTGACACCTCAATTTTAGCTCCATGAGACTCATTCCAGACTTCTGACTTCTAGAACTATAAGATAATAGATCAATGCCTACTACAAGCAAATGACAAACATCTATGATCACAGCTTGCTCTCAAGTAAGCTGAAGTCATTCCTTGTGACCAAGAGATGTCCCCTCTTCTTCCCTGAGAATTTCTGAAGATTGGTTGATTGGTGTATTTGAAAAGCTGTCTTGGCTTTGGATCATGAGTAAGTCTCTGCAAATCCATGTCACCTTGATGAAATTATTTGCCCTTTCTGAGCCTCATGTACAAAGTTATAACAAGATGAACCAAATATGTGTAAAACTCTTAGCACATGTTTAGTAGATTACTATAGGTCGGGTGTTGGTCTCCCCCTTCCTGCCAACAAGAATTTCTGGATCTTTTTTGTGGGAACACACACAGTATCTCAGGGTCTTAAGTTAGCGTCACTACCAACCAATTCTTGTCACTGCCACTGGCCCCACGCTGTCACTTGAGTGGTGGATATAGAACTTTGTTCATAGCAAGCACCAGCCATCATGGGCCTCCCACACGCGGGATCTGAATCGGCATGAGGAGTTGTACCACGGATGGGGAAATGGATAACTCCACGCCATTGCGCCTCAAGCCCGTGGCTCGGAGTCCATCCAAGGAGCTCCCTCCAACCAAACTCTTGCTCTACGCCACCTGCCTGTCACTAGGATGCTGACATGTCTCCTCCGGCTCACCCCAGCCTCTCCTCCGCCTTTGTTCTCTCCTGACCTGCCCCTCTCCTCTCAATTAGAGAAAAAGAATGACTCTAGAGAGATTAGCTTTGCTCTGCCTTAATCTGTTTCCTCCATAATAGAAGCATGGCCCTCCCTATCTTAGCTTAACCAAAAAGGTTATTCTAGTGTTTTCCCAATAAAAAGATGCTCTCCCTGAGAATGAACTCTATAAGAGGGAAAAATCCTTCTAAGGTTAAAAGCAGGAGAGTTTCCAAGCCCATCTTACCCCACTCCATTCCTGCCTCCAGACATACTTACATGAAGTGAAATAGTGGTATAATACTCTTGGATTTGCTTTGATCCATTATTTTTTTTTTTGTTCATTTTTTTAATTTATTTATTTGAGAGTGACAGAGAAAGAGAGAGATTGAGAACGGGCGCGCCAGGGCTTCCAGCCACTGCAAACGAACTCCAGACGCGTGTGCCCCCTTGTGCATCTGGCTAACATGGGTCCTGGGGAACCGAGCCTTGAACCGGGGTCCTTAGGCTTCACAGGCAAGCGCTTAACCGCTAATCCATCTCTCCAGCCCTGATCCATTATTTTTGTTAACATTTTAATATTTTATTTATTTATTTTAGACAGAGAGAGAGAGAGAGGAAGAGGGAAGGAAGGAGAAAGAGAGAATAGGTGTGCCAGGGCCTCTAGCCACTGCAAATGAACTCCAAATGCATGCGCCACCTTGTGCATCTGGCTTATGTGGGTCCTGGAATTTGAACCTGAGTCCTTAAGCTTCACAGACAAGCATCTTAACTGCTAAGCCATCTCTCCAGCCCTGATCCATTATTTGATTTACCTTCTTCATCAGCCTAAAACCTGTTTCAAGATTAATTTAAGTGTTCCCCTCTGCCTGGAAGTCTTCTGGTCCCCCTGGGCTGCATCAACTGTTACCTTCTCAGCCCCATTGTCCTATGATGATAGCACATGAGTGAAAAAGTGGTGATTGAGCTAGAGACATGGCTCAGCAGCATTTGCCTGAAAAGCCTGAAGACCTGGGTTTGATTCCCCAGTACCCATGTAAATCCAGATGCATAAAGTGGCACATGCATCTGGAGTTCCTTTGCAGTGGCTAGAGGCCCTGTTGCACCTATTATCTCTCTCTCTTTCTCTCTCTATCAAACCTCCATTTTCCTTTTCTCTCTGTCTGTCTTTATCCAACAAATAAATAAAATAAAAAGACTTTTTTTTTAAACGCACATGGCTGTCTACCTGTCCAGCTTCTAGATTAAGTACATAGGCCATCAGCATCTTTGCTTCCATGGCACCTGGTACTTAGCTGGGGCTCAGGACAAAGTTGTGGGCTTTGTTGAAGTGAGGACAGTGGTCAGGTTTAGGCCTGAAAACCTGGGCTAACATGGAAACTTTAAGATGCAAATAGACACATATCAGCACATTTATTTGCTAAGGTGTGTGTGTGTGTGGGGGGGTGTTGATGTGTGGCATGTCCATGGATGTGTATTGTGTGTGTGCATGCATGTGTATTTGAGAATACAGACATGGAGTGTAGCAGACAGCTTCATGTTCGTTGAGATGAACTTTCCAACCAGGCACAGTTATGGTGGAAGAGATATTTATTGAAGCTTACAGATCCAGGGGAAGTTCCATAATGGCAGAAGAAGCTGGCCTGCTTTTACAGAATCAGACACACAGAGAGAGAAGCACAAGCCAAAAGCCAAAAGCCACACAGCACAGCACACTTCAGGAACTCCAGCTAGGCACACTTTGCATATCTTTAGATTGAAATCTCAAACCTACCACCATACCTTAAGATCAGCCCAGTGACACTGCCTCCAGCCAGGTGGCTTCAGATGCAAACTACAAACTAATAAAACACTGAATATATTGGGGGCCATATACTCAAACTACCACATGGAGCTTTTTCTCTTCCTGTCACACTTTCTTTCCCAAGGTCACCAGTACCATGGAATGCTCGTTTCTCTTTCTGGATGTCAGAAATGTCTCTGTTCTCTCCAAACAAAATCTTTCACTTTGGGTTGGAAAGATGGCTAAGTGTTTAAAGGCCATTTCCCAATGCCTGGTCTGATTCTATAGGACCTGTGTAAAACCAGCTGCACAAAATGACACATGCATTTGGCATTCATTTGCAGTGGTGAGCGGGCCTGGTGTATCCATTTATCCTCATATTCTCCCTCTCTCTGCAAATAAATAAAATGTTTTTAAAAAAATAACATGTTTTTGGGCTGGAGAGATGGCTTAGAGATTAAGGTACATGTTTGCTCAGTCTAAGGACCCAAGTTCGATTCTCCGGGTCCCACATAAACCAGATGCACATGGCGGGGCATGTGTCTGGAGTTTGTTTGCAATGGCTAGAGGCCCTGGTACACCCATTCTCATAATCTGTGTGTGTGTGTGTGTGTGTGTGTGTGTGTGTGTGTGTGTGTCTTGTCTCTAAAAAAAGTAAAAATAAATAAATTTAGAAACTACTTTTCATTTTACCTCCTCCCTCCTTTTCCTTATTTCCTTGTCTTCAGTCAAAATATGAGTCCTAACTTTACCTTAATGAACTCAGAATGGAGTACCATTTGTTTCCTATTGGACAAACAAAAAAGAGGGAGCTGGAGAGATGGCTTAGCCGTTAAAGCACTTGCCTGCAAAGCCAATGTACCCAGGTTCAATTCCCCAGAACCCACATTAGCCAGATGCACGAGGGGGCGCACGCATCTGGAGTTCGTTTGCAGTGGCTGGGGGCCCTGGCGCACCCATTCTCTCCCTCTCTATCTGTCTCTCTGTCAAATAAATAAATAAAAATACTTTTTTTAAAGAAAAGTTCATTTAAGGAAATAAACCATCTAGCTTTATTGTTTCTTGGAAACAATACCCTAGAATATTTACCACGTGCCAGGGATTTTTGTAAGCTCTTGGCTTCCATGAACTCAACTAAGTCTCCCTGTGACTTTATGGGGTGGGTATTGCTTTATTGTACTCTTGTTATATATGAGGAAACTGAGGCACAGACAGGAGATGTAACTTGCCCAGGGTCAGGGGGCTCATAAATGAAGAGTCTAACAGCAAACCAGGTAAACCAGGCGATCTCAATGCTGCTTCCCACCTCCAAGGAGTTTTATCTCACTGAGAAGTCAAGTCTGTATTGATTGGATTTTGAAGTGATACTGATGTGATTTCACTTGTCTAAGTTGGGAATGACAGAATCTTCAAATTAGACGGGACCTTATATTCCAACCTAAGTCACTTTCCAGTCATGGGAGAATCCCTTATGTAACATTCCAGATTGATGCGTATGCATTCTGCTCTGTTTGGGTACTCCCCGAGACAGCAGAGAAAACCTTTAATATATAGAGATGTTAAATATATTTTTAAAAACTGCCCACGGGTATATTATTGCATAATGAATGCATGTCTAATGGTGACATTTCTCTAATGTGTTCATTTTTTAGTAATTATGTCTACAAGGAAATTAATTTTGATACAACTGCCTCTTTTTTGAGAAAATGTTTTAGCATTGTTTATCTTGAAGCATCTCGATTTCCTCCTTATTAATTAGCTTGCGTTTAAGGAGCTAAGTATGAGAAAAGTAAAAGAGGAAAACAAATCATTAATTTTGCTCACATTGCTGCTGTTTTGAGGAGTGAAAAATAAATTTAAACAGTGGATAAGTGATCTTCCTAATGCTGTCAGTTCTACAACCTTGTAAAATCTACTATGGTACTGTTTTTTGCCACTGGTTTTAACAAAAGCTGCTTGAATGAAATGCTGGAAAAGTTGGGACTTAATATATCATGCTAAATAGAACAATTTCTTTGATTTTTAATCCCCAATTAAGATAAAAATATCAATTGCAGCTGTGTATTACGTATGTTCCTAATTTGTGTTTATGCCATAGTAGGGAAACAAACCCCTGAGTCATGTAATTTTAAAGAGATTTCTAAATGCCTGAACTACCAAATATTAATAATAATTACGAGAATAGCATTGTGAGAGACCACGTCTCCATCACAGCGGTGAGTGGACACACTGGCGTTTGCTTGATCTGTTTGTGTTATTTTCTAATTATTGTATGATTAGTATATTTTATTATTTGATGGCATGTGCGTAGCATGAAGGGTTGCTGTATGTGAGTGTGTGTGGTGTATGCACATGTGTGTGCAGATAAATGTGCCCCGTGAACATACAGGTAGGGGCCAGAAGGGAGTATCAGGGGTCCTCCTCTATCATTCGACTAAGTGTTCCCTTGAGATGGGGTCTCTTGCTGAATCTGGCGCTGCCATTTTTCTGCCACACTGGAGTTGCGGGCATGTGTGGCCATACCCAGCTGTTTACGTGGGTGCTGGGCAGTCAAACATGGGTGGTCTCCAGCGGTCTCAAGCTTCTCAGGTCCTTGTGTTTGCACAGCTAATGCGCGCTTGTCTTCTGAGCCATCTCCCTAGTTCTTCTCCTTTCCTTTCCCTTTCCCTTCCCTTCCCTTCCCTTCCCTTCCCTTCCCTTCCCTTCTTCCCTTCCCTTCCCTTCCCTTCCCTTCTTCCCTTCCCTTCCCTTCCCTTCCCTTCCCTTCCCTTCTTCCCTTCCCTTCCCTTCCCTTCCCTTCCCTTCCCTTCCCTTCCCTTCCCTTCCCTTCCCTTCCCTTCCCTTCCCTTCCCTTCCCTTCCCTTCCCTTCCCTTCCCTTCCCTTCCCTTCCCTTCCCTTCCCTTCCCTTCCCTTCCCTTCCCTTCCCTTCCCTTCCCTTCCCTTCCTTTCCTTTCCTTTCCTTTCCTTTGCATCGTGGGGGGGGGGGCAGCCATCAGTTATGGGGAAGAGGCAATGTCTTCGTGCATAACGTCCCAACATGTGGCTCTAACAATCTTTCCACCCCCCTCTTCTGCAAATTTCCCTGAGCCATATTGGGTGCTTGATTGAGCATTTTGATTGATTAAAATGAATGATGGGGAGTGACAACATGGTCACAGAACCCTCGGTGAGGCACACAGTAGCAGAGCCAGCAAGGGTGTGAGCAAACTCAGACCATATCTCCATCCTGAGTCAGAAGACTTGGTTTTCATTGGATCAGGGCCCTCAAAGAGCTCCGTGACTCCAGACAAATCGTTCCAACTTTCTTTCGCCTATTCTTTTAGTTAAGTGAGTGTTCTTGGATTCTATGATAGGTCACAATGAGCATTCTGTGTTGCTATCTTGATACATCTTTTCAATACTAATAATGTGTTACACAAAAGTGTAGTTTTCTACTTTTGACAATAAATGAGGTATTTGGTTGGATTTGAATGCTCTGTTAGTAGTAAAAGTGTAGCTTTTTTTTTTTTTTTTTTTTAGTTTTTTGGTTTTCTGAGGTAGCGTCTCACTCTGGCCCAGCTGACCTAGAATTCACTATGGAGTCTCAGGGTGGCCTCGAACTCTCAGTGATCCTCCTACTTCTGCCTCCCGAGTGCTGGGATTAAAGGTGTGTGCCACCACGCCCAGCTTTTAGCTTTGTCTTAATAGCCTGCACATACCCTGAAGGCGGGTCTAGAGCTGTCTCCCATGATGCCTCTAGCGTAGTAGGTTTGAGAAAGTAATGGGGGGGGATTGTAACATTTCACTGTTGCATATTTCAGTATATTTTAGACAAAAACGTCCTGTGTGAAACACCTTTGGGGGAGAACCCTATTGCCTATGTGCTCCCGATAGCATGTGGACTGTGTTGACGTGGGTGGGCCCCAGTCTATTACTGCTCACTGACACCCGTGGGCTCGCCCACGGTAAGATACAGTTAGTGGAAAGGCAATTGGGATTTTTCCATCAGGTTGGGAACATTCTGCCATTCACTTGTGTGTAAAGCAGTAGTTACCAGAGCAAGCAACATGTATGATGTCACACCAGTTAAAATGGACGATGCTACATAACCATTCCGAAAATTCTTTTCTCTTTTCTTTTTGAGGTAAGGTCTCTAGCTCAGGCTTACCTGGATTTCACTATGCAGTCTCAGGGTAGCCTCAAACTCACAGCAATCCCCCTGCCTCTGCCACCCGAGTGCTGGGATTAAAGGCGTGCACCACCACGCCCAGCTCGTCTAGAATATTCTTTTTTTTTTTAATTAATTAATTTATTTATTTGAGAGCGATAGACACAGAGAGAAAGACAGAGAGAGGGAGAGAGAGAGAATGGGCGCGCCAGGGCTTCCAGCCTCTGCAAACGAACTCCAGACGCGTGCGCCCCCTTGTGCATCTGGCTAACGTGGGACCTGGGGAACCGAGCCTCGAACCGGGGTCCTTAGGCTTCACAGGCAAGCGCTTAACCGCTAAGCCATCTCTCCAGCCCGTCTAGAATATTCTTGACATCCAGCTTTTTGATTCAGAGTGTACAAAACTTCCAAGCCATGACAGGTGTTACCATTTCTCACAGGAGACATAACTGAACAGGTTAATAAATGACCAGCTTGGGTGGAGGGATGGGTTAGTGGTTAAGATGCTTGCCTTCCAAGCCTAAGGACCCAGGGTCGATTCCCCAGGACCCATGTAAAGCCAGATGTACAAAGTGGCACATGCATCTAGAGCTCATTTGCAGTGGGTAGAAGTCCCAGTGTGCCCAGTCTCTATCTTCTCCCATCTCAAATAAATAAATAAATGGCCCACTTTGGTTCTCCTGGTTTTTGTATCCAAGACCCATTATGTTATTGCCCCAGGTTCTTGTCTCCAAAAGGGCTATTTGAAAGTTCCAGCTGAGATCCCCACTCCATTTTCTGATTTCTCTCACGTAGCTCCACACTTCTCCAGGCACAAGGAGCTCCCTGCACGGGTGTGGAGACATAACCAGCTTCATAACACGTGTCAGTCATTTTGCTTCCCTAATGACTCCAAAGAGAGTTTTAGAATTCAGTCTGAGCCCCAGTAATTCAATTTGTAGAAAGGCTCAGGCAAACCCTTAATTCTAACATAATTACTTTCATGTGTGAATGCATTAACTAATTGTTTTCTTGGAAATACACGAAGTGCGTAGAATGTAGACTTGGTGGTTGAGGATTATGAAGAAAATAACTTAAAGGGATTCTACTGTTCCTGTGTGAGGACCATTTTTGTAAAAAAAAATTATTTATTAGAGAGAGAATGGGTGTGTGAGGGCCTTCAGCCACTGCAAACAAAAGTGCAGACA
Source organism: Jaculus jaculus (assembly GCF_020740685.1). Classification (NCBI taxonomy): domain Eukaryota; kingdom Metazoa; phylum Chordata; class Mammalia; order Rodentia; family Dipodidae; genus Jaculus; species Jaculus jaculus. The sequence continues at coordinate 93,262,298 of NC_059113.1, read as the reverse complement.
CATGTGCCACCCTGTGCATCTGGCTTATGTGGGTTCTGGGGAATTGAATCTGGGTGCTTAGGCTTCACAGGCAAGCCTCTTAACTGCTAAGCCATCTCTCCAGCCCCAGACAGTTGTCTTTAAGGAAGACAATTCTAGAGACCCCATCACTGGCCTGTATACCAAGACTTGAAAGTGTGTCTACACACAAGACTTCTGTCTTCTCAGCAAGCAAAGACTGATTTTGCATGGTCCTACCCACAGGCCTCTTTATGAAAATGCAAACTTTTCACTCACTTTCTGGGCTGTGTAGAGTCATCTCGCTCCTGGTTGTGATTAAAGTGGCAGGGGCAATGCTTAGTTTGGGTTGCCATTGCTTTTCTGTCATTTGCGTGCCTATCTGCTCTTCCATTAAAACCTTGAGTAGGGAGTTTGGAGAGTAGTGAGACTGGCTCAGCAGTTAAAGGTGCTTGCAAAGCCTCATGGTTTGATTCCCCAGTACCCACATAAACCCAGATGCACAGATGCAAGTCCAGGTAGCTATAGCCACCTGATATTCAAAAAAATGCCAAAAATACTCACTGGAGAAAAGACAGCCTCTCAAATGGTGCTGGGAAAACTGGATATTTATCTACAGAAGGATGAAAATAGATTCTTCTCCCTCTCCATGCACAAGAATTAAGTCCAAATGGATTAAAGACCTTAACATCAAACATGAAACTCTGAAACTGCTAGAGGAAAAAGTAGGGGAAACCCTTCAACATATTGGTCTTGGCAAAGACTTGCTGAATATAACCCCAATTGCTCAGGCAATAAAACCACAGATTAACCGCTGGGACCAACTTCATGAAATTACAAAGATTTTGTATGGCAAAGGACACTGTGAATAAAGTAAAGAGGCAACCTACAGAATGGGAAAAAAATTCTTTGCCAGCTATACATCTGATAGAGGATTAATATCTAGGATATACAAAGAACTCAAAAAATTAAATAATAAGAAATCAAGCAAGCCAATTAAAAAGTGGGCTATGGAACTAAATAGAGAGTTCCCAAAAGAAGAAATACGGATGGCATATAAGCATCTAAAAAAATGTTCTATATCCCTAGTCATCAGGGAAATGCAAATAAAAACTACGTTGAGATTCCATCTCATTCCTATCAGACTGGCTACCATCATGAAAACAAATGACCATAAATGCTGGCAAAAATGTGGAAAAAGAGGAACCCTTCTACACTGTTGGTGGGAATGCAATCTGGTCCAGCCAATTAGGGAAATCAGTGTGGAGGTTACTAAGACAGCTAAAAGTAGATCTACCTTATGACCCAGCTATAGCACTCCTAGGCATATATCCTAAGGATTCATCTCATTACCTTAGAAATACTTGCCCAACCATGTTTATTGCCACTCTATTCACAATAGCTGGGAAATGGAACCAGTCTGAATGTCCCTCAACTGATGAGTGGATAATGAAGATATGGCACATTTATACAATGGAGTTCTACTCAGCGGTAAAGAAAAATGAAGTTATGAAATTTGGGAAAATGGATGGATCTGGAAAGATTATACTAAGTGAGGTAACCCAGGCCCAGAAAGCCAAGTGTCACATGTTCTCCCTCATATGTGGATCCTAGCTACAGATGATTGGGTTTCTGTGTGAGAAGGAAAAAACTCAGTAGCAGAGGCCAGTAAGCTAGAAAAGAGATATAAAGGGAAGAGAAAGGAATGGGGGGGTACTTAATAGGATGGTATTGTATATATGTAAGTAGAATAGATTAATGGGGGTGAAAAGGCTCAAAGTGAGGTCAGGGGAAGAGATTGAGTAAAGGAAAGGTGGAGGGAGGGCTAATCAAAATCTAAGAGGATATAAATAAATCATATGGGATCCTACTTTTTTGGACAATGGAACTCAAGAGCCATAGATTGATGCTAGAAAATTTTCAGTGCCAGGGACAGGAGAGCTTCCAATGAGTTGTTGGCCAGGGAGGTCCCTGATGCCCCAAAACATTATAGGCCATTGCCAAGGCCCTTGGTTTCTCACCAGGAATAGATGGTAAGACCCTATTGCTGAAGACTCCACATACTTGGGCTTCAAGGCCACTGAGAAATCCAGCTGGAACTGAGTTGATAACCTCTTCCATGAAAACCAGCTGACAGAAAGCTGGAAGAAGCCATTCTACATGTAGTTCAATGGGAGAGAACAAAATCACCAATGAAGATACTCAACAGTGAACACTGTAAGCCTTATATTTGGCCAGCCAGGCCAAATGAGCCAACAGGTACAATAGTGGCACATCTATCATGGTGGAAACCAACTGCCCTCTAATTAGACTGGAGGCCCATTCCATGGGAGGAAATACATCCCTCATACTGAAAGCTTAAAACAGAGGTAGTCATGAGCCCTAGAGGGGTAACATCTGCTGTTGTCTGGTTAAATGTATATACTATGCTTATCAAACTGCCCAGTAAGCACTTTTCTTAATGTTCATACCATTATATTAATGCTACTGTCATTTTTGGTAGAGAATCTTCTCTTTTTAGATGGCAGTGACCTTGGGACGACTCATAAGGTATCATGGTTCTGGAAAGAAGTGATCAGAGTGCTCAATACTGCAATACTCAATACTGCAATATCTCTATCACATCTTCCAAGGCTCAGGGTCTAATGCTGAAGAGGTGGTGGAAAGAATGTAAGAACTAAAGGAAGGGTAGGACTCCTTACAATGTGCTCACTCTGGACACAAAATGGCCTGGATATCCATGACCTCATAATGCCTGACACTACCTACACAAGACCATCATAAGAGGAGGAAAAGATCATGACATAAAAATAAAAGAGACTGATTGAGATGGGGAGGGGATATGATGGAGAATGGAGTTTCAAAGGGGAAAGTGGGGGGAGAGAGGGTATTACTGTGGGATATTTTTTATAATCATGGAAGTTGTTAATAAAATTTTGAAAAAAAAATTGCCCTGAAAAGGAAAAAAAAAAAAAACAAAAAACCAACCCATATTCACAAAGTGTTGCATGTGTCTGGAGTTTGTTTGCAGTGGCAGAAGGCCCTGGCATGCCCAACCTACCTCTCTCTCTCTTTCTGTCTCTCTCAGATAAATCAATAAAATTACTTAAAAAAAAAAACCCAACCCTTGAATAGTGTTTCCAGCAGCCACTGTGGAGTTGATGAATTATCAAATTAATTAAATATATATTTTAAAAAAGAACTCAGGATTTTAATAAAAATATGAGGTTACCGAATAAAAATCGCCATAGCACCGTCCGCTCTTCATAGCCATTGAAGTAAGGAGCCCACTTCAGTGAAGAGGGCTGTCTATTCTCACCCTGGTCAGAAAGTGGGAAAGCCTTCATGCTAGGTGGCTATTATATATGTACAGGAAGATTCAAGACACGAGCTCCCCAATTTCACTGACCTTTAAAGACTAGTGTCCCTAACATTATTCCTGAGAGCTCAGAAGGACAAACCCTTTCTTCCTTTGGATAGGTTTCTAAGATCTAAGTTGTGCCAGAGATACCAATGCTAGAATCCCTCTACTCTATAGACTTAGAGTCCATGGAGTGGAAGCACACCCTGAACCCCCAAACAGGGGGTCAGTGAGGTTCTTCTCCACTCTGTGGTGCAAGTCCTATACAGTCTCCAAAAGAAGAGTAACAGCTGACCCCCGCTGCATGTCACGTGGATATGTCCTATAGAAGCATGTCTCATCTTATTGTTTGAGATAAGCTAAGTTAAAAAGCAATCCAGGGTTGGACAGAGAGTTTAGCAGTTAATGCACTTGCCTAAAAAGCCTAAAGACCCAGGTTCGATTCCCCAGGACCCACATGAAGCCAGATGCACTGTGACACATGTGTCTGGAGTTTGTTTGCAGCAGCTGGAGTTCCCAGGGCACCCATGCTGTCTGTCTGACTCTCTTCTATTTCTCTCTGCTTGCAAATAAATAAAAATATTTCTAAAACATCCAAGAGGCTGAAGAGATGGCTCAGTCAGTAAGGTGCTTGCATTTCAAGCATGTGGACCTGAGTTCCATCGCTAGAAGGCATGTGAAAAAGCTGGCCGTGGTGGCACAAGCTTGTCATCCTGGCTCTGGGAAGGTAACTCAGCCAACCTGGCTTAACCTGGAAGCTCCAGGCCAATGAGAGACCATGTCTTCAAAACGGTGGCTGACGTTCCTGGGGAGCAACCCCCAAGGTTCTCCTCTGGCCTCCACGTGCATCCATGTACACATGCAGTGCACATGCATACACATTTGCATCCCCCACACACATGCACACATGTGCATTTAAAAGAAGAAAGGGAGCCAGGCGTGGTGGTGCACGCCCTTAATCCCAGCACTTGGGAGGCAGAGGTAGGTGGATCGCCATGAGTTTGAGGCCACCTTGAGACTACACAGTGAGTTCCAGGTCAACCTGGGCTAGAATGAGACCCTACCTTGAAAAACCAAAAAAAAGAAAAAAAAAATTAATTAATTAAATTAAGTTTAAAAATAAAAGAAGAAAGGGGCTAGAGAGATGGCTTAGTGGTTAAGGCACTTGCCTGTGAAGCTTAAGGACCCATGTTGGACTCTCCAGATCCCACGTAAGCCAGATGCACAAAGGTGAGTGCAAGGTCACACATGCCCACTAGGTGGCGCAAGCATCTGGAGTTTGATTTCAGTGGCTGAGGCCCTGATGCACCAATTTTCTCTCTCTCCCTAAAATAAAAGCATAAAATAAAAGAAGAAAGTCAAACAACTCAGGGGAGTTTGTGGTACATAAACACAATTGCTTGTGGGCTTCAGCCAACACAGTGGAAAGCACAGGGAAGCTGAGACCAGCTGTGGCGAGGGCTGAGGGGAATGAACCCTAAAGACCAAGGCAAGTTCCCACCTCTGAGGCAATACAGAACCCCACGATGTATTAGAGCTCAGGCTTGAGCTAGCACGTGGCGCTACTGAGACCCAGCCAAGCAGAGCCCTCCACATAGGACAAGTGGCTGGTGGCCAGGGAATTCAAGAAAGGACAGTTAAGTGAGCAGCAGGTGTCAGAACGGCGGATGAGAGGGAGAGCTCCACCCCGGCCAGTCCACGGGAGAGGGCTTAGGGCTGAGTGGCAAAACCAGGTCATATCTAAGCATGCAATGCCTCTCTTCTTTCTTTCTTCTCCAGTGTCCTCCCCTTATCAGACTCTGTAAGCTCTCTTCCCGGAAAAGGACTTGAGTCAATGTCCTCTGAGTCATTCTTAGCACCCAACTAATCCAGCCAGCAGCAACTCCCCTTCCCTTCCCTTCCCTTCCCTTCCCTTCCCTTCCCTTCCCTTCCCTTCCCTTCCCTTCCCTTCCCTTCCCTTCCCTTCCCTTCCCTTCCCTTCCCTTCCCTTCCCTTCCCTTCCCTTTCCTTCTCCTCCCTTCCCTTCCCTTCCCTTCCCTTTCCTTCCCTTCCCTTTCCTTCTCCTCCCTTCCCTTCCCTTCCCTTCCCTTCCCTTCCCTTCCCCTGCCTTTCCCTTCCCTTCCCTTCCCTTCCCTTCCCTTTCCTTCTCCTCCCTTCCCTTCCCTTCCCTTCCCCTGCCTTCCCCTGCCTTCTCCTCCCTTCCCTTCCCCTCCCCTCACTTCCCTTCCCTTCCCTTCTCCTGCCTTTCCCTCCCTTCCCTTCCCTTCCCTTCCCTTCCCTTCCCTTCCCTTCTCCTGCCTTCCCCTTCCCTTCCCTTCCCTTCCCTTCCCTTCCCTTCCCTTCCCTTCCCTTCCCTTCCCTTCCCTTCCCTTCCCTTCCCTTCCCTTCCCTTCCCTTCCCTTCCCTTCCCTTCCCTTCCCTTCCCTTCCCTTCCCTTGCCTTGCCTTGCCTTGCCTTGCCTTGCCTTGCCTTGCCTTGCCTTGCCTTGCCTTGCCTTGCCTTGCCTTGCCCTGCCTTCCCCTCCCTTCCCTTCCCTTCCCCTCCCCTCCCCTCCCCTCCCCTCCCCTCCCTTCCCTTCCCTTCCCTTCCCTTCCCTTCCCTTCCCTTCCCTTCCCTTCCCTTCCCTTCCCTTCCCTTCCCTTCCCTTCCCTTCCCTTCCCTTCCCTTTTCTTCCTTTCCTTTCCTCTCCCTTCCATTCTTTATTTTTGCATGTGATTATGTGTGGTGTGGTGTGCATGAGTGTGTGCGCACAAGTGCACCTGTGCACATTCATACGGAGGCAGGCCAGAGGTCAAAGTTAGGGGTCTTCCCGAGTCATTTCCACCTTATTCTTTGAGAGTGGGTCTCTTGTTGAACCTAGAGCTCACTGATTTGGCCAGACCAGCTAGCCTGTGAGGCCCAGGCAGTCCCTACGTGATGGTTAAGTTTTGTTGGCAACTTCGCCAGAATGGAATGAGAGATGCTCCTCTTGGGTGGATCTCTGCGGGCATTGCCGGGAAACGTAACGGAGGGAGGAAGTCCTTCCGCCAGAGTGAGTGGCCCCTTCCCTAGGGGGACCGTGTATAAGGAGACTCTAGGAGAGCACCAGAAAAGAAGTCACTTTTTTTCTTTTGTCCTCCCTTGCTGCTCAGGTGTGTGCTTCTGTTTTTGGTTTGGCCTCCTGGACTGAGTGGATACTGGGTCCAAGGACTCATCAACCTGCCTCTTGCCTTGTGGACAGAGTGACTGCCTGGTTCTTGAACTGAACTTCCCACCTGTCATTCAATCTCACAGGCTGAGCACTTAGCCAGTCCTACAGTTCCTCAGTCTGCCTCTAGCCTCATGGACAGAGAAGCTGCCAGATTCCTCTACTTTCTAGGCTGTAGACAGCTATCACTGGACTTCCCAGCCCATAAATTGTAAGCTAATCCAGTAAATCCCCCCTTTTTAAAAAATAATTTATTTGTTTGCAAACAGAGAGAGAGAGAATGAACATGCCAGATCCTCTAACCACTATAAACGAACTCCGGATGTATGCACTACCTTGTGCATCTGGCTTTATGTAGATGCTGGAGAATTGAACCTGGGTCGTTAACTTTGCAAGCAAGCGCCTTAACCTCTGGGCCATCTCTCCAGCCCCAAATCTCCCCTTTAATACACATTCGTCCTATCCGTTCTGTGCTTCGAGAGAACCTTGACTCACATACCCCGCCTCTGCTCCTCAGCACTGGGAGGACAGGGGCATACCACCTTGCCTGGCATTTCTACATGGCTATGGGGACCCCAACTCAGGTCCTTATGCTTGCGTGGCAAGCCTTTTCCCCACTAAACCATCTCCTTGGCCCTCTTGACTTTTCTTTACAGTGGGGACAGAATCCTGGGACTCGAGCATTCTAGGTAAATGCTCTATCACCAGGACAGTGCCCAGGACTGGTACCAACTTCCTGCTAAAACAGCTTCTCCTCCTCTCACCTGTTTTCCCCTAAAGGAGTTCCTGCTTGGGACTTTATCTCCAACCACACTTCATTCTTCTTTAAAGTAGAAGGGTCATGAAGGCAGGGACTATATTGTTCCCCCCCCCACCACCCCGCTCCCACTTCATCTTGCCCATAGTAGGTCCTGGAGTCATGGAACATAATCATGGATCAGATACAGATACACCAGGAAGCATGGTGGAGGGTCAGGAGAGACGGCTGTAGGTTCAGATGTGCCCTTTCAAAAAGATACTGTGAAGTCCAAACTCTCTACTGAGACCCTATTTGGTAATGGGATTTTTGAGGATATAGGTCATTAAAATGAGTTCTAATTTAATCTGACTGGTGGCCTCATAAAAAGGGAAAAAGTTGGACACAGACCCAGGCATGCACAGAGGGAGGCTTAGCCGAAGACAAGGAGGAGAACGTTGCGTGATACTGGAATTGCGCTGTCGCAAAACACCTTACATCGGGAACTAGCGAGCTGGAAAAGGGAGGGAAGATACTTTTCTTGCATATTTCGGAGAGATTGGGATCCTGCTCATGATTTCTACCCTATAGCCTGCGAGACAGTCAATTTCTACTGACCTGACCCTCATCATTGTGACATTTTGTCATAGCAGCCCTGGAAACGTAGATAGCCTCAGGACCACTTGGTGGGTTCCAGTTAGGAAAGACTGTTCAAGAATCCTGATAGTAAATCTAATGACAGACGCCCCCAGCTGGCACTGAAAACCAGCGCTGACCACTGAGAACTGTGACTACTGTGGGAAATGGTGCCTTTGGGGAGGAGGAAATTGTTTCTTACTCTACACACTTGCTGCTGTGAGAATCAGAGGTCAGAATTGTTCAGAGAAATACTCAAAACCAGGTGAGTCAGCACTCACAAACTACCTTTGCTGGAGAGACAGGCATCGTGGAGGAAGCCCATGGACTCTCAGAAGCGATTGTGGAATTCGAATTTTAAAGGTTATTAGGTAAGGTATATGAGGAAAAAAAATGGGAAGGAACATGAATTTCTTCTATCCTCTGACCTTTAATTAGTTATGAAGAGAAAAATGTTTGAAGAATACATGCATCATTCCCACCAATCTGGAACTTTTCAAAGTTCCTTGTGAATAGGACAGCATGTGTGTGTGTGTAAATTGTGTAAATGTACACAGTGAGGTTCAGTTTAGAATGTTGATCGGGCTAATAAAAACATATGTCATTGGAATCTAGAAAAAGGAAATATTTAGATGCACAAGCCATTCTAATGAGCACTACTGGGAATTCCCGCCACATGCTTCTATGCACGAAGCTTAGAATACATCCAAAATTAGATGGCTTCAGAGGGAGAATCTCTAAGCCCAAATGATTTTCTTACCTTTCAATTAATGCAATCCTATAAGCTTCCTCCTGCTCATCTGGGACCCCCTCCAAGTATAACACAGAGTCTTTTAGTTTGGGTTTTCTTCTTGAATTCAAAGCTTTCCATTGGCTTGAAGTGAATCATCAAGGTCCTGTAGTAAATGAAAAATAACCTAATTTCCAATTATTTTAATGTAGCTAAGAAATCTTTGATTTGCTATCTAATATCACCCTGCTTCTGCTTCTTTTAGGTGGTTTTTCCAAATGCCATTTTAAAAGAAAACAAGGGTTTGGGGGTCAATGAGTCAGTGATCAAAAGCACTTGCAGCGCAAGCCTGATGTCCAAAGTGTGGCTCTCCATGGAAAGATGGCTCAGCGGTTAAGCGCTTGCCTGTGAAGCCTAAGGACCCTGGTTCAAGGTTCGATTCCCCAGGACCCACGTTAGCCAGATGCACAAGGGGGCGCACACATCTGGAGTTCATTTGCAGTGGCTGGAAGCCCTGGCCCGCCCATTCTCTCTCTATCTGCCTATTTCTCTGTCTGTCGCTTTCAAATAAATAAATAAATAAAAATAAACAAAGTCTGGATCTCCAGAAGCCACTTAAAGCCAGGCACCAGAAGCACGTGTGTCTATAATCCTAGCATGCCTAAGACAATGAGAAGGAATCAGGAGAAACTCTAAAGGTCGTGGGCCAATTAGTCTGGTGTCCCCAGTGGCAAAACAAATAACAAAAACAACCAAGAGGACACTGAGGTGGTTCTCTGATGTCCACACATGCACAGTGGTATGCACACACATACACACACACACACACACACACACACACACACACACACACACATCAAAAGGAGGGGAAAAAAAGAAAATAAAAAGCAAAGAGAGGCTAAAAGTGAGCAAGTCATGACTCCAATAATTCTGACCAGTATCAACCACTTTGATCACCATTGCCCCGTGAGATAAAGTAGTTCTTTATGACTTAACTATTAGAAACACACGAAAGCACCTTTGGGATCAGGGAGGGAGAAAGGATATAAAATTGGAATTAGCGCACTGATTGATTTCTTCTATTCCTAATCTGTGCAGAAAGTCAGGATGAGCAAGAAGGAGTCCGGTACAAAAGCTGAGGATGGATCCAAATGCCAGTATGTGGCCAATCAATGCAAATAGTAATACAACTATTAAAAGAAAGGAGTGCTTTTAGAGTCTTCAAACAGGTCCTTTCTTTTTTTCTTTTCTTTTTTTTGTAGGGTCTCACTTTAGCTCAGGCTGACCTGGAATTCTCTACGGCGTCTCAGGGTAGCTTCATACTCACAGTGATCCCCCTACCTCTGCCTCCCAAGTGCTGGGATTAAAGGCGTGCACCACCACGCCCAGCACAGGTCCTTTCTTGAACGTCAATCAATTCTTCCCTGTATTTCAGCCTTGTATGCTATGCTGAGACATATAATTATGTTGAGGTACAAAGTTCGTCTCCCCCGGTTACCAGTATAATCACTTATGTGGCCCCATATTGCCATGATCCTGATCTAGCTCTATTATGAACCACTGGAATCCTTCAACTGAATTTTCTCCTGGGCTGTTGATCGCTAAGTTTCTTGGGAAAGTTGCTGCCAACTGTAGAGAGAAACATATGGGGTGGCCTTACTAACATCCAGAATTCTCTCCAGTGTCTTTCCCATTCTAACAGTGCCTTTTCTCTTCCTCTTTCTCTCTCTCTCTTTCTTGCATGAAAACTGGGTTGTGATCAAGCTGGCCTACCAAGGATAGAATGCTGCTTATCCAGAACTTCAATTGACAGAGAAAGACAAGCAGGTGGGCATCCTCTCTGTCAGGTGAGGGGCTGGCTGGCTGGATGTCCTTGTTCTGAGTTGGATGGTAAGATGGGGCATTGGGATGGCAAGGGTGAGTAGGAATAAACATTGCCCGGGCAAGGGAACTGGATGGGCACCCAACCTCAGTGGTTCCTACTGTGACAAGCCTGGAGCCCTACCACACAACGTTTCTCATTTCTCTGCCTACCTACGAATTGTGCAAGTTCCTGTCACCAAGGAGCTGCTTAGATGAAAACCTTGTGTGCAGGAGGCAGGTCTGATCTCTTTCCTTTGAAAGTCAATAATCCTGCCCCTTCCTGCTCCTCAGGCTGTACCTTTCTTCTCAGCTATTTGGGGCATTTCAAAATCACAGTCACCTTGATTCCATCTCTCTTTGCCCCAGCACTCGAGAGTCAGCACAATGGACAGTTTTGACATTTCTGAGCAGAACCCTTCCTTCCACCCAGCTCTGATGTGTGCGGTGGCATGCTGCAGGCGTGTCCACGCTCATACCCATCAATTAGAATGGCAGCCCGCCCACTTCAACAAGGTGCAGAGCCAACTTCAACAAGGCGGCGTGCCAGTCCAGTCCTGGCTCAGACGAGGTCTGAAGCAAGCGACACGGCATGTTGGTGAAGAGCCTTCCTGGTGGCCAGTGCTGCCAAAGGCACGGAGGGATCTCATGATTCCCCTCCAAGGAACTGTCGCTATGGAAATCTTTCATCACTGGACATTGTTTTCAATCTTTTCATTCTCTTGCTCAGATAGAAATTAGTACTGTGGGACTTTGTGGATCTAGGAATCTTTATTTAAAATGAAAACATCTCTTGTTCAAGTAGAGGATACGAACGTGGGTATTACAAAACACAGAAAGGGCTTGATAAGAAATGTCAGGCAGCTTTCCTGTTCAGAGCCACAGGGTGTCTGCCATTTGGGGGTGGGCACCCTCACAGTCAGATAGCAAAACCTCTGCGGGGGCTGGGATAGGAGCAGAACGTGTGGCTCCGGTGACGGCTGCAAAAGTATCACATGGCCCTCTCTCTCCCAGCTAGCTCCCTGCTCCGGCTCCCCTTGAAAGGCCCCCAGAGAGGAGAAAAGGTGCAGGAGGAGACTAGGAAACATAAGCTGTTAGTTTCGGCAATTTATAACTGAAAGGAGATCTGTGAAACTGTCCTCTCACCAAACGAAGGAAAACCCCAAGCTGCCCTCCCTCTTCAGAGCATTGCTCATAATGGGCTTTGTAAATAGTGAAGTTAAGTTCAGGTGAGTTCCCTGGAGCCGCTCAGGGAACCAGTTACTGAGGACGCCAGTATCTGCAGTGCCCTCTCCTTCCCTGGGTAGCTTTGTCGTACATCTGTCTAGTGTAACAATTTGTACTAGGCAGTGTTTTCCAGATGACCAGAACCAATCAAAGGTGTCCATATTATAAAAAGAAATTAATGCCGAGCGTGGCGATGCACACCTTTAATCCCATCATTCTGGAGGCAGAGGTAGGAGGATCGCTGTGAGTTCGAGGCCACCTGAGACAACATAGTGAATTCCAAGTCAGCCTGCACTAGAGTGAGACCCTACCTCAAAACAACAAAACCAGGGCTGGAGAGATGGCTTAGCAGTTAAGGTGCATGCCTGTGAAGCTTAAGGACTCCCCAGTTCAATTCTCCAGGTCTCACATAAGCCAGATGCACATGATGGCGCATGTGTCTGGAGTTCGTTTGCAATGGCTAGAAGTCCTGGAGTGCCCCATTCTCTCTCTCTCTCTCTCTCCCCTCTCAGTGTCTCTAATAATTAAATAATAAAACAACAACAACAACAACAAAAAACCCAGGAATTTATTAGGTTGGCTTACACAATAGTTGCTGAACAATCCAACAGTGGCTGGCCGCATGCTGGTTCGACTAAGAATCCAGTAGCTGATGACTTCAAGAAGCTGTTCACTTCAGCAGTTTTGATCTTGTACTGAGGGCCTGGAAACTCCCTGGAGGATGCATGCTCTTCAGTCCACGTGGGAAGGCTGAAGAAGCTGGAGTCTGAGCTCAGCAGTGTGTGGCACCTGTTCCAGCAATAGCGAGGGGTGTGCCCACGCAAGAACACATCCCTGGTACGGAAAACCTGCAACAGGGGTAGTCATAAGCCCTAGGGGTGTAACGTCTGCTGCTGTCTGGCTAAATGTATATACTATGCTAATCAAACTGCCCAATAAGCACTTCTCTTAATGTTCATACCCTTATATTAATGCTACTCTCACTTTTGGTAGAGAAACTTTTCTTTTCAGATGACAGTGACCTTGGGATGACTTAGAAGGCATCATGGTGCTGGAAAGAAGTCACAAGAGTATCTCGATCACACCTTCCAAGACTCAGGGTCTAATGCTGAAGAGGTGGCAGAAAGAATGTAAGAGCCCAACGAAGGGTAGGACTCCGTACAACGTGCTCCCTCCAGACACAAAATGGCCTGGATATCCATGACCTCATAGTGCCTGACACTACCTACACAAGACCATCTTAATAGGAGGAAAAGATCATGACATCAAAATAAAAGAGAGATTGACTGAGATGGGGAGGGGATATGATGGAGAATGGAGTTTCAAAGAGGAAAGTAGGGGAAGGGAGGGCATTACCAAGGGATATTCTTTATAATCATGAAAGTTGTTAATAATAAAAAAAAAGTTTAAAAAAAAAAGAAGTGAGGGCTGGAGAGAAGGCATTTGCCTACAAAGCATAAGGACCCAGGTTTGATTACCCAGTACCCACATAAGCCAGCTGCACAAGGTGGCACATGTATCTGGAGTTCACTTGCAGTAGCTAGAGGCCCTGGTGCACCCATTCTCTCTCTCTCTCTCTCTCTCTCTCTCTCTCTCTCTCTCTCTCATAAATGAAATATTCAAATAAGAAATGAAAACAGGCAGACAACGCTGCTTTTTCTTTCCAACTTTTTTATATCCAGTTCACCCATGGGAAGGTGCCATCCACTTTAATGGCCGGTTTTCTCTCCTTAGTTAATCCTATCTGGAATGACCTAGAGGTGTGTCTTTTACATAATTCCAAACCCTGTGACAACCAAAACAAACCAGGCTAAGGCGAGAGATGACCTATAAAGCCTGAGCACCCAGATTCAATTTCCCAGTACTCACATAAGCCAGATACACAAGGTGGCACCTGTGTCTGGAGTTTGTTTGCAGTGGCTAGAGGCCCTGGCATACTTATTCTGTCCCTCGATCTGCCTCTTTCTCTCTCTAATAAAAATAAAATAAGTAAAACATGTTTAAAAACTAACCAAGTGGAGAGATGGCCAAGCAGTTAAGGGTTCTTGCTTACAAAGCACAATGGCCTGGGTTTGGTTCCCCAGTGCCCATGTGTATTAGTCAGGGTTCTCTAGAGGAACAGAACTGCTAGAATGAACTATATTAAAAAGAGAATTTACTGGAGTGGCTTGTGGTAGTCCAATAGCAGTTGCAGGCCCGAGAATCAAGGAACCCGGTAGCGGCTCAGTCCACATGGTCAGATCCTCAGCAGTCCCGGCCCGGCACTGCAGATGGCATCAAAGGCCTGGAGGCTTTGTGAGGAGCCACTGGGTTTCGATCACGCTGGGTTTCAATCACGCGGGTTTTCAATTGACCCTGGTCTTCAATCAGCGATGGTTCTCGAAGGCAGCGAGCAGTTCCTGCAGCCAAGTGGGAGGAAGGAAGGGGCTCTCTTCACCCAGAGCTTCCTTATATAAAGGCCCCTCTGAGCGGGGCACTCGGCTCTGGGGGAAGAGCTTCCTTCTTCAGTTCATCCTTCCTCGAAGCAACCTCAGAGACCCAGCCGAAAGGGATTTCTGTGGATTACTAAACAGATCAAGTTAACAACACCTTAGCCATCACACCATGTTAAGCCACATGTACAAAGTGGTGCATGCATTTGGAGTTTGTTTGCAGGAGGCCCTGGCATGCCCATTATTTCACTCTCTCTCTCATAAATAAACAAACAAATACATTTTTTCAAGATTAACAATCTATGGTAGTTTGAATGTATGTCTCCCAAAAGACTCGGGAGTTTTATTCAAGCTTATCTCCAGCAGCCTGGCTGGAAGAGGCGTCACTGGGCTAGATCCTGGGGTCCAGCCCTGAGGTGTTGCTGGGGCTGGATCTGACTTCCCACCTGTGGCATGCAGTGTGAGATCTGGGGGTCCTGCTGCTGCTGAAGGTTTCTGCATTGCTGGCTTGTGGCTGTGTCTCTCTGCCTGGATCTGTGAGAGGGGACGGCTCCTTCCGCCATCAGTGCAACTCCCCCTGGATCTGTAAGCTTCATCTAAATCCCTTCTTCCCACCAACTGTGTCTGGTTTGGAAGTTCATCCCTAAAGCGTGAAGCTGACCACAATACTATCATGCAATATCTTACCCCTGAAAGAAAGTCATGATTGCTTTTAAAAATAAGGAACGTAGCCGGGTGTGGTGGCGCACACCTTTAACCCCAGCACTCGGGAGGCAGAGGTAGGAGGGTCACCTTGAGTTCGAGCTCACCCTGAGACTCCATAGTGAATTCCAGGTCAGCCAGAGCTAGAGTGAAACACTATCTCGAAACTCACTCCCCCCCCAAAAAAAAATGAAGAAAGAAAGAACACATGCGAAAACTTCACTTTAGGAAAGATGGCATGTTGGACTGGAGAGATGGCTTAACGGTTAAGGTGTTTGCCTGCAAAGCCAAAGGATCCTGGTTTGACTCTCCAGAACCCACGTAAGCCAGATGCATAAGGGGGTGCATGCATCTGGAGTTCGTTTGCAGTGGTTGGAGGCCCTGGCATGCACATTCTCTCTCTCTCTCTCAAATAAATAAATAAAATACATTTTTTAAAAGATGACATGTTATATAAACAAAGCAAACTATAGCCAAAGGTACTTAAGAACCTTGAACAAAGGTCACTAGGCATTTTTGGCCAGGAAAGACATTTAAAAAAAAGAACAAGGAATGATGGCAAGGTAAAGGAGAGGCAAGACAGCTTCTTGAAGCCTCCTCTGCTGTTGCTTTTTTCCAGAAGCTGAAGGAAATGGAGCCTCATTCACAGACACTGCAGGCTGTCAGAGGTTCTGGTGAGGTGTCCGTAGAAGTTACTTCTTTTTAAAAAATATTTTTATTTATTTATTTGAGAGCAACAGACAGAGAGAGAAAGAGGCAGAGAGAGAGAGAGAGAGAGAGAGAGAGAGAGAATGGGCGCGCCAGGGCCTCCAGCCACTGCAAATGAACTCCAGACACATGCGCCCCCCCTTGTGCATCTGGCTAACATGGGTCTAGGGAATTAAGCCTCGAACCAGAGTCCTCAGGCTTCACAGGCAAGCGCTTAACTGCTAAGCCATCTCTCCAGCCCAGAAGTTACTTCTTATTGCTGGGACAAA
The DNA here is from genome assembly GCF_020740685.1 of Jaculus jaculus. Classification (NCBI taxonomy): domain Eukaryota; kingdom Metazoa; phylum Chordata; class Mammalia; order Rodentia; family Dipodidae; genus Jaculus; species Jaculus jaculus. Next base: position 93,246,453 of record NC_059113.1, on the reverse strand, counting down.
ACATCTGAGCAGAAGCAGCTTATGGGAGGAAAGGGTTTATTTCCAGCTGACAATTTCAAGGGGATGTTTCATCATGGCAGGGAAGGCGCAGCAGGAGCAGACAGCTGGGCATCACATCGTCACAACAGCAAGGAGGAAGGAGACAGCAAGCTAGCAACACCCAGTGAGGCTTGACAAATAAGGCCCACCCCCAGGGACATACCTCCTCCAGCAAGTCCCCCTGCTCCCAAAGGCTCTACCAGACGGGAATTGAGAAGGAAGCCTGGGCTGCAGAGATGGCTTAGTGGTTAAGACACTTTCCCTCAAAGCCTAAAGTCTCTGATTCAATTCCCAGGACCCACGTGAGCCAGATGCACAAAGTGGTGCATGTGTCTGTACTTCATTTCAGTGGCTAGAGGCCCAGGCACACTTATTTTCTCTCTCTCTCTCATAAATAAATAAATTAAATATTTAAAAAAAACAAAGCTTTTAAGAAGAACAAGGCCAAATCACAAACACGTGAGACAGTGGGAGACATTTTACATTCAAACCACCACCGTGTCTTTTCACTTCATCCAATAAGCACGAACAGACAAACCACATGCCACTGCAGTCATCATCAGAGGTATAGTGGTGAGTCTGAGGTGAGAAGTTCTGGAGTCCAGCTTAGTGGTGGGAGGGACTCTGGGACAGGCTAAAGGCAGGTGATAGTGACATGCTGATTTTGCTTTTAAAAAAATCAACGCATAGCCAGACATGGTGGTGCACACCTTTAATTGCAGCTCTCGGGAGGCAAAGGTAGGAATGTCACTGTGAGTTCGAGGCCATCCTGGGCTACAGCAAGACCCTACCTCAAAAAAAAAAACTATCAATGTAGCCGGGCGTGGTGGCGCACGCCTTTAATCCCAGCACTCGGGAGGCAGAGGTAGAAGGATCGCCATGAGTTCGAGGCCACCCTGAGACTACTGAATGAATTCCGGGTCAGCCTCTACTAGAGTGAAACCCTACCTCGAACCCCCCCCAAGAAAAAACTATCAATGGATATAAACCAGTACTTAGATGATATTATACATAAATAGAACTCATCACATCCTAATTTTTTTTATTCTGATCGCTATTCTGAGGACAATTTTCATCTATTTCATTTGTCGAGTGAGAATTGTACATAAGGATATGCTCCCACAGTTCGGCTCACCTCAGGTGTGTATTTATGACGTCACATCAGATCACACTGTTTGAAATTGGCATGGTGGGAAGGGTCACCCCATGAAAATCAACCAGCTCTATAATTTAGTGTTACTCTTTCTTTGCGGACAGGATGCCACTTTATAGCCCAAGCTGGCCTCAAATGTATAATCCTCCTGCCTCAGCTTCTAGAGTTTGGGCATCAGGTGTAGAGCACCAGGCCCAGTTTCCTTGAAGCCTTTAGTTTTCCCCTCAGAGATCTGGCTGCTTTTGTTCATTTAGCAGCACACTAGTGACTGATGCATTCACAAACCAAACTTACGTGTTTTGTAACAAAGATGGAAAGTGGACATGAGCTTTCAGGCAACTTTTACATTATTGTACCATATATCCCCAGTGCTGACCTTGGCTTTCTAGAATCTCCCAAATTGTCCTTCAGATAGACAAAAGAGAACTGAGATTAAAGGCATGGTGGCACACACCTTTAATCCCAGCACTTGGGAGGCAGAAGTAGGAGGATCACTGAGAGTTCAAGGCCACCCTGAGACTACATAATGAATTCCAGATCAGCCTGGACTACAGTGAGACCCTACCTTGAAAAACAAAAACAAAAACAAAAACAAAGCAAAGAAACGAAAGAAAGAGAGAACTGAAAATAAAAAGAAGCTATTAAGTTACTAGAGGTCCTAAAGTCCCTCATTCTCTCTCTCCCTCTCTCTCTAATAGATAAATAAAATACATTTGAAAAGAAAAAAGAGATCCAGGGAGATGGCTTAGCGGTTAAGGCACTTGCCTGTGAAGCTTAAGGACTCAGGTTTGACTCCCCAGTACCCAAGTAAGCCAGCCACTTGGTGACACATGCATCTGGAGTCTGTTTGCAGGGGCTAGAGGTCTTGGAGTACCCATTCTTATTCTCTCTCTCTCTCTCTCTCTCTCTCTCTCATAAATAAATATAAAGGGGAAAAAAGCTATTATGTTAGGTTCGAGGAATGAGATCAGAAGTACAGAAAGGAAGGAGGTCAGGAGAGAGAAAAAGAGAAGGTAGACATGACCTTTACTCAGTCACCTATTTATAGATGATATTACCCACAGAAAATAGATGTGTGTAAATTATGTGTGTGGATAAGACAATAATGTCAGGTGTCATCCTAAGGAATTCCATCAACCTTTTTTTTTCTTTTTGGTTTTTTTCGAGGTAGGGTTTCACTCTATCCCAGGCTGACCTGGAATTCACTCTGGAGTCTCAGGGTGGCCTTGAACTCATGGCGATCCTCCTACCTCTGCCTCCTGAGTGCTGGGATTAAAGGTGTGCACCACCACGCCCAGCTCTGGTTTTTCGAGGTAAGGTCTCACTCTGGCCCAGGCTCACCTGGAATTCACTACGTAGTGTCTCAGGGTGGCCTCGAACTCTCAGTGATCCTTCTACCTCTGCCTCCCGAGTGCTGGAATTAAAGGCATGTGCCACCATGCCCAGCTTATCAGCCTTTTGAGACAAGTCTTACATTGGCCTTTAGCTCACCAAACAGGCTAGGTTAGCTAGCCAGCAAGCCCCGAGGATCCTTCCGTCTCTCCCTCCTAGCACTGGGATGACCAGTGTGAACCAGCACATGCAGCATTTTTCCGTGGGAACTTGGTATTGAGATGAGGTCCACATGCTTACTCAGTAAGCACTTGACCCGAGCATTCTCCTCTGCCCCTAGAAAACACCTTTTAATAATGTATGAACTAGTTGTTTTGGGGTACCATAACCTAGCCACCTTGATACAAAAGTCACCCCCACAACTTCTGAATTTAGGGAAACAGTTTGTCAAGAGTTCAAGGAAGTTTTTTAAATACATTTTTCAGTAGAGATAGAACAGTCAAAAACGCACCATATGGGTCTGGGAAGATTGCTCGGTGGTTAAGGGGACTTGTTTGCAAAGCCTGCCAGTCCAGGTTCAATTCCCCAGCCACCGCATAAATCCGGATGCAAAGTGGCATACATGTATCTGTGATTCCAAAAGGCCTGTGACTATGGGAACTATGGGAGGCAGAGCCAGGAGAATACAGTGCTCATGGGCCAGCTTGTCTGCAGTTTGTGGTCTGAAGCAAAAGACCCTGTTGCAAAGAAAGTGGAGCGCAGACACCTTGAAGTTCTTCTCTGACTTTACCAGCACCCCTTTTCACATGATAAATATTTTTTTTGTTGGTTTTTATTTATTTATTTGAGAGAGAGAGAGAGAGAGAGAGAGAGAGAATGGGCGCTCCAGGGCTTCCAGCCACTGCAAATGAACTCCAGACGCGTGCGCCCCCTTGTGCATTTGGCTAACGTGGGTCCTGGGGATTCGGGCCTCGAACCGGAGTCCTTAGGCTTCACAGGCAAGCGCTTAACCGCTAAGCCATCTTTCCAGCAAGATAAGTAATTTTTTTTAAGTACCTAACACATCTAAGTAAATTGTGAAACTGAAGTCATGATTTTCCTCGTTCTGGAGAAACATAACAGTTGCCAAATGTTCATCAGGATGGAAAATTAAAAGAGGAAGTGAAAGGCACTGTCTGTGTTCCTTAGACCCTTTGGACACGGCCTTTTCAGATTCTCCAAACCTTTTCCTTCAGCGCTGTTTGGATATCCACACACACTCCGCCTTCTGTGACAGCAACAAACAAGGTCGCCAGAGGTAGCGTCCCAGACAGCAGGACGTTCCTCGTTGCAGTGCATTTGAGAAGCTGCGGACCACTTTCTCCTGCTGATGAACTCACACACTGCCAAAGGCAGGGCCTTGTAACGTCCTTCAGAAGCCGTGCACAGAAGAGTTATCTTTTGGGAAACCGTGTCTTCAGAGAACATTCTGAGGCCAGACTCTTAACCTTCAGAATGTGCTTCCAACAGTTTGTGCTCTGTCTCATTGAGACATGCTGTGGCAAGTCAAATGTAGATGACCAAGACTGATGTCATTTTACCCCTTATGACCTGTTTCTATTGAAATCTCTATCGTGTTCAACAGGCACTACTTTCACTCTGTCTTTCCCACTCACATGCCAACATTTACCAGTTTTCTTACCCCTATGTGATGAATCTGCCATTTCCGGACAGTCTACCCTGTGTCCTACCCACCCTACCTTAAGTTCCTCCCTCAGCCCCTGCCCTACCTGTTCCCTGAGTGGGAACAATAATTCCACCCCTGCTGGTGTTGCTTCTTGGGGCCTCCATGTCTCTAGATGGATAGATGGCCCTTTCTGTGGGTGGCATGTAAACTGTCCCCAATAGGCTTGTGTGTTTGAACACCTGGTCCCCAGCTGGTGGTCCTGTTTGGGAAGGTTGTGGAACCTTTAGGAAGTGAGGACATGCTAGAGAAAAACGGGTCATTGAAGGTGGGCCTGGAGGTTTTATAGCCTGGCCCCACTTCCTGTCGTTCCCTGCTTCCTGACTGTGGATGAAATGTGATCAACCGACTTTCTGCTCCAGTCACCACTCTTTCCCCTCCGTGATAGACTGTATCTTTGGAAATGCAGGCTAAAATAAACCCCTCCTTTCTAAACCTACTTCTTGTCAGGGTATTTGGTCACAGCAATGAGTAAAGTAACTAATACAGTCCTTCTAGTGGTCAAAATGCATTTCCCAACTTAGGTGGCATGCCACGTTTAAACTGAAGATCATAGACTGAAGTCTTCTTGTTTGTTTCTGAGTGATTTAGAGAAAAAAGTGTTCTACCACCTTGTAGAGAAAGTGTCTCTCTCATATTTGGAAAGGCACTAAAAGAGTGAAAATGAGGCTTGGAGAACATAAAAGGAGAAGGCTTATGTTGATGTTTAATTTTATTTTTGCTCATTTGTTTTTGACCACAGAAAATTGAGTGCTGGTTGTCTTGGGACTCTCTAGACTAAATAGTCTGAATTAAGCTCTTATTATAGTTAAGAAAATGGGATAAACCACAGCTACACTGAATTTCTATACATGTCAGGAAAGTGGCAAAAAAAAAAATACCCACCTTTTGGCTGCCCTTCAAAAATGATGTTTTAAACATTTCTAATGATACACAGTGTTTTGATATTTTGAGAAAAGCCTGAGAACAATATTTAAAATATGATCTCAACTTAAAATTTTCACCCTTACCCTATCAAGTATGGAACTAATATATTTTCCTAAGTGAGAAGATGAACATTTTGGAAGAATGTATCCTAAACTCTTTGTACAGTTGACCTTTATGGAGAGTGAAATGATCCTTCTAAGGTTCTCTATCTGCTTGATACTGTTTCCAAACACATACACACACACACACACACAGGGAGAGAGAGAGAGAGAGAGAGAGAGAGAGAGAGAGAGAGAGAGAGAGAGTGGGTGGGGGGAGTGAGTGAGAGAGGGAGGGAGAGAGAGGGTTATTTTTATAATAAAGAAGTGTGATTTCAAAAACTTGGGAAAAGAGACTCCATAGCCTACCTTAGTTTACTTTATCCAAGATGACCTCAATTTACCTCTTTTCCATGTCTCTTGGTTTGATTTTACTTCCAAAAAACCAGTGTGTCCATGCTAAATAGTCAATAGCCTACTTTCATTGCATCCGCCCCCCACTCCATGTGATCTGGCATTTAACATATTTTCCAGGAGAAGGTCCTGCAACCAGACCATGATGACAGCCCTTCTAAGAAAACCCCAGCTCCTCTGCCTCAGAGTTTGCAAGCGAAAAATTACAAAGTGGCATAATCTCAAAGGTATAAGGGACTTGTAGGGGTGGCATGTGCAGAATTCACTAAAGGACCTTGCAGAACTTTCTCATTGTTTTGATTTATTTCTATACCAACCTGCATCAGCGCCCTTGTCATGGCTGTGGACAAATACCCGAGCTGAAGCAGTTGATGGAAGGAAAGGAGATTAATTTAGGCTTACAGTTTTAAGGGGAAGTAAGAATGGGAGGCAGGGCTGTACTATAAAATCTCACCAGTGACACACCTCCTTCAGCGAAGCCCCACCTCTTATGGGTACAGCCTTCCTGAACAGCGCCACCAGCTGGGCGTGAAGGATTCAAACACGAGAGTCCCACGATCCATTCAAGTCACCACACAACCTTTAGAATATAGAGGTCTCGTATTTTACCAGTCTGGCATAGACATTTCCCTTTGCTTTTATAAGTGGTCTTACTACATCTCTGGAATGCTTTATGATTCATTTTCTCATTGCTTTCAAAGAAATTTCAAGTTTAAGTTCTTAAAGTGTTGGTTACTTTTTTTAAAAAAATGTAGTTATTTATTTATTTGCTTGTTTGTTTTTTCCGAGGTAGGGTCTCACTCTAGCCCAGGCTGACCTGGAATTCACTATGTAGTCTCATGCTGGCCTTGAACTCTTGGCAATCCTCCTACCTCTGCCTCCCGAGTGCTGGGATTAAAGGCACGTTTCACCACACCAGGCTTAGTTACATTTTGTTGTTGTTGTTGGAATAGGTGAACAGAATCTTTACTTACTTGTTTTCATGCTTTTTATTTTAAAAGCATTGTCCAGAGCAAAACTAATCTTGAATAATTAGTCAGAGCTGTCAAAGATTTTTTTAAAATTATTTAACAGACACAGAGAGAAAGACAGATAGAGGGAGAGAGAGAATGGGCGCGCCAGGGCTTCCAGCCTCTGCAAACGAACTCCAGACGCGTGCGCCCCCTTGTGCATCTGGCTAACGTGGGACCTGGGGAACCGAGCCTCGAACCGGGGTCCTTAGGCTTCACAGGCAAGCGCTTAACCGCTAAGCCATCTCTCCAGCCCTGTCAAAGATTTTTTTATCTTCACACAAGAATTTCAAAATCAGTTTAGTCTCCATATTGCTGGTACTAATATTTGAGAAAATGGCCACATAAACTTAAGTCACTGCTTTGCTGGCTACATTGAGCAAAGTTTGAAACTAATACTTTACATGCTCTTGAGCAGTGTAGCCACTGGTAAGTTACCCACATTCCAATAACCCCCACACACACACCACGCATGCTCATATAAGCAACTATAATATACAACTCAGTGGGTCACAAAAACCTTTGGCTCTGCAGATGCCTCAGCAGTTAAAGACACTTGCTTGGGAAAAAACAAACAAACAAAAACCTCCCATGAAAACAGAAAGGAGATTAGCGGGGATGAAGAAACAGTTAAGTGAGAGTGAGAGAAGAGAAGCCAGTGGGAAAGGGATAAATATGATGAAAATATAATATGTATGTGCGTTGCAACTGCCTCCTACTGGCTGGGACAAAGCATTCAGCCAAAAGCATCTGATGGGCGGAAAGGGTTCATTTTGGCTTACAGGCCTGAGGAAAAGCTTCAAGGTGTCAGGGGAAAGGATGGCACGAACAGAAGCTGGACATCACCTCTGAGCTCTGGCAACAGGGAGCCAACTATAATAATAATAATAATAATAATAATAATAATAATAATATAATAATAATAATGATAAGTCCAGACCCAGCAGCACACCTCCTCCAGCAAGGCTCCACCTCCCAAACTGCCATCAGCTGGGGACCAAGCATTCAAAACACATGAGTTGGGCTGGAGAGACGGCTTAGCGGTTAAGCACTTGCCTGTGAAGCCTAAGGACCCTGGTTCGAGGCTCGGTTCCCCAGGACCCACGTTAGCCAGCTGCACAAGGGAGCGCACATATCTGGAGTTCATTTGCAGTGGCTGGACGCCCTGGTGCATCCAGTCTCTCTCTTTCTCTCTCTCTCTCTCTGCCTCTTTCTCTGTCTGTTGCTCTCAAATAAAAATAAATAAATAAAAATAAAAAAAAAAAAACCATGAGTTTCTGGGGGCACATCTGATTCAAGCCACCACAACATGAATGAAATTGTCTAAAACACATAAAGAAAAGTGAACAAAAATAAACACTTGGGGCTGAAGAAATGGCTTAGGGGTTAAGAGACTTGCCTGCAAAGGCTAAGGACCCAGGTTTGAGTCCCCAGGATGCACAAGGTGGCACATGTGTCTGGAGTTCATTTGTAGCAGATAGAGGTCTTTGCATGCCCATTCTCTATCTTCCTGCCTCTTGCTCTCTCTTAAAATAAAATAAACACTTTGGGCTGCAGAGATGGCTCAGCAGTGAAGGCACTTGCCTGTAAAGCCTAACAACTGGGGTTTACTTCCCCAGTACCCACATACAGCCAGATGCACAAAGTGACACAAGTATTTGGAGTCCATTTCAGCAGCTAGGAGCCTTGAGGGACCCATTCATTCCCTCTGTCTGTCTTTCTTCTATCCCTCTCTGCTTGCAAATAAATAAATTAAATCTCTAAAATTTCAGGGCTGGGACTGGAGAGATGGCTTAGCAGTGAAGCACTTGCCTGTGAAGCCTAAGGACCCCGGTTCGAGGCTCAATTCCCCAGGACCCATCTTAGCCAGATGCACAAGGGGGTGCACGCATCTGGAGTTCATTTGCAGTGGCTGGAAGCCCTGGTGCACCCATTCTCTCTCTCTCTCTCTCTCTCTCTCTCTCTGCCTCTTTCTCTCTCTGTATGTCACTCTCAAATAAATAGATAAAAATAACAAAAACAAAAATTCAGGACTGGAGAATTGGCTTAGCAGTTAAGGCGCTTGCCTGCAAGGCCTAAGGAGCCAAGTTCAGTTCCCTAGAATACATGTAAGCCAGATGCACAAGGGGGCACATACATCTGGAGTTGATTTGCAGTGGCTGGAGACCCTGGCAGCCCATTCTCTCTCTCTCTCAAATAAATAAATAAAACATATTTTAAAAAATACTAAAATTCACGAAATAAGCCAGTTTTTATTCTATCATGAATCACCATACAGAAAAAACTTTTCTTTTTTAAAAACTTTATTTTTATTTATTTGAGAGAGAAAGAGAGAAAGGCAGAGACAGAGAGAGATCAAGAATGGGCCTCCAGCCACTGTAAACAAACTCCAAACGTATAAGCTACCTTGTGCACCTGGCTTACGTAGGTCCTGGGGAATTGAACCTGGCTTCTGTGGCTTTGCAAGTAAGTGCCTTAATCGCTAAGCAATCCTGCCAGCCCAGAAAGAACTTTTCACTTCTAAGTATAACATAACACGTTCATAGTTGTTTATTTGTTTGTTGCCCTAAGACAGGATTTGATTGTGTAACCCAAGTTAGCCTTGAACTTGCAGCGGCATTCACACTTAAAATAGTTTTTAGGTGCCTGTGAACTTACTGTCCTAGAAATTCAATAAATATGATTGTTTTTAAACGTTCACCACCAAGAAATATGGAGTGGCTTTTCTTAGGAGCAGTACTGTCTGGATAGAATGTTCTTCCGTGATGGAAACACTCTGCAGAACTGTGACCACAGCGACACGATGCCATACAGCCACTGTGCGTCACCAATGTGACCGAGGAGCTGTTGTCTCATTGTATCGAAGTTTTAATTAATTTGAATGTAAATACCCACCTCTAAGGTTATCTCTGGTTACATTTTACTTGGATAAGAGTGTCTGTGGAAGCTTGCCACGGAGTGATGTTCTTTTTGACTTAGTAAGACCAATGTTGGGATTTGCCTAATTTCCCAAGCCCTCTGACAAAAAAAAAAAAAAGAAAAAAGGAAAAAAAAAGAGTAATTTAGCTGTTTGCATGAATTCTACTTCCAGGCCCTCACTGGCAGTAGTGGAAACAAGAACTCCATCTACCCACCCAGAGAAAAACGCTGGCATGTCACTCCAGCCCAGAAAGTGACTTACCCGTGTCCCAGGGGCTCTTGCAATGATAAGCCTCAAATTAATTAACTCCCGTGCCAGGCGTGGTGGCGCACGCCTTTAATCCCAGCACTCGGGAGGCAGAGGTAGGAGGATCGCCGAGAGTTCGAGGCCACCCTCAGACTACATAGTGAATTCCAGGTCAGCCTGAGCTAGAGTGAGACCCTACCTTAGAAAACCAAAACCAAAACAAAACAAAAAAGAATTAACTCCCGGGTTGGAGAGGCAGCTTAACAGTTAAGCACTTGCCTGTGAAGCCTAAGGACCCCGGTTCAAGGCTCAACTCCCCAGTACCCAAGTAAGTACCCAAGTAAGCCAGATGCTCAACACGAAAGAGACTTCTAACGCGGCCTCCAAGGTTCAGGGAGCATTGAGGAAGAGGCTCACCATAGCTTCCAGATTTTTAGAAGGGGCCCGAGGATTGAATTCAAGCACTCAGGCTTGAGCAAGGAGTGTTTTACTCACCAAGCTACTTCCCCAGTCCCTATTCTTGGATTTTTGAGAGTGGATCACAAGATGTTCTTTTGGAACCCTTTTGCTTACTGAACCACAGTGTTGAGAGAAGCCCAAAGCCACACGTCCCAAACTGTCTCAGCTGAGCTCTCAGCCAGAAACCAAGTCTCCTTAGACCAGAGACTGAACGTAAGTGAAGATGCCATGTTGGAAATGGGTCCCTTAGTCCAGCCACCATCACCAATGCCCATGGACCAGAGGAACCATTCAGCCAGGCCCTTTCTGGATTCATGACTCACAAAGTCAACAGCAGCAGAAGATGGTGATTTAATCCATCATGTTTGTCACCTACCAAAGACACCCCTCCATGAAGTATTCTTAGAAGGAGTTTTGTAATAGTCTGTATTGATGCTTATCATATGATTAAACAGCTGGCTGGATATTTCTTCCTATGAAAACTGTGGCCAGTTCTCTCAGGGTGTTTGTTCCTCCCTCCTACACCCAACCTCCCATTTTCCTTGACTCTGGCAACCCTGGCCTGATAATACCCACAAAGAAAGCATCAGCCCGCAAGCTGGCCTCAGGCCTTGTTTGGTTAGATCTTGAGCAGTCTCCTAGTGTGGGATTTTAGATTCTATGTACATCTATCTGGAAATAGTCAGGGATTGTTAATGGTCCCTAGCGGTGGCTTCTCAGTTGACGCCTCATTCACTCCTGGTTAACTGGGATGAAGTACAGGTGGAGAGAGCAAGATGTGAGCCGTGAATGTTCTCCAGGCTCCGAGTGGCTATCCTCTGAAAGGGGCAGCAGCTGAAGCGCAGGGTGGCCATTGTGGAGGCACGTGAGAGGCTCAGGGCATCTGAGGCCAATTGAAGCTCTGCTCTGAAAGGCAGCTGCCCTCCAAAGGCATCTCTCAGTGAGGCTTTTCATAGCCTACAGGTGGACCTAACTTGACTCAGGATGAGATTACAAGAGGGCCAGAGCTGTAAATAAAGCTAGATGTGGGCCAGGTGTGTTGGTACACAACGGTCATTCCAGCACTTGGCTTACTGATGCAGGAGGATGTCACGTTTCAGGTCTGTCCCTAAGGAGAGAGAGAGACCACTAAGTGTGTAGCCTCAATAGATCTACCATGTCAAACCCAGAACTTGATAGGGAAGGGTCATCCCTACCGTGTGTTGACTCTTAATTCCTTCTGCTAGATACCCAGGATCGCTATAGCTGGATCATATAGCAGTCCTATTTGTAGTTTGCTGAGGAAACTCTGAACTGACTTCCATCTGGCTGCACTAATTCACATCCCCACCAACTGTGTGTAAGGACTCTTTCCCACCCCAGGCTCACCAGCCTCTGTCATGCTGGGTGTCTTTGATAAAAACCATTTTGACAGGTGAGATGGACTCTCAGTGTAGTGGGATTTTTTTTCTTTTTCCTTTCATTTCTGCAACTCAGACTGCGTCCTCTCTCTCCAACACTCCCAAAGAGAGCAAGAATGGTCATCCGTGGCAGGTGACAGTCACGGCAAAGCAACACCGAGAGCTGGCCTCACGTTCAGGAGAGATGACTGCTCCTCCTCCTTATTGTTTCTGGTACTCTGCACAGTCAGAGACACTCTAGTAACCAACTATAGACATGATCCCTGAGGGCTGGACAGATTGCCTAGTGGTTAAGGCACTGTCTATGATGTCTAAAGACCTAGTTTCAATTCCCCAGGACTCACATAAACCAGATGCACAAGGTGGCACATGCTTCTGGAGTTCGTTTGTTATGGCTAGAGGACCTGGCACACCCTTTCTCTCTCTCTCTCTCTCTCTCTCTCTCTCTCTCTCTCTCTCTCTCTCTCAATATATATATATATAGATATAGATAGATAGATAGATAGATAGATAGATCTGCCTCATTCTCTCTCAAATAAATAAAATAAAATAAGTGTAAAATAAAATAAAAAGAAAGCAGAAATGATCCCTAAAAGTATAACCTTTCTGTGTAGTTCAAAATATATATTTTATTTATTTATTTGAGAGAGAGAACGAGTCAGATAGAAACAGAGAGAGAGAGAGAATGCACACTCTAGGGCCTCTGGTCACTGTAAACAAACTCCAGACTCACGCATCACCAAGTGCATCTGCCTTTATGTGGGTACTGGGGAATCAAACCTGCATCCTTAAGCTTCACAGGCAAGCACCTCAACAGCTAGGCCAGCACTCCAGCCCTCAGTGTAGTTTTGATTTATATTTTCACCAACGGCTAAAGATGTTAGACCATTTTTTCAGAGCAGGTAGGTCATTTTAACTCTCTAGCTGTTCACATGAAGACCCCAGAAATTCATCAATTACAGCTTGGGTTTCCTGACCCAACACTGCCTGTTTAGGCTTGATTAGTTTTCTGTTCATAGGCTTCTGTTCTATTTGAGGGTTTCTTAAACTTCTTCCTCTAACAACCCCTTTTAACTTGATAAATTTTTAAATGATTGAGGACATAAATAACTTTTTTTCTTTTCTTTCTTTTTTTTGTTTTGTTTTTTGAGGTAGGTCTTGCTCTAGCCCAGGCTGATCTGGAATTCACTATGTAGTCTCAGGGTGGTCTTGAACTCACAGCAATCCTCCTACCTCTGCCTCCCAACTGGTGAGATTAAAGGCATGCACCAACATGCCCAGATTTCATATATATTTTCACATATATATATACACACATATATATACACACACATATATATAATTTATATGTGTATTTAAGATAGGCATATAAATCAAATATTTACTGATGATAAATCATAAATAAATTTATTTTAAGACAATTCCTTAGTGCACATATAATTTATATACTTTTACCATGAGGGCTGGGGAAATGGCTTAGCAGTTAAGGTACTTGCCTATGAAACCTAAGGACATAGGTTCAATTGTCCAGGACCCATATAAGCCAAATGCACAAGGTGGTGCATGCTTCTGGGGTTCATTTGCAGTTGCTGGAGACTTTGGCACACCCATTCTTTCTCTGTCTCAAATAAATTTAAAAAAAGGTTAAAAATAAAAGAAAATATTTTTAAAAAGATGAAATCAGGGCTGGAGACATGGCTTAGCGGTTAAGCGCTTGCCTGTGAAGCCTAAGGACCCCAGTTCAAGGCTTGATTCCCCAGGACCCACGTTAGCCAGATGCACAAGGGGGCACATGCATCTGGAGTTCGTTTGCAGTGGCTAGAGGCCCTGGCATGCCCATTCTCAATCTCTCTCTCTCTCTATCTCTCTCTGCCTCTTTGTCTGTCGCTCTCAAATAAATAAATAAAAATAACAAAAAAAAAAAGATGAAATCAAATTTGCTTGCTTTTTTAACATAAAGAATCAAATCTTGGTTGAATATTTGATACTGAAGGATATAAAACATCAACATTGTTTTTTAGAGTTGATTGATATTTTGATTTTATAATCACCATTGCCGAGGATTCTGCCTCACATAAATGTGTAATACAAATGGCAGAAATCTGTTTAGAGGCTTCAGAAACTGCTGAAAATATTGTCCTAATCCCAAGCTGCAATTCATTGATCGACTTTTTATGAAACTTAAGGCAGCAACTCAAACAGCAATTCTTGAAAAAAAGAAATCAAACATTCGAAAACAATGCCACCAAGAAATAAACCAATTTATACTTGCTGAGCAATAACAGCAAGAAGATATTAAAAAGCCTTTTCCCTCATAATTAAACCATCATATTTCGTAAGAGTAGAAAACGGTGTATGTACAACGACTTCAGTCCATACATGCAGTAATCCCAGATCCTAGTGGGGATCTGTGCTGTAGGCATTTTCAAGGGCATTTCTTGGTATGACGGCATGTACAATGTAAGGAGCACGTGTTGGGTTCAGAACCAGGCTGCAGTGAAGTCATGCAGCAAAATGGGCAAAGGTTGCCAGAAACACCTTACATCCCTTCTGCATTTATTTTATTTTTTACTTATTTTTATTTATTTACTTATTTTTATTTATTAGAGACAGACAAGAGGGAGAGAGAGAGAGGGAAAGAGAAAGAGAGTGAATGGGTGCACCAGGGCCTCTAGCCACTACAAACAAACTCCAGACGCATGTGCCACCATGGGCATCTGGCTTAAGTGGGACCTGGAGAATTGAACCTGGGCCCTTAGGCTTTGCAGGCAAGTGCCTTAACGGCTAAGCCATCTCTCCAGCCCTGTATTTATCTTTGAATTAACTTTTAGTTGTCACATGTTCAGAAACTTTTTCCAGCAGCCACATCTTTTTGTATGACCTCCACATTCAGTTACGTGACGCCATATGAGCATCACATCTCTCTTTCACCTCTCCCCTTCTAGCTTTTATGAGTAAAGTTTGTTCTGTGACTTTAGGTTTAAGAAGAGTTGACTTTCAAACTGCATTGCATGATGGAAGTTATGACTACCACAACCCTTACACATCGGCAGAAACTGCAAAATTTTTCTTTATTTGTTATTCATAAACTCAAAATTTAATGGCAGGTTTGATCCAGAGTTTTTAACTAAAAGATTGCCTACTATGTCCTGCAATGTGACTATATTCTTCTGTGCATGGGTAATTATGAAAAAGAAGAAAGCTCAAAGGAAGGAACGGATCTAACACATGGGCTACAGTCAAAGCTGGAGAGCCACCAAAGTACACTCTGACCTTGGTCTCTGGGTCCTAAGATCACCCACTGCTTGGCTCTTAGACCTCCATTGACTCTAAGATATCTCAACCACTTCCTACTTAGAACCCAAGAGACAGAGATAAGGGATGCTTGAGCCTTATGCACCCTTGTGAATATTGAGCCCAGATTCCAGCCACATCCTTGTCTCTAATCCAAGTGGTCTCTCTGGAGTAACCCTTCAACTTTGCCCCTGAGACCCTAGGAAAGAGATGATCAGAGAAATATGCCTTCATTTTTATCAACCATGAACTTGGTCCACTTCAGACCCGAAGGTACCTCCTAAGTAGAAGGTACTCCAAGTTTTACTAAGAACAAGAAAGAAAGGACGCTACAAACTCCTCCAAAAGTCCACCTTCCGGTCCATGACAGATGGGGAAGGTGAGCTGCATTAGAGCTGTAGTGTCCCATAAGGCTGTATTGGTTCCACCTTCATCAGAGTCGCTATTACGTCTCGATACCTGGGCCCCTGCCCACGTTCACCAACCAACCCAGAATGCCTGAAGGTGTCGTAAGAGCCCCTGATATTCTTGTGCACGTCAAAATTTGAGAACCACTGGGTCAGAGTCACATGGAAGGTAGAGAGCAGACCTGAAGGGTCATGGTCATACTTTAAGATCTGAATACCAGCCTTGTACTCATGTCTATGGCAAGTGGCAAGGAAACACATGATCCTAGGGCTGTGTGTGTGTGTGTGTGTGTGTGTGTTGTAGATTCAAATATGATTTTTTGTAGGACCGTAAAGTAAAACTATATATATATATATATATATTTTTTTTTTTAGTTTTTTTGAGGTAGGGTCTCACTCTGGCCCTGGCTGACCTAGAATTCACTATGGAGTCTCAGGGTGGCCTCAAACTCATGGTAATCCTCCTACCTCTGCCTCCCGAGTGCTGGGATTAAAGGAGTGTGCCACCACACCAGGCTCTAACATTAATTTTCTATGAAGCCACATAGTATGGTGGTAAAAAGTCTGACATTAATTAACTCAATTAATTCTTATTGAAATCACGTGAGAGCGGTAGAAGGATTATTCCCATTTTACATGGGATGAAACTGAGATCTAAAGCAATTCGGTAACCTTTCCACACTGTCTAACTTGCAAGTGGCAGGGATAGACTTTAGCCCAGAAATGGCTGCCCAAGCTCATAACCATTGTCTCAGTGCATTAAAATTAATTAGATAATAACATAATAAAAAAAATTACAGCCCCGTGCGATATTGGCTAGTCCTGACCCCTGCCTTTGCTGTTTGGCTTCCTTATCCGATAAATCATTGATACTTAATTCTGACCATGTAGATGGCTAGATGTGCCCACGTTTAATTAAAGAGAAGCACATTTAATTGTGCTGGAAGATTTTAAGTGCTTGGCTCTCCTCTGAGCTGGCAAAAACTCTCTAAGTTCTTAAGTTAACCCTCATGCTTCCAGAAGTTTTGCTAAGTTCATTTGAATAGCGAGAGCCTTCCCAGATTTTTGGTATTAAGGGATTCTTTTTTGTTGTCTTGTTTTTTTTTTTTTTTTAAATGAGAGAGAGAGAAACAGAGAATGGGTTTGCCAGGGCCTCCAGCCACTGCAGTTGAACTCCAGATGCAGGCACCACCTTGTGCGTCTGGCTTACGTGGGATCTGCTGTGTCAGACACGGGTCCTTAGGCTTTGCAGGCAAGCGTCTTAACTGCTAAGCCATCTCTCCAGCCCTGGTATTAGGGCTTCCTTTACAAACTCCACATCACCCATGCCTGGTTCTCTGATGTAGTAACAGGCGCTCAGGGATATCATGGGAAATGACCCTGTCCAGCTATGTCCAGGTGGAAGGCCTTTAGTACTATAATGTTCTTGGATTGTTTAATTAAAAAAAAAAATCCTTCCTTGGTCTGAAGTCAATAAGTAGGGGCTTGGGACAAGGATATTTGAATAACAGACCCTAAGAATTTTAAGCTCTGTTCTGTACCACAGAAGAAATATTTTCTACACAAAAAAATGCGTAACCTGGTAAGGCCTCATTTGCAAATGAAAGATGAAAAGTTTGTGGCATTTGCTTAATGTCATTTCTCCAGGTGTAATAATAGACACCTTGCTAATGACTCTGTGGCTGTCAATATCATTTTCAAGTTATGAGACCTCTTCAGGAAAAAAAACAGGGGAGGACAGAGAAGATGGTCAACGGGCAGTCCGGCTTTTGTTCGAACACTCTCTGGAGGATTTTCATTACCCTCTGAGTGCCTTGTCTTACCTCGTCCCCTTCTCAAGGACAGCTCTGTCTAGACAGTTCCTACTCCAACTTCCTGTCGCTAAAGCACATATACAATAGGCTGATGACCTCAACCTGACATGTTGCCCTTGCACCTAAGCTTCGAGTCCCTTCTTTTCTGCATTATTTTGCGACCTTTCTGGAAGTCAAAAGGGCTCCTCTGCCCCAGCCAGGGCCGACTGGTGATGGTGATTACAAGTGCAGATGGCTGCTTGTCCCTTGTTAGAAGTGACATCACTGTACATTAAAGACATCATATCTCCTTTCAGATTAAAATGCCTGTCAGTTCTGCTGCTCAAAGGTTGTAAATCTGCCAGAGAAGCCTGAGCTTGGGAGTTTTCATTATGAAAATATGAAGATAAGCTTTCTGTTTTACTGTCAAGAGCAGAGAGGTAGGCTTCGAGTAATGACATTACTTGAAGAAATAAATATACGTTTTCTTAGCTGAATGTTATATAAGCAAATCTTGAATAAGATAGCTCTCTTTTCGAAAAGTTTTTCAAATGGAGGCTTTAAAAAGCTGGCTGGCATCACTCGGAACGGAACTATAACTGGAGCAGATTTATTAGTACACACTTCACACTTGCTCTTATAGTAAATCAAGAGACAGAGCCAATGATTTTAGCCCTTCATTTTTAGTTGTCCAGTCTGAGACATGGCAAAGGAACACTTAACCCACAATTCACCTTCAATTTCCAAATGGAGCACACTTTGTGTTGTGTATTAAGCTATTTCTTAATATTTTTTTTTAAAGACTATCACCAAGTCATCACTGGCCAGAATGTGTTTGACCTGTCTGTTTCATTCACCCGATTGAGTAAGGTGAGAGAGAAGGAGTTTTAGTCATGGGAGGTGAGAGTTAGTTTCTACCTAACCACATAAAAAATTTAACCATTTTTGAGGGACCTGTAACCTTCCCTGCAACCAAATGCTTTTATGATTTTGAAAAGTGTGCTTTCAAATGAATCCTTGCCACGCACAGAGACCCAGTGGTCTCACAGGCAAAGACTTAAATAAAGCCCTCCAACAGCCGGGAGTCTGGGAAGGATTAGTGATTGTCCATCTAGGAAGGAAGCTTTTGTCTTCAAGAGGTTAGATTTCAGCAGGGCATGGTGGCGCATGCCTTTAATCCCAGCACATGGGTGGCAGAGGTAGGAGGATCACCATGAGTTCGAGACCACCCTGAGACTACATAGTGAATTCCATTTCAGCCTGGGCTACAGTGAGGCCCTACCTTAAAAAAAAAAAAAAAAAAAAAAAAAAGCAGGTTAGATTATTTTCCCCTACAGAAGTGGCTGCCAGCATTAATGGGGTTTATTTGGAATAGCAAGCTGCCTAGCTGTGTTTAACATTTGGCTTACTGGAAAATTCATAAAGACTCAGAGGGCTGGAGAGATCAGATGGCTTAGCGGTTAAGGCGCTTCCCTGAGAAGCCTAGGGATCCAGGTTCGATTCTCCAGGTGCCACGTTAGCCAGATGCACATGGTGGCGCATGCATCTGGAGTTCGTTTGCAGTGGCTGGAGGCCCTGGCATTCCCATTCTCTCCCTCCCTCCCTCCCTCTCTCTCTCTCTGTCTCAAATAAAATCAATTTTTTTTAAAAGACTCACATAATTCATCTCCTCAAAGCTGGCAAATTGAGAACATTTCATGGGCTAGAATTCACTTTTTTGTGATCAAACAGGGCTAAAATATAGACATCTCTATATGTATTACACCAATAAGTGAGGAGACACGCCACGATGCTTTCTCTCTTGCTTAGACACCGAGCTGTGTCCGCTGTGCATTGTATTTTCCAAGGTAAGCTGTGAAGTAGTTGTGTGAGTGATGTCTATCTGTAACCCACTCAGTCCGGGCCATTTGACTTGTGGGTGGAAAGCCCCAAATAGAGTAATTCAAATGAGAAGAGCCCCAGAGAGAGGAGCCCCAGAAAGGCTTAGAATCCACAACCCACTATCCAATTACCAAAGAGCAAAAAATACCCTCTCTGGCAAGTCCTGGAGCTTGGGTATGCGCAGTAGCTAGGTCTGTCTGAAGTTTCTTATGTCCCTCTTGTAACCTTACCTACCAGGACCTGCTCGGTGGCTAGCCTGTGAGAGCAGGAATTTCAGGTGAGGCCAGTCAATGTCAACAATATTTGCACCTACCAAGATGTAAAAATGAGGCAGGAAACAAGGCTTTCCTGTCCGTCAAGGCAAAAAATTCTGTCAGCCAGGTTGCAAGATGAGGCACCCGGGGGCGGGGGATGGGGGGTGCTCAGGCATCTAGCCCTGCAAAGCAGTGTCCTTAGTCATCAACAGAACCTTCCCAAGGGGGATGTTCTGCTCCTTTCCCCACGTGTAGAAAATCCAGACCATATTACAAAAGTCAGCAACATAAGCTAGCGGCAGTGCGTGGGAGCTGGTGGCAGGAAATGATAGTTCGCATGCTTTCACCCAGAAAATTACCCAAGGGGAGCCTGGGCCAAGGGACTCCCAATTCTAATCCAAACCAAATGCCTTGTCTGAAGCATTGGATCCAATCAGCACTTAAGGAATCCATGACTTAACATCCTCCTGGCCAGGGGGACTACGTCTCTGGGATTGCAGAATTTGGTTTGGGGCTATCAAGCTTGTCTGTCTAGCCGCAGTTCAGGCTCCCTAGAAGAACAGCAAGAGATCCAGACCCTGGTTGCCTGTTTTCTTTTGAATCATAGTCACGCTTGCACATAAAATGGGTCCAGTACCTAGGATCTTTGTGACGCAGAAGTAACAAGTCAGGTGCTAGAGTAATTGATGATCCGCCTCTTGGAACCAATTAGCACAGGAAAGTAGGGATGACTTCTGATATAGTTTGAGTGGCTGTCCCCCAGTAGATCCAGCAGTGTTATTAAAGCTTGTAATTTAGCTCTCCAGCTGCCTGGTTGGAGGAGGTATCACTGTGGATGGATCCTACGGTCCAGCCCTAAGTGACCTTTGGGGAATTCCAGTCTAAAGATATGCTGAGTCGGGGCTGGAGAGATGGCTTAGCAGTTAAGGCACTTGCCTGCAAAGCTAAAGGACCTCAGTTCGATTCCCTAGGACCCATGTAAGCCAGATGCACAAGGTAGCGTGCATAGCTGGAGTTCATTTGCAGTGGCTGGAAGCCCTGGCCTGTCTATTCTCTCTCTCTCTCTCTTTCTCTCGCTCGCTTGCTTGCTCTGCCTCAAATAAATAAATAAACAGAATTTTTTGTTTGTTTGTTTTTTTCGAGGTAGGCCCAGGCTGACCTGGAATTCACTATGTAGTCTCAGGCCAGCCTCAAACTCACGGTGATCCTCCTACCTCTGCCTCCTGAGTGCTGGGATTAAAGGTGTGCGCCATCAACCCTGGCAGAAAATATTTTTAAAAAAAAAGATAAGCAGAGTGCTTGAGCTTTGCCTGGGGTTCCTGGAGTGTGCTCGCTTGCTTTTGGTAGTGGTTGCTTTTTTCTCTCTCTCTCTGCTTGGACCTGGGAAAGTGGGCCAACTTCTCTCACCATTATGGAGCTTCCCCTGCATCTGTGCTATCCAATAAATTCCATTCCTTCTATAAACTGTCTGGTTTGGAAGTTCATCCCAGCAACATGACACTGACTATGTGACAGCTTCCCAAGCGGATTTGCTAGCCTGCCCAGAAACACAGGGTTCTGAGACTCCGCTAGTCTGAAATCAATGACAAGCTTTAGAAAGCGAAACAAACTGACAGTGAGAAACTCAACATCCCCAAGGCCACCAAAGAGCGACTTAATCCCTCCAAACATTTCTCTTTGGGGGATCTTTACCTTTTGTACCTACAGCTAAGGAATAAATAGGATCATGACACTCCCCCCCCCCCCAGCCATTACTACTTGGCCCTCAAAACCTCTTTTTCAATTGCCCTCACTTAGTAAATATAATCATGGCTGGAAGAGGAGGGACTCCTGCACTGGCTATACCTGTGCTGAAGGGAGGTCACACTGCCTTTGCCCTGGACTCCTGGACTTTTATCGCTGGACTTCTGCCAGAGGCCAACACTTAACTAGAGAGCAGTGGCCCCACAGAGCAAGCACAGCTCCACTATAGCCAGCAACACCCACTTTTGCACATAATAAAAGATCATTTGGAAATAAGGGTATGCTTTGAGAAGCAGAGAGAACCTACTGAAATTCTGCAGTTAACTTGGAAAACCTGAGCACTGAGGCCAGGGTCCCAGGCTCCATTTACATACAGGCTAGTTGCTTTACTTTGGTCCAGAGTCATCAACTATAGCACCACCCCATAAATATACGCCGCCAAATGTGTTGTGCTATAAGCGCGTTCTATTACTCAGAAGAGCGGGCAGCTGACAAACAAGAAGGAATCAGCACACACATTATGAGCTCTACAGCAAAAATGATGTTTAAAGCATGTTTTATGATCTCCAGACAGTTCAGTTATGCAGCAAATTGCATTTTGCAAAGTGGGCAGCAACAAAATTTCCCATCCTACATGTTATCTGAGCTAGTGGTTTGATTCAGGTGTCCCCCATAAACTTGTGTGTTCTGAATGCTAGGTCCCCAGCTGGTGGCAATTTGGGAATTGGATCCTCTTGGAGGGAGTGCATTTTGGGGGGCAGGCTTATGGGTGTTATAGCTGTTTTCCCCTTGCCAGTGTTTGGCACGCTCTCCTGTTGTGTTGTCCATCTGATGCTGGCCAGGATGTGATGTCCACCCTCTGCTCAGGCCATCATTTTCCCCTGCCATTATGGAGCTTCCCCTCAAGTCTGTAAGCCAAAGTAAACCCTTTTTTCCCACAAGCTTTTCTTGGTCGGGTGATTTCTGGCAGCAATGCGAAGCTGACTGCAACTTCTTACAGTGTGATTTTAATTCTCCTTCAAGTGAAAGAGGCGGGGTCACTGGCTCCCTTGTAACTGTCTGGATCAATGGAATATGGAAGAAAGGACATTACATGACTCCTGAGGATGGCTCACTGGAAGCTCCCAATATGCTTGCTGCTTATTCTAAGTCTTAACCTGCCACACAGACACACAGAGAGAGGCTCAGCAAGCCCCCAGGTGCACATGGTAGTGGTTAGCTTTGGCTCTAGTCATCATCTGACTGCAACCTTGGGAGACACCCTGGGCTAGAAAATCCAGACCTGCTGCAAATTCTCAGATAGGCACTGAGAGATAATGAAAGCCTTACTACTTCACATAGTAATTTGATTGCAAATGCATATGAAGAGAAGTTAGCTATTTGGCCCCAAATTACCATGGTACACAAATTATGTAATCATACTCATGCAATTTAGAAGCAATCAACGTGGTTAATGATCACAATTTCTGGAGGACAATTGTCTGGTTATCAATTCCAGATCCGCAGCATATTAACCATGAGAACTAGGACAGGCCTTAGTCAATTCAGTTATAGCTTGGTGATGTTATAGTGACTTCAAAGGGTTTGTATGAGGGGTAAGATATACCTGGCCCAAAACAAACACCAATTGTTTGCCAGAGATTTTTCAGGCTCTATAGACTCTGAGGCATACATAGTTCAGTGCCCCTTAAAACAAATATACAAAATTACAAATACTGGGGATACTCAGGGTTAAGCATGTGACTAAGTGTTTTTAATTTTTTTTAAAGATTTTATTTTTATTTATTTATTAGTGACAGAGAGAGAGAGTGAGTATGGGCGTGCCAGGTCCTATAGGCACTACAAATGAACTCCAGATGCATGTGCCACCATGTACATCTGGCTTACATGAGACCTGGAGAATCGAAGCAGGATCCTTAGGCTTCACAGTCATGTGCCTTAACTGTGAAGCCGACTCTCCAGCCCAGTGCCCAAGTGTTTTTTAAAAGTATTTCATTTGGGCTGGAGAGACAGCTTAGCAGCTGTTAAGGCACTTTCCTGCAAAGCCTAAAGAGGCTTGTTTGATTCTCCAGATCCCACGTAGCCAGATGCACAAAGCTGACCCAAACACAAGGACTCACATGCCACTAGGTGGCGCAAGCATCTGAAGTTCAATTGCAGTGGCTGAGGCCCTGGTGCGCCAATTATTTCTCCCCCACTTTAAAATTTTTTTAAATATTTTATTTATTTATGAGAGAGTAAGAGAGAAGGAATGGGTGAACCAGGGTCTCCAGCCACTGCAAAGGAACTCCAGACATATGTGCTACCTTGTACATCTGGCTTACATGGGCCCTGGGTAATCAAACTTGGGTCCTTTGGCATTGCAGGCAAGCGCCTTAACCACTAAGCCATCTCTCTAGCCCTGACTAGGTGCTTTGAACATAACAGTGACTGGTCCTTCTTCCTGTCCTGTGAGCCTAGGCTCGACAGCAGAAGGCAATTAGCAAACATTGACAGACTAGTTGGATTAGTTTTGGAAACAGTTTTCTTCAGGCATTCATATTTATCCATATTAAAGACTGATTTTTCCTTATGCACTAAGTGATGCAAAATATCACTTACAATGTGTAAATCACTAGGCAAGTAGCTCAGTGGCAGAGCGCCTGCCTAACATGTGCAAGGCTCCAGGTTCAATCCTCGGCACAACAAAAATAACAGTAATAAAACGTTAAATAAATAAAATGAAATCATTGGATACAGTGATTTTCACATTGGGGAATTTATCTAAGAAAATGCTCAGATTAAAATTTTGTATGTATGCATATATCCTGAGAAAGTGCCCACATGCACATATATTTAAATATACATTGTTGGTCTGGGGAGATGGCCCAGCAGTTAAAGGCGCTTGCTTGCAAACCCTGATGGCCTGGGTTTGATTCCCCAGGACCCATGTAAAGCCAGATGCACAAAGTGGCGCGTGCATCTGGAGTTTGTTTTCAGTGGCAAGAGGCCCTGGTGTGTTCATACTCAATCAACTCTCTCTTTTTAAATAAATAAGTAAATATATTTTTAAAATAAATATGTATGGTTATGAATAGTATAGGAACATAATTATTTAACAATGAGTTAACTAAATTGTTGGGTATGGTGCTGCTATGAAAATTAGCTGATTTTCACACACATGTAAAGACCTTTACTAAATATAATTAAATAAATGGATTATTCAACAAAGCGTGTGATGTTGAGCAAAAGCCAGAGTGGATGACTGACATGGAGGTGTCCTGGAAAGCTACTTCAACATTGTTTTCCTGGGAGTGATGAAATAAGAGGCAAATTTTCAGGTATGTTTGTGTTTTGTTTTGTTTTTCAAGGTAGGGCCTCACTCTAGCTCAGGCTGACCTGGAATTCACTATGTAGTCTCAGGGTGGCCTCCAACTCGTGGTGATCCTCCTACCTCTGCCTCCCGAGTGCCGGGAGATATGTTTTTTTTTAATCTGCAATTTCCTCCCATTATTTACAGAAAACCTATCATCCTTGTATCATAAACAAACAAAGCTAGGAAAAGAAAAATAATGATCCCATCTCATTAAGAGCTTGCCTTCCTCCTTAAGACTAATAAACCTGTCTCATTAATGACTCATATTTGCCCTCAGCTTTTAATCCATCTTCAATTTAAAAAAACCCACATATTTAAAATGTCATCAGTGTTTGCAGGCTTGGAATAACCTTCTGGCTTGGGTTTGGGTATGTTGGAATAGTAGTGAAATATGAATTTTGGGGGGACAGGGTAAGATGAGGTAAGAAGACACAAATGTCCTATGGAAGACCTGCCCTTAAATTTAATTTCATGGATGGAGCATAAGCGCATTCTAAAGTGTGATATAAAACGCTCACGGGGGTGGGGGGAGACTCATAACGGAGCACTTCCTTAGCATTTGCAGGACCCCCGGGGTTCAATCCTCAATACCAAAGATACTGTTGGGGTTTGAATGTAAAAGTTCCCTCATATGCTTATGTGTGACCCTGAGCCAGAGACGCTGTTCTAGAAGGCTGTGGAACCTTTAGGAGGTGAGAGGCTTGCTGGAGGAAGTGTGTCACGGAGGGTGGGCCTTGAAGTTTTACAGCCCAGCTGTGCTGGCAATTCTCTCTTTCTCTACTTCCTCGGGCTGATGTGACAATGTGACACTGGGTGGCTGCTCTTGTCATGTTTTCCCCTGTCCTAATGGACATCTCCTCAAAATTTTAAGCCCAAAATAAACCCTGTTCTTCCTCACACTGCTTTGGGCCGAGTTATTTGTTCATAGCAATGAGAGAATAATCGATGCCCATGCGCTCTTTGAAGAAACATCTGGGCAAGTCCTCCGTGTCCCCGCCAATTGGGTTGTTGAGGAAACAGTTGTCCTCTTAGCTACTTTTTCCAGGTTTGGGCGAAGTGAACAGAGTCTAAAGGAACACATTGGCAGATCTGTTACAAGAAGCTGCTTTGCAACTTTGGGTAAGTGGACACATCTTTCTGCTTGCCTGGGAAGGCCACCACAGCTCTGAATGCCTGCATGCTTCCCTCATCCCTGACAGTGATGCTAACATGTCGGACTGACATGCTCCTGAGAAGCGCCATCACGTGAACATACACAAAGACTATGTCAGATGTGCTATTATTCCTTTATCAGAAGTGAGTTTGTGACCTGTATATCATAACGATCTTTAAAAATCTGGGACGAGATCAAGGACATAGAAGGTAAAAAAGTTCAGAGCTCAGGGCTGGGGAGAAGGCTTAGTGGTTAAGCGCGTGCCTATGAAGCCTAAGGACCCCGGTTCGAGGCTCAGTTCCCCAGGACCCACGTTAGCCAGATACACAAGGGAGCGCATGTGTCTGGAGTTCATTTGCAGTGGTTGGAAGCCCTGGAGCACCCATTCTCATTCTCATTCTCTCCCTCTCCCTCTCTCTCTCTCTCTCTCTCTCTCCCCCTTTCTCTGTGTTGCTCTCAAATAAATAATGAACAAAAAAATTTTTTTTTAAAGTTCAGAGCTCAGGAGAGATGGCCTAATCATGGCATATGGTCAGGGGATGACCCAAAAGCCTGCACAAGGAGAAGTACCTTGTGGAAAACAACCATTGTCATTTAGACCTTAAATATCTCCCAAAGGCTCCTGCATCACAAGCTTGGCCCCCAGTTAATGGGAAGCAATGGGACCTTTAGGAGGTAGAAGGAAGTTGGGTCATTGAGGGTATGCCTTAGCAGGTGGTATTGGTACTCCAGCCATTTCTCCCCACTTCCCTTCCTGGCTACCATGAACAGAGTAGCTTTGCTGGCCCACTTACTTACTGTTGTGATATCCAGCTTGGCCAAAGGGCCAGAGCAAGGGGGTAAGTGACCAAGGACTACAGCCTCCAAAACTTAGCCAAAATCAAAATTCCTCCTTCCACTTGATTGTCCTGTGTATTTTGTGACATTGAAACTAACACCACAGCTATGCTTCAAATAGTCTTTAAATTTTTTTAAATATTTTTTGTTCATTTTTTATTTATTTGAGAGTGACAGACACAGAGAGAAAGACAGAGGGAGAGATAGAGAATGGGCACGCCAGGGCTTCCAGCCACTGCAAACGAACTCCAGACGTGTGCGCCCCCTTGTGCATCTGGCTAACGTGGGACCTGGGGAACCGAGCCTCGAACCAGGGTCCTTAGGCTTCACAGGCAAGCGCTTAACCACTAAACCATCTCTCCGGCCCTCAAATAGTCTTTAGATAGCTTACCCCGGCTTGCCAGCTCTCACATCTCCAAGGAAAGCCGATAGCATCAGCCCCAAGCCTTTCCTTGCTCCCAGTGGGAATGCTTTTCCCCTTCCCATACGTGGTATAGTTTGAATGGCTGTCCCCCAAGAGAGTCGGGAGTTTTATTCAAGCTTGTAGCTTGGTGTCGCTGTGGATGGATCCTAGGGCCCAGGCCTAAGGCGTTCCTGGGGACGGATCTGGAATTGCAGCCTAAGGTGTGCAAAGAGCAGCCTGGGCTCTCTCCTGGAGCTTGGGTGGGTGGTGGCTGCTTTTCTCCCTGCGTGGGTCTGTGTGGAGGGGGACCAGCCTCCCTTTCTGGAGCTTCCCTGGACTTGTAAGGTCCAATCAATCCCTTCCTTCCGTAAACTGTGTCTGGCTTGGAAGTTCATCCCAGCATCGTGAAGGTGACGCCGCGGCCACAGTTGCTTTCACCAGGGAATGTGGACCTGTAGTCTGTCTTCGGGTGGATGGTTCCTCCTGTTCTATGACCGAGGAACAGGATGGGTGACCCTTGGTGAGAGCATCCTCAGTGCGGGACTTGAACTTGCAAATGGTCCATGGATAAAAACAATCTCTGTTCCAGTTTTATTTGGCGCTTATGCCAAATACATTCTTCACTCTTTCTTCTGGGGCACCTTCTGTGTGCGAAAATTCAGAACTGCACACTCCATCACGGAAGACCAAAGTGGGGCAAGATGGACTGATGGAAAGTCACCGGTGCTTTAGGAATGGAGGAACTCTTCACAGATGACAAGAGAGGCGGCAGGCAGTTTCAGGAAGGCTGCCTCTGCCTCGGCCACAATAGTAGAAACTAGTAAAATATTATTTAAAAAAAAAAAAACACCGATGCGGGCTGGAGAGATGGCTTAGCAGTTAAGCGCTTGCCTGTGAAGCCTAAGGACCCCGGTTCGAGGCTCGATTCCCCAGGACCCACGTTAGCCAGATGCACAAGGGGACTAACGCGTCTGGAGTTCGTTTGCAGTGGCTGGAGGCCCTGGAGCGCCCATTCTCTCTCCTTCTCCCTCTTTCTCTCTCAAATAAATAATCGTTTTATTTATTAATTCACAAGGAGAGAGACAGAGAGAGTGAGTGAGTATGGGCATGCCAGGGCCTCCTGCCACTGCGTATTAATTCTAGATATGTGTGCCACTTTGTGCATGTGGCTTTACCCAGGTACTGGGGAACCACATCCAGGCTGTCAGGCTTTGCAAGCAAGCACTTTTAACCGCTGAGTCATTTCTCCAGCCCCCTGAAGGTTCTTTGTTGCTGCTCACAAATAAAAAAAGATGCAGAAAGTCAGCTTTGGGCTGTGGTCATCAGCATTAGGCACTTAATCATTGATGAAGAGCTGTCTATTAATTGTGTGGATGGGGTTGGGATAGTAAGGTTCAAGAAGTGCTTATATTCTAATTCTTAGAGAGTCCACAAAGGGACAACGTGCTCCTTAATAGTTCACTTACTTTCTATTAAATCTATGGTACTCACAGACTCATATCATGGGACCAGTTGAGTATTTAGTTATTTATTCATCTATTTATAGGAGCACCTTTTCTTTGCTAAGCACAGACAAAATATGTAAGCATTAGAAAAAGAACAGTGGGGGCTGGAGAGATGGCTTAGCGGTTAAGTGCTTGCCTGTGAAGCCTAAGGACCCTGGTTCGAGGCTCGGTTCCCCAGGTCCCACGTTAGCCAGATGCACAAGGGGGCGCACGCGTCTGGAGTTCGTTTGCAGAGGCTGGAGGCCCCGGCGCGCCCATTCTCTCTCTCTCCCTCTATCTGTCTTTCTCTCTGTGTCTGTCGCTCTCAAATAAATAAATAATTAAAAAAAAAAAAAAGAACAGTGGGGAGGGAGGGAATTACCATGGGATATATTTTATAATCATGGAAAATGTTAATAAAAATTAAAAAAAAAAAAAAGAACAGGGCTGGAGAGATGGCTTAGCGGTTAAGGCGCTTGTCTGTGAAGCCTAAGGACTCAGGTTTGATTCCCCAGGACCCACATGAGCCAGATGCATGAGGGGGCGTATGTGCTGCAGCTTGTTTGCAGTGACTAGAGGTCCTGGTGAGCCTGTTCTCTCTATCTGCCTCGCTCTCTCTAATAAATAAATAAATAAAATATTTTTAAAGCTGGGAATGGTGGCACACACCTTTAATCCCAGCACTCGGGAGGCAGAGGTAAGAGGATTGCCGTGAGTTCGAGGCCACCCTGAGACTCCATAGTGAATTCCAGGTCAGCCTGAGCTAGAGTGAGACCCTACCTCAAAAAACTATGTATGTATTTAAGAGAACAAATTGAGCCAGGCATGGTGCATGCCTTTAATCCCAGCACTTGAGAGGCAGAGGTAGGTGGATCCCCATGAGTTTGAGGCCACCCTGAGACTACATAGTGAGTTCCAGGTCAGCCTGTACTAGACTGAGACCCTACCTCAAAAAAAAAAAAAACAAAAAAACTAACTAACTAACAAATAAACAGAACAGGTTGTAATCCAGAAATAGTGTTAGGATGGATCTTAATCTAGCCAATGCTGAGGTCAGTTCCTCAGCACCTCACCTGCTCCTGGTGATGAAGGTAAAGTTAGTAGCATCCATCCTGGTCCGTGACCAGCTTGGGAAGCAGTTTTGGTCCTCCCCACTTGCCGCATCCTCTGCAAACTGCTTCAGTTCTTTAGGAGACATTAGCATGCTTTCATTCCCACGGAAGGCAGCTAAGGGTCTTCTCATGGGAGTTTATGCAGAAGCCTCTTCAAGTATGGGAGTACTATGCTTACCTCTAGATATGAAAGTTATATAGTATTTTAATATTATTTATTACTGCCTGTATTATATATTATGAAATAAGTTATTGTTTTTTATGAGAGAGAGAGAGAGAATTGGCATGCCAGGGCCTCCAGCCACTGCAATCAAACTCCAGATGCATGCAGCTCCTTGAGGCTGATAGGGGATTTGGAGAATCAAACATGGGACCTTAGGCTTCACAGGCAAGTGCCTTAACCACTAAACAATCTCTCCAGCCCTGTTGTTAATTTTTTTATATATTATTTTTCATATTTGTTTCTTGAGATGGAATTTCATCATGTTGTCCAGGCTGTCCTTGAACTCCTCGGTCCTGTGATCCCTCCTGCCTTAGCCATCCAAGCAGCCGAGACTCTAGGTATGTACAACTGCATCTGGATTCCAGTTATTTGAGGGAAATAAAAAGAGGATGGTGCTGTTTTGTGAGGTAGCTGATCACCCTGTATGTGGGGCTGACTTTCTAGAAATGTATCCAGATACCAGTGCAAGTTTTGTCCAAATAAAATCTGCCACGGCATTTGCTCCTGAGACTTTCGGATGACGGCAGATGTGATTCTTAGTGCAAGGAATCCAGTGACTGAAGGGACATCTCTTTATCCTGGTATTTGAGAGAGAAAAGCCAACTACTTAGGAAGTCAAAAATGAGAAGAGTTTATGCTATGTTCTAGTCTGAATGTTGGTCTCCCCCGCCCCAAAAGAACTCTACATATGGCAACTTAATAAACAGTGCGACAGTCTTAAGAGGTGGGTTGCTGGGTGTGTGGCAGATTCCTGGAACACTAGCTCTTGAGAGATAAAATCAAGTTCAAGGCCAGCCTGAACAATAAGAGACCTTGTCTCAACAACGACAACAAAACAAAAGCAAAAATTAAAATTAAAAAAGATGGGGCCTTTGGAAAGTGATTAATACATTTGGGCTCTCCCTCATTAATGGAACAAATGGGATAAAACATTTATATGAGTTTCCTTGCCCCCTTCAACCACACAAAAGCATTTAGAAGAAGGAGAGGAGGGGCTGTGGGGAAGATTAATGAAAACCAAGGACATAAATAAAAGCTATATGGAAACATACAAAAGTTACCAGGTGGCTTTCCCATACATCCTAAGCTAATTAAAAATATAATTTAAAAAATATTTTTAAATTTAATTAGTTTATTTGAGTGTGAGAAAGAATGAAAGAGAGAGAGAAAGAGAAAGAAAGGAAGAAGAAGGAAGAAAGGAAGGAAGAAAGTAAGAGGCAGATATATACATAGGGAGAGAATGGGTGTGCTAGGGCCTCTAGCCACTGAAAACGAATTCCAGATGCACACGCCACCTTGTACATCCAGCTTATGTGGGTCTTTGGGAATTGAACCTGGGTCTTTTGGCTTTCCAGACAAATACCTTAACTGCTAAGCCATCTCTCTAGCAATAAAAGTATAACTTAAAAGAGAATTTGAATGAAGGTACTTTACATGTGTGTTCAAAGGTGTTCCCAGAAGCCATAGGTTATTAATTGAAAATCCCAGTGTCAGGAGTGAGATACCTTCCACTGAGCCTCTAAAACAGTGTAGGCTCTTGCCGTTGTTCTTGGTTGTCTGATGGTGAGTCCCTATTGCTGAAGACGACACGACGTGCTTACAGTTATAAGATGCAGGGAAATCAAGGTGGAACTGAGCTGGCAGTTTCCTTCCTGGGGGCTAGATTTTATAATGCAAGAAGGTGCTGTGCAGGCTGCTGAGACAGAAAAGTTAACATCCATAACTATCTGTGGACCCCGTGAGCTCCAGAACTTGCCTGCCAGGCAAACATGTGGCCATTGGTGCAATAGTGGCATAGTTGTTATGGGGGTGACCTACTACTTTCTGATTCGATTTGAGACCAGCTTCATAGGAAAGAATTCAATACCCATGCTGTCAACCTGGTCAAAAGCTCACAACTAAGAAGTCACAGTCCCTGGGGAAGATGGTGGTGGTGGTGGGGGGGGTTACTACTGTTTCTATGCTAAATAGAGGAGGTCAAACTGTCTTCTAGATATTTATGTTTATACCCATAGATATGTGATGCTGTCCACCTCAATCACAGAAGTTTCTTTTTGCAGTAGACAGAAGTTAATGCTGAAAACGAGCGTCTATTGTGTGTCAACCCTAACTGGGACACCTATATCATCCCTGCCAAGGCTCAGGGGACATACTGGAAGAGGAGGCAGAAAGAATGTAAGAGCCAGAGAAAGGGTGGGGAGGGGTCTTGGATGTGAAATGGCCATTACCCTCATGAACTCACAGCAACTGTGATTTCCTGTACAAGACCGAGTCTGGCTAAATGCATATATTATGCTCACCAAACTGCCCAGTAAGCACTTTTCTTAATGTTCATACTCATATATTAATGCTACTCTCACTTTTGGGTTAGAGAAGCTTCTCTTTTTAGATAGCGATGACCTCTGCGATGACCCAAAAGGTATCACTGTGCTAAGAAGAAGTGACAGAGGCGTGCTCAGCACCAAAACATCTCTATCACACCCTCAAGGCTCATGGTCCATTGCAGAAGAGGTGGCAGAAAGAGTGTAAGAGCCAAAGGAAGGGTAAGTCTGCTTGTAATGCAACCGTCCAGGCACAAATGGCTTGCATATCCATGACCTCGCAGTGCGTGACACTACCTACACAGGAGCATCATAATAGGAGGAAAAGATGACGACATCAAAATAAAAGAGAGACTGCTTGAGATGTGGGAGGGGCATGATGGGAGTGGATTTGTGAAGGGGAAGTGGGGGAGGGGAGGGAGTTATCTTGGCTTATTGTCTATAAGGATGGAAGTTGTCAATTTTAAAAACATTGAAAATTTTTAAAAGAAGAAAATGACTGAGCCTGTCATCATTTCTTTATGGACGAGGAAGGGACTCATGAGACCCTAATCCTCCCAGAGCAACCACTGTGTGCTCTCGGAAATAAACACATGCTCATGCAAGCAACCCTCACTTAACTCATGAAAGTGGAGGGGTTTAGGGAGAGTGAGGCGGAAAGAGAATAATGTGGGATTTAATTCTATACAAAACACAACTGTACACATTGCAAGAAATTGTAAAATAAAAATGATCGCAAGAGGTGCCATTGGTCTGGAGAGATGGCTTAGCACTTGCCTGAGAAGTCTAAGGACCCAGGTTTGATTCCCCAGGACCCATGTAAGCCAGATGCACAAGGTGGCACATATGTCTGGAGTTCATTTGCAGTACTAGAGGCCCTGAAGCACCCATTCTCTCACTCTCTCTCAAATAAAAAATTTTTTTAAAAAAGGAGGTACTATCAATAATACAGAGAATAGCTATGTACCAGATACTGAATAGGTTGTTGGTGCTTTCATTTACCTTGTACTTCCTAGCCTCCAGAGCTGTAAGCAATGAGTGTGTGTGTGTGTGTGTGTGTGTGTGTGTGTGTGTGTATCTGTATGCATATATTGCATATAAGCATGGGTATACACGTGTGGGCAGATGCTCATGCACATGCGCATGGTGCATGTCGAGACCAGAGTTTGATGTCAGGGGAGTTTTTCCATCTCTCTCCACTTTATCTTGAAATAGGTTTCTCATTTAAAGCTTGCTAATTTGGCAAGAGAAGATAACTGGTAAGCTTCAGGGATTCCCTGAATCTGCCTCGCCAGCACTGGGAATATAGGTACATGTCACCATGTCCAACATTTTACATGAATATCTGGGATCTGAAGTCGGAATTTCATGCTTATGTGGCAAGCACTTCACCCCCTGAGCTATCTGCCCAGCCCCAGACTATAGTATTTGGTTACCGAGGCTAGAATGGACTGAACCATGCTATCGTATTAGCAATGTTTAGCTGAATTACATTCACTAGTTCAGAGTCGGGGAAAATAGACTCTCAAGCTAAAAGCTACCGAGAACTCACATTTGCTCTTCATGGATGGAGGCCTGGGCTTCTAAAATTGGCTTTGAACTTGACCCTGCTTGTTTACAGTGCATTGTATTGAACCAATAGGCTGGTGAAAGAAACCTATACCAGAAAAGCATATGGATTTGATATTCTACACTGGAAAATTAAGGACATCTGTTTTTTGCTATAAACATTTTTTTGAAAGTCTAAACATGAAGTACAGGTCCAATTCATCAATATTTTGGAACGAATTTAGTTATTATATGTCATAATAAAATGAATTGTATATTTTTTCTCTAGCAAAAAGAAATCAATTTTTTTCACATTATCAGTTAAAACCACATTAGAAAGAGACATTTTGAAAAATGGAAAGCATGTTTATTTTAAACAAACTTGTTAGAGATATTCTGGCAGAGTACAACCCTTGAAGATCTAAAAAAAAAAAATGCATTTGAAGAGTTAAAAGAACTGCATACGTTGGCAACCGTTTGCTGCTCTCTAAAATATTCTTAAGTTTTATATATTGTACTTTATTTATTTAAACTAGCCATACAGTTTTAATTAGTTTCACTGTGGTGGGAACTGGTTTTATTGGGGTTGGTATGCCCCACCGCAGGCTGAGTAACAGCCTATATACCACAGATTTCCAACACAAACTATAATTCATGAAGGCCAAGAGAACTCTTTTTTTTTTTTTTTTGTAGCTGGGTAACCATTTATGTTTGAGGTGAAGATGTTAATATGGAAATTTTCTGAGCTAGGAAAGAAGATGAATGCTATCACTCTAATTTATGACCTTTCATATAAGGCCAAATGTAAAGGCAACTGCAATTGTTTTATATCTCAGAGCCAGCACATAGCAGATGTATGAAATTTGGAGTGTTAGACATAAACTTTTATTACCAAATTATAAATAATTTCTCCCACTTATAATGTTCACCTTTCAAGTTCATCTTGATTAAAATACAAGGGCAGCTTCACGCTGATTTCACTGGATTTTACAGCTGGGAGAGGTTTTCTGGAGTTCATGGTGAAATATAAAGGCATCATAGCATTTGGGAGATTTTGCTGTGGTGACTCTCAAGTCATACAAAAGGGATGGCTGGTGAAGTATGGATACTTATCTTAACATGTCAGATATCATATCTGAAACAAGCAACCATGATGGAGAACGAAAAATATATCCCCTTTTGGATAGAGACATATTGCCTATCGGTCAATTAGTTTCTATTACTTCTCAGAAGATATTCTTGTTTGCTTCAACAAATAATTTTCACATCTTTATTTTAAATATCCTTAATATTTTATTTATTTGAGAGAGACAGAGAGGACACGCCAGGAACTCTAGCCACTGCAAATGAACTCCAGATGCATGTGCCGTCATAAGCATGGGTACTGGAACATTGAACCTGGGTCCTTTGGCTTTGCAGGCATGCACCTCAACCACTAAGCCATCTCTCCAGCCCAATTTTCACATTCTTCCATGAGTGCTAGAATGATCCCAAGAACCCTAAATTAGAGTGGCATGGCTTCCGTGAGTGACACAAGAACCTCAAACTCGAGCATCATGGCTGAGGAACTCTTATTGTTCAGACTGAAGGTTCCAGAAACATACGGGTCCATGCCAACATGTTATGTCAGTTAGTGCAAGACCGGACTGTGACTTTTGAAGTGTAATTCAACACTGATGTTAGATATTGAATATGCTGTAGAGAATGCTGGCCAGCCCAACTCAGGTTTTGCATTTATTACATTTATTCTCGCCATCAACCAATCACCCACATGTTCAAGAACTGTTGAATGCATTGTAAGTAACCCAGGCATGATACCTTCACATATGAATATGCCACAGTAAAGGGCAGAGCTATTTATTCAAAGGCTATAGTGAAATGGTATAAAGGATTGTAAAATACAGAACTAATGGTGAAATGGCAAGAATCTGCCTTAGTATTTCTATGCTAGAATTTGTCAATTTGAGGAATAATAGCTTTAACAGAATGAGAAAACAATCCACAGAGCAGGAGAATATTTACACTAGATTTGTTGTAAAAGAGTGTTATCATATATGTGTGTGTGTATATATATATGTATATATACATATATATATGTATATATATATGTGTGTGTATATATATACACATATATATATATATGTGTGTATATATATATATATATATATATATATATATATATACACACACACACACACACACATAACTCTTAAATTCAACAATCTATTTTTTTAATGGGCCAAAGACCTGAACAGACACTAAAGAAGAAATGCTGATGAGAAATAAGCAAATGAGACTATGTCCTCTATCATATGTCATTAGGAAATTGTAACTTAACCAACCATGAGTTTCTACCACATACCTCTTAGAATGGCCAAAATGTGAGCCACTGGAGATAACAAAGGCTGTGGAACAATAGCCAGTGCTGGTGGGCACGTGACGTCATACAGCCATAATGAAGGTAGTTCAACGCTCTTCACAAAACTAAATGCACTCTTGCTGTGTCACCCAGCAGTGACAGCACCCAAACGAGCTATTGTTTAAATTCAATTTATTTATTTACAAAACAAGAGAGATAGAAGAGAGACAGATAGAGAGAATGGGCACTTCAGGGCCTCTGGCCATTGCAAATGGACTCCAGATGCATGTGCCACTCTGTGCATCTGGTTTTACATGGGTGCTGGGGAATCGAACTCAGGTTGTTAGGCTTTTCACGCAAGTTTCTTAACACTGAGCCATCTCTCCAACCCCCAAACAAGTTAAAAACTCAGTTCTATTTAAAAAAAAAAACAAAAAACCTACATAGGAGTATTTACATCAGCTTTGTTCATAGTTGCCATAACTTGGAAGCCCCCAAGATGAACTTCAGTCAGTGAGTGAGCAAAAAGACTGTGGCACATCCACACAGAATATCATGGAACAACTAAAAAAATGTACATTGCAGGACTGGAGAGAGGGCCCAGTGGCACTTGTCTGCAAAGCCTGAAGACCTGGGTTTGATTCCCCAGTTCCTACATAAAGCCAGATGCACAAAATGGTGTGTGCATCTAGAGTTTGTTTGCAGTGGCTGGAGGCCCTGGAGTACCCCATATCTCTCTCTGTCTCTTTTTTCTGTGTGCAAACATTTTTTAGAAATGAGTTGTAATAGGGGATGGAGAGATGGCTTAGCAGTTAAGGCATTTGCCTGCAAAGCCAAAGGACCCAGGTTCAATTCCCCATGACCCACGTTGGCCAGATGCACAAAGGGTGTATGCATCTGGAGTTCATTTGCTGGAGGCCCTGGTGCGCCCATTCTCATTCTCTCTCTCTCTCCCTCTTTCTCTGTCTGTCACATAAATAAATAAAAATTTAAAATAAGTTTGTAATAGCCTGAAAAGACATGGAGGAGTCTAAGTCAGTCCATAAAGGCAGTGTACAGTATGATTTTAGCTATATGACTTCCTGGAAACAGGCAGAATCACCACAAAAAAAAAAAAAAAACTCAGTGATTATCATAGGTTGGGGGAAGGATGAAAGAAATGGATGAAGAATGAAAGATTGTTAGGGCTGTGAAACTATTAGTATAAAATTATAACTGGATGTTATTTTAAATATTTTCTTTTTTTTAATTTTTATTTATTTATTTGAGAGCGACAGACACAGAGAGAAAGACAGATAGAGGGAGAGAGAGAGAATGGGCGCGCCAGGGCTTCCAGCCTCTGCCAACGAACTCCAGACACGTGCGCCCCCTTGTGCATCTGGCTAACGTGGGACCTGGGGAACCGAGCCTCGAACCGGGGTCCTTAGGCTTCACAGGCAAGCGCTTAACCGCTAAGCCATCCATCTCTCCAGCCCTGGATGTTATTTTATTCATTTGTCAAAAATCTCCAGACTGTACAATGTCAAGAGTAAATCATAAGTGAGATTTTAGTGTTAAAAGTCAGAAATGGAATCAAAATTTTTAAAATATTGATGTGTGTGTGTGTGTGTGTGTGTGAGAGAGAGAGAGAGAGAGAGAGAGAGAGAGAGAGAGAGAGAGAGAGAATGGCAACCCAGGGTCTCTTGCCACTGAAAATGTACTCCAGATGCATGTGCCATGTTGTGTGTATCTGGCTTTGCGTGGGCACTGGGGAATCGTATCTGGGCTAGCAGGTTTTGCAAGCAAGTGCCTTTAATCAGTGAGCCATCTCTTCAGCCCTAAGGTACAAGTTGTATACTACGGAGAGTACTTGTGTGTAGAAGTAAATCAATTCTTTTTTGTTTGTTTGTTTGTTTTGTTTTGTTTTGACGTAAGGTCTCACTCTAGCTCAGGCTGACCTAAATTTCACTATGTAGTCTCAGGGTGGCCTTCAATTTATGGCGATTCTCCTACCTTTGCCTCCCTAGTGCTGGGATTAAAGGCATGTGCCACCATGCCCAGCTAGGAATCGATTCTTAGTGTAATCTTGTTTTCTTTTCCTTTCCAAGGATGAGGACCTTAGTTTGGTGTTGAGAACTCATGTTATTTTTTTTTTTTTAAGTAGGGGCTGGAGAGATGACTTAGTGGTTAAAGCACTTGCCTAAGGACCCAGGTTCGAGTCCCCAGCACCTACATAAGCCAGGTGAACATGGTGGCACATGTGTCTGGAGTTCATTCACAGTGGCTGGAGACCCTGGTGTGCCCATTCTTTCTCTCTCTCCCTCTCCCCTCTTCCTCTTTCAAATAAATAAGTAAAATACTATTTTTTTTTTAAAAAGCCAGATCATGTGGCAAGTGCCTGATGACCTGAGTTCCGTGACTTCATCATGGTTCTGTGGCAAAATGAAAGCAGCTATGAATCAGTAATTCTAAATAATTAAATCAATCAGTCAGGAATGGGACATAATTTGGTATCTTAGGAAGAAGGATTTTAGGGACAGAGCTATTCATAGTACGCTTGTTCTTGGCAGATAGTTATTTGATTTACGTGCTACTTTACTTAAGATCTTAAACTATGTGTTTCATATTGCAAGAACTTAAAATACAGCCTTATTCATAAGTCTATACTTAGTTGGTCTTGTGATCCCGGCACTGAGGAGGTAAGGACAGGCAGATGCCTGCCGTCTGCTGGACAGTTAGTCTAGCCCACCTGGTCAGTTCGGGGTCAATGACTCTGTCTCAAAAAAAGGATGGGTGGGGCAGGCGTGGTGGCGCACACCTTTAATCCCAGTGGAAGTAGGAGGATGACCATGAGTTCGAGGCCACCCTGACACTACATAGTGAATTACAGGTTAGCCTGGGCTAGAGTGAAACCCTACCTTGAAAAAAAAAAAGTGGGGCTAGAGAGATGGCTTAGCAGTTAAGCGCTTGCCTGTGAAGCCTAAGGACCCTGGTTCGAGGCTCAATTCCCCAGGACCCACGTTAGCCAGATGCACAAGGGGGTGCACGCGGCTGGAGTTCATTTGCAGTGGCTGGAAGCCCTGGCGCGCCCATTCTCTCCCTCCCTCTCTATCTGCCTCTTTCTCTGTCGCTCTCAAATAAATAATAAAAATAACAAAAAAAATTAAAAAGAAATAAAAAGGGGGTGGATCCCGAGGAACAGCACCCAAGTCTCTGGCTTCCACATGCCCATATACACACGTGCCAAAAATAAAATAAAATAAACAAGAATGAACCCTAACTTCAACTATGGACTGTGAATGATAATGTTGTGTCCATGTTTGTGTATTATGACAACATGCTCTATAAACAGAACTTTGACTCTTATGCTCTTATGGCTTTAAAGACTCCTTAATAAATGAAGGTGATGTTCAGGGTTTTGAAGAACTAGTTTTGGAAGTGGTATTTAGAGAAAGTTCTGCAAGTGCCTGTATCATCAAAGATGCTGGGAAGCCCAGATGTGAGATATGGAAGTTGGTCTTGCTGGGCGTGGTGGCACACGCCTTTAATCCCAGCACTCGGGAGGCAGAGGTAGGAGGATTGCCGTGAGTTCGAGGCCACCCTGAGACTCCATAGTGAATTCCAGGTCAGCCTGGACTAGAGTGAGACCCTACCTTGAAAAATCAAGAAAAGAGTTACAGGGGAACTTGATCTTGTGAGTTAGTAAAAAGGCCAATTCTGGGCTGCTGAGGAGTTTCACTAGCTTGTTGGCTCAGCCATTTGCTGGGGTGGGGCTTCTGAGAGCTGGGCCTTGGTAAAAACCGGCCACTGTTCTGCAGAAGAGCCAAGCCCCTGCAAACCCCAGCCTCTCCCTGCCCACCCACCACGCTCCATGCCTTTATCGTGACTCCGTGGCCAAATGAAAGCCACTATGAGTAAAAAAAAAAAAAAAAATCTTTTAAATAATTAAAACAAGCAGTGAGGAATGTGGTGTAATTTGATACCATTTAGGCAGAAAGGTTTTAGGGACGTGCTATTCATAGTATGCTTGTTCTTGGCAGATAGTTATTTGATTTACGTGCTATATATGTATTCCATATTGCAAGAACTTTAAATACAGCCTTATCAATAAGTCCAGTTAGTTGGCTTTTACTCCAATTGAACTTTGATAGAAGGAAATCTGTGCTTTTTGTTGTTGTTTGCTTGTTTTAAAGATTTTATTTTTACTTATTTATTAGAGACAGAGAGAAGGTGAGAGACAGAGAGAGAGAGGGAGAGAATGGGCATGCCAGGGCCTCCAAACAAACTCCAGATGCATGTGCCACCATGTGCATCTGGCTTACTGGGACCTGGAGAATTGAACTGGGGTCCTTAGGCTTCGCAGGTATGCGCCTTAACCGCTAAGCCATCTCTCCAGCCCTATCTGTTTTTTTTTTGTTTGTTTGTTTTTTTAAGGTAGGGTCTCCCCCTCTCTAGTCCAGGCTGGCCTGGATTTCACTATGAAGGCTCAAGGTGACCTTGAACACAAAGCAATCCACCATGTCCTAC
Organism: Jaculus jaculus; assembly: GCF_020740685.1. Taxonomy (NCBI): domain Eukaryota; kingdom Metazoa; phylum Chordata; class Mammalia; order Rodentia; family Dipodidae; genus Jaculus; species Jaculus jaculus. The sequence goes on along the minus strand of NC_059113.1, from coordinate 93,206,119 downwards.
CACGCCTGGCTCTATGCATACTTTTTTTAAAAAATATTTTTTTATTTATTGATTTACTTGAGGGAGAGAGAGGCAGGCAGATAGAATAGGCACATCAGGGCCTCTAGCCACTTGCAAATGAATTTCGGACCCATGCACCATGTGCATCTGGCTTATGTGGCTACTGGGAAATCTAACCTAGGTCCTTGGGCTTTGCAGGCAAGCGCCTTAATCGCTAAGCCGTCTCTCTAGCCCCTCTCTGTATTGTTTACCAAATCGCAGCCCCTTGTTCTGTGCCCATAATAGCAATCAAAACTTTCTTCCTTTTTGCTTTTACCTATGAGGTACTTAAAAAAGGGGAAACAATTCTGTCTTAGGAATTCTGTATCTTTGGTCGTGTTAACACATAACAGGTCTATGGATCTATTATTTGAAGGGCTTTTCTCTTTGCTATGATGATGAAAGCCCCAAGTAGGATTAAAGTACAGATTTCCTTACTGGTGTGTGTGTGTGGGGGGGGGGGGAGGTCAGGCCAGGGCCTCTAGCCACTGCATACGAACTCCAGACACATGTGCTCCCTTATGTGGGTCCTGGGGAATCGAACCTAGGTCCTTAGGCTTCACAGCCAAGTGCTGTAACCGCTAAGCCATTTCCCCAGTCCCCACTACGTAGTCTTTTTTTTTTTTAATGATTTAAAACAAAATAATTCTTTTTGAGGCAAGGTCTCACTGTTACCCAGGCTGGCCTGTTACATTCTTTAGCTTGGGCTGGTGTCGACCTCATGGCAATGATCCTACCTCAGGCTCCTAATGTTGGAATTACAGGTGTGAGCTACCCAGTGCTGGACTCCGGTTCATTATTTTAATAGTAAGTTCTTTTTCTTCTGACTTCAAGTCAGTCTTTACACTCTGTAAAGAAAGATTACACAAAGAGCACTTCTAGGTTTTTGGTTTGTGGTTTCATTTTTTGTGTTTGGCTTTCTGACCTTTCTGCTTTCACCGCACAGAGCTAATGTGCCACTCTGCAAAACAAGTATTGCTGGGCGTGCGCGCGCGCGCGCCGATGAGGTCCGGCCTTTTGGGCCCAAGCGGGCTGCCGTAGCCAGGCAAAGCACTGATTGGCTGAGGCCTGGGCGGTTCCGGCTTCAGCTGCGCCGAGGCCCGGCTTGTGCGGCGTCCGCCGTGAGGGCTCCGGATCCCGTTTGCGAGGTGAGCCCACGACCGACCGCGCGGGCCGAGCACGGGGTCCCGCGCTGCCCCGGACTCCGGGCCCTGCAGGTTCCGGAAGCCGGGCCGGGCCGCCGGAAACGAGCTTGGCAGGCGCGGGAGGGGGGAAGGCAGCGCGGGCCGGAGGACTGCGCGCCTCGGCGGGACCGGGCGGGAAGGCGCCCCGGCGCTCGGGGCCGGCGTGTCGCGCGTTCGTGGGCTGCGGGGCCTCGCGGACCTGCGGCCGCGGAGTGGGGAGCCAGGCCGGCGGGCGCGCACGGCGGGCGTGGGGGAAGCCTGCTTAGCGCCCTCACCCCTCGGCCTTCGTTGCGTCCAAGTGCAGCAGGAGCCGGGCGTGGAGGCCGAGGTAGCAGGATCGCCGTGAGTTCGAGGCCAGCGTGCGACTACATAGTGACTTCCAGGTCAGCCTGGACTAAAGCGAGACCCCCACCTCGAAAAACTGAACAAGTAAAATCAACAAACAAAGTCCGGAAGATGTAGCGAAGAAAGCCATCGTGGAACCCTTCCACCTAGCGTGCTTTTCTCTGATGGGCGCCGGTTCCTACTTCAGCAAGGACTCCACCTATTTTACCGTTGGACAGTATTCATCGTTTTCTGTTTCCGTGCAAGAGAGAGTCTTAGGCCATTCCTCCTTTTGTTCCTCCTCCACCTTCATCATCATTGAAATGGTCTCATAAGCTACTCGGCTGTTTCCCTGACTTTCGACACATATGGGTGTTTTTATTTGTGATTCCTTTTAGTTTCCCGGATAATATTGTGGTGTACTTGCCCACCTCAACTCTATTTCAGATTGTACCCTGAGACTTGGTCTCAGAGGCGAAATCATTAGATTAGATGATATGGTCTAATAAGGACCCCTTCACACACACTGCCCGCGTTGGTTCTTTTTAAAGTTTTAGTAGTTTCATTCGTGTATGACTGCCTGGTTCACCCAGACTGTGGAAAGTCCCTTGTATTTCTTTAAAAAAAAAAAAGTATTTATTTATTTGAGAGAAAGAGGCAGATAGAGAGGATGGGCTTGCCAGGGCCAGCGGCCACTACACACAGTCTCCAGATGCATAGGCCACCTCGTAGGTCAGTTTTATGTCGGTAGTGGGGAATCGAACCCTGTTCCTTCAGCCTTGCGGGCAAGTACCTTCATCTGTGAGCCATCTCTCCAACCTTCCTTGTATTTCTAATACTAGTGAAACACAGCCTCTCTTTGGAATTGTTACTAATTCTTTAAGGTAGTTTTGCTATGTAGTCCAGGCTGTTCTCAGATGCGTTCAGCCTCCCTGGTGCTGGGGTGACAGGCATGGACCATCATGCCAGGCATTATTTATTCTGGCAGCTTGAAATTTGTGCAGAATCGTAAGGGCAGACAGGCGGGCATGTGTGTGGTTACTGCAGCAGGCAAACATCATTGGTCATCTGGCATAACTTTATTCCGCAGGTGAGCTGGCCCCTGAGAGGTAAAAGGAGGATTTTCTTAAGCCACACAGCTAATTAAGTCGCAGAACGGGGATTAGAACTCAGGCCTTCTGTCTCCCAAGTGAGTACTTTTATCTGCCACGCCAGGTCTTCTCTCACTGAAGGGTGGCCTATTAGGTACTAGAATAAAAACAAAACAAAACACACTCATATCACCTGGCTTGTTCTCTCCTTTAAGAATTGTACTAATAATTTTAATGATTGGAGAGATTTGGAACACTGAGAAATAAGAAGATAAGTAAAATAAAATAAAAAGATGACTTCATCTTTTTGTAAAATATTATTTATTTATTTATTTGAGAGAAAGAGGCAGATAGAGAAAAAAATGGGTGTGCCAGGGCCTCCCACTACTGAAGATGAACTCCAGATGCATGTGCCCCTTTGTGCATCTGGCTTACATGGTACTGGGGAATCGAACCTGGGACCTTAGGCTTTGCAGGCAAGTGCCTTAACCACTGAGCAATCTCTCCAGTCCTAGAAAAGTGATCTTTCTCCCAGGACTAGAAATCCGTTACTTAGAATAATAACCCTTTCCAGACTTTGATGATTCCAGATTCTATATGTTGGCATGAAATATTCCTAGCAACCCTTTAGTATCTGAGCTGTATTGATTCAAGGCTTCTCCCATATCAAAATTCATGTTCTCAAGTTCTTTTATTAGCAGTGTATTGGGATATAAACTACTTACATCCTCCATATATTAAGCATCTCTAGATTACTAATAATGTGTAATACAGTGTAAATAGTTGCAAGAAAATATTATTTAGGGAATAATGACATGGGGGGGGAATCTACTTATGTTCTGTACAGACTATCATAGGTCTAATTGGAATTTTTTTTTCTTACAATTTCTGATCCCCAGATGGGAAACCCATAGATACTGGGAGCTGACTGATATATACCCTGTCATCTGGTTAGAATATGGCCGTTGGTTTTCATTTGTTAAGCCTTGATTTTTCTAAAACAGGGTTGCTTTGTTTAAGTTCTTGGTTTTTGTTGTTAGAGCTTCCTAAACGGTTTCTTACCTCTTTGGACATCTTGGAGCACATAATCCATTGTTGTAGAGGCTCTCTTGTATTTTATAGACTACTTAGTAATACCCCGACGTCTGTCCACTCAATTGCTGTATCGCCACTGTTCTGTCAGGAGAATGCCGAGTGTCTGTAGGCATTTCTACGTGTTCCTGAGGGTGAGGCTGAAAATCACCTCTGGTTGAGAACCTCTTGCCTTAAGAAATTACCTAGGGACCTTATAAAATGTCAGTGTCTCTTGCCTCCATAGGCTTAAAAAGTCTGCCTTTTAACAAGCATCACTGTGGACTTGGATGCCCCCTGTTCTTAAATGCAAGGATGTTTCTAACTAGAAACATCTCTTGTTTGATGGTCGGTAATGTAGTTATTGCTAGTAGCTAGGTTACTGTCTGTGCTTGACACCATACAGGCCACTGTCTGCCCCATTTACATCAGTGGGGAGAGTGTGGGACAAGGGATTTTGTTTGACACTGGCCCTGAATGTTGCTTCTATAGACTTGGTCAGTCTGTTTAAGTCCTGGGAAGACCAGATGAGTAAGATGGTTACCCTGTCTCCAGATAGCTCAAAACCTCTGTGGAAGACTGGTTGACAAAAAGGCAAATGACAAACTGGTTTGAAAAGGACTGTGACAAAATGGAACGAGGTCGTCTGGGTGAGCTCTCTCTGGAGGGGTTGGATTGCATGAAGCCGTTCCCTTTGAGAAGTGTGCGCCCTGCTGGGACATTGATGGTGGCTGCTCCTTGCTGCACTTTCTTGGGTTGTGGTTATGTTTTGTACATTTGGCTCTTTGTACTGTTATTTTCTTCCTCACTCTAAACTGTAAACTCTGTAGGAGTGGGTAGGCATTTATGGGTATAATGTTACCAAGATGTAAAGATGTCCGCATTTTCTGTCACATCAGATGGATTTTTTTTTTCCCCCTACTTGCCTATTTCTTTGTGGGTGAATTTACAGTGCTTACTCGTTAGGTTCACTCACCAGCACTACTGTCTGCCAGCAAGGTATCTTGCTATCTGGCCATTCCTCAGGTTTGGTGGGAACCTTGACCTTTTCAAAATCGAGTCCTTTACCTTGAAAGAAAGGCTTGGGTTTGGCGGGGGGAGGGGGGGGTCAAGTTTGGTTACACTTTCCACCTTGCAGGGCTTCTGTGTGAATTGTTTGTGAATCCAGCATGCCTGGCACACTGTTGGGTAAATAAAATCTGACTTCCCCCTCCACCTAGATGTTTTCTTTAAAAATATATACTTATATGTGCTGTAGGTCAATTTGCTGATATTCTCATAGTAGACTTCTCAGTAGCTTTTGATGAAGAATATACTGCCTTTGGCTTAATAGCCACTTATGAAAATTGGTCACTTCAGACAAGCCTGGGCAGAAGTCAGGGGAGGGACGGGAGTCATACAGGGGGTTATGCTTTAATCTCGAAGGGAGTTTTGCCAAGGTGACCCTGGCCAAAGGAGGACGTTCTCCTCGTCCATGCTTATGGTTCAAGAATCTTATCTTTGCTTCAGAAATTGTCAGAACTGTTCTTTCTGCCTTATCTAATTTAAAAGATGAAAACTTAAAATTACTTGAGCCAAGTGATGGGAAAAATTGTGGTGTCAAGACCAATTTACTGATACAAAATGGATTTATGGGCAAGTCATTAAGTAAGAGGGAGTACGGGGAAGCCTAATGAAGACTAATGTAGAGGATATGGCTCTCCTGAAGCGATAAAGAAAATGTGTTTGAGGCAGTCATACTCTTTCCAAATAACTTTGAAGATATTTTTAAGAGATGTAGCAGAATGTGAATATTCTGGAAAACTAATGAGAGGCTTCGTAGCTCTCCATTCAGGTAGCTTGCAGTCTGAGAGAGAAAGGGCCTATCTTAAAAAGTTAGAGTAGATAGAGGGCTGGAGAGATAGCATAGTGGTTAAGGCACTTGCCTGCAAAGCTAAAGGACCCAGGTTCGATTTCCCAGGGCCCACACATCTGGAGTTCGTTTGCAGCTGCTGAAGGCCCTGGCCCACCATTGTCTGTCTGTCTGTCTGTCTCTCTTTTTCCTCCTTTCCCTCTCAAATAAATAAATAAAAATAAAATAATTTTTTTAAAAAAGAAAAAGAGTAGATAGAGACTGTGAATGATAACAGAAATGCTTGACAAGAGCTTGTCAGACACCCATCTCTTCTTCCACCTCATACCAGAAGCAGAACCCAGGCAGGGTCTGCTTAAACCCTCCTGTGTCCTTGTCTGTTCATAAGATTGTCCTAGTATTGGGCACATACCAGGTCCTACCCCAGACCTGTTGAATAGCATCTCTCAACTGACCCAAGTGAGATGGGGGAAGCTGGCCCAGGGGTTGAGTCCAGTGTGCCCAGGGAATGAATGGTACCTCTCCGAGGTCTCTGTAGTTGTTACTTTCAGACCCAAACTGCTTTCCTGGAAGCTCCCTTTCCAGCTGGTAGATGCAAATATTCAGCCCCAGAAGCCCACGGGTGCCGAGACTGCAACGAGTCTTCTCTGGGTAGTCTCTCCAAGTACAGCCAGCCCTTGTGAAACTCACCCCTTCTTATGAACTCCAAGGACCCAAGACTGCCTTGCTGGCTACATTCCCACCGTGTGTGTAGGGTTGGGGGGGCCACTTAACAGAAGAACATGTCTGTGCTTTTTTAAAAGGCACGGGAAATTACTATTAATAACATTTTCAAGTGGTTGATAGCCATTGTTCCTAACTTTAATAATTATTTTGCAGAATTTTCATCTTAAAATATAAATAATAGAGGTAGGTAGAATTAATAATTAATCCCTATTTTTTCCCTATGCACCAGGTTTTCCACACGATGCATTAGAAGAGCTTTGTCAGTGCGAAGTAGATTCTGTTCTTTCTTCTTTTTTTTTTTTTTTTTGTGTATGTGAAGGAATTGATGCTCTGACTCCAGAGCCAAGTTTCTATCGAGCCTTCATGGTTGATTGTCTAGAAAGTGTCTAGCCACAAAACAGCACATATGCAATACATAAATCAGGTGGTTTATAGATGAATGGGAAGATTTGTTTGTTTCAGTAAACTCATTAAAGGTGCTGACTCTGTTACAGTATTTACTTTGTCGTTTTTCTCTTTAAATTCAAAGCAGCATAAATAAAATTGCTGTGTGGCCTGAGTCTTAGATAAATAGTTATAATTGTAGTTATCTCTTAAGCCTGTGGAGCTAAGCAAATGAGCTGGCAATTCAGTTGAAATGTTAAAATTGCTCAGCAAAATAATCAGTTGATTTAAAAAAAGAAAATCTTTCAGGCCTTGGGAATAGCAGCTGTGGATAGTTCAAGTGATGATTTTTGAAATTGTTGTGTTTAATGTAGGATTTGACTTCTTGCCTAAAGAGACTTATTTTCATTAAATCATGATTCTTTCTGTGTACCCATGCCCGTAACCAAGTGCTTCAATCCTCCTCCTAGCTTCCCTGTTCCTCAGATCAAACCTGTAGCAGAGGACATGCTGATCAGTGTCCTTGCTCTCTCTGTACATGTACGATTTGTTGAGCAAATGAAGCACTGGTCGCCTCGCCATCCTTCCAGCAGCTAAACCTGCATGAACTGGCTTTGGGAAATCTTCCAGTAGACTGCTGAACTGGAGTCAGCTCACTGGGGGAGTGAAATAAATAGTGCTGTTTATGGAAGAATATTTAGTGACTATTTGGATTGAAAACATCCTTCTTGGGGCTAGAGAGATGGCTCAGTGGTTAAGTCTTTGCCTGCAAAGCCTAATTACCAGGGTTCGATTCCCCAGTACCCATGTAAAGCCAGATGCACAAAGTGGCACATACATCTGGAATTCATTGCAGTGGCCGGAGGCCCTGGTGCACACATTCTCTCTGTCACTTCTCTTTATTTCTCTTCTTGCAAACAATTAATTAATTAATTTAAAAAATCTCTTGAGTTTGTGGGGCAGGTCCTTAAAATATTGTATTTGTACTAATTTGTAAGTCTCAGCAATACATGACAACTAAATATGAGTGATACTAAATTTCGCTGAAACAGGAAAACTTAATTTCTAAATCTCTCTACTCTTTGCTTAAATAAGCAGTGTTTTTATTTACAGAAATATCTTAGTGAGATATTGTTGTGTAACAAGATAAATCTTGAGGGAAGTGATGGCCAACATTGTATGCCTGATAATTAGTTTAGATGTATAATGCTATTTCTATATTTCACTCTTCCACATGAATTATAAAATTTTTTTCAATGTCATTTAGAGCACATAGCTAGTTAAGATCAAGCAATTCAAAATGCTTGGCTGTATTAGTAACATTCAGAAAGTTGTTTAAAATTATATTTTAATATTTTATTTACTTGAGGGAGATAAAGTGGGAATGCCAGGGCCTCTAGCCACTGCAAATGAACTCCAGATGCATGTGCCACCCTGTGCATTTGGCTTTTGTTGGTAGTGGGGACTTACACGCTTCACAGGCAAGTGCCTTAACTACTAAGCCATCTTTCCAGCCCTAGAAAGCTGTTACAAGTTCTGATTAAGATCAGTGATGGGCTATTTGCTGTATGTGAACTTGAGCAGGGTGTTTAGTTTCCTGTGTCTGTTTCTTTTTCTTTTTTCTTTTCTTTTGGTTTTCTAGGTAGGATCTCAATGTAGCTCAGGCTGACCTAGAATTCACTATGGAGTCTCAGGATGGCCTCAAACTCACAGCGATCATCGTACCTCTGCCTCCCAAGTGCTGGGATTAAAGGCATGTGCCACCATGCCTGGCCCCTATGTCTTTGTCTTGAGCTGTAAATAAGATAAAAACAGTTCTCACCTCATGGATAGTGAGGCTGAAGTGAATCCGCATGTGGGAGGTACTTAGAAAAGTGCCGCCATGTGGTACGCTGAACTGTTAGTTTCCAGTTTTGACTAGTGTTTTCAGAGGTAATGACTTAGCTATCATTTGTTTATAAATGCACTACTATGCACGTGATACGGGTGTTGAAGTAAGATTCATTTGAACTTAAATAATCAGTCACATTTTGGTTTCACCGCAGTTTGGTGCAAATTATTTAATCTTCCTATCTCTTAAATTTCATCAGCAAAATGGCACTATTATAACCTTCTCTCCAGGGTTCTTATAAGATTAAATGTGATAATTAATAGATGTTAATAGAGTTGTCAGCATAAAACAAATGGTCATTAACTGGTTGAGGTGGTGGCTGTAATGGGCGTTCTGCCTGTGTGTGACCCTGCTGGACAGGTGATTGAGAGACCCTGCAGTATAAACCAAGCTGTCTAGTGAGTCTCTGCCACGGGGCTGTTGTGGGGACTTCACGGGAAGTGCTGGCCACGTGCCAGCTGTACACTGCTGGAGCAGTCATGTTGAGGCTTCCTTCATGGTCTTTTGACACTTGACTTCTTATAAATATGTTAAGGGCCCAAGATGGGCTGGTTGGTTGGTTAGTGAGTAAGTTAACTTTTGGCTTTACATTGATGACTCCCTTTCCTGTTTCTGATCAGGACGGTGAAAATGAGTCTGCGGAAGCAAACCCCCAGTGACTTCTTAAAGCAAATCATTGGACGGCCAGTTGTGGTGAAATTAAATTCTGGTGTGGATTATCGAGGTAATATTTTCATGTTTCATCCTAACGGGTATAACTACAATAAGAAAATGTGACTTGATTTTTTTTTAATCCTCTTAAGTGTACCCCATAGACCAGGAAAGCATTGATCAACAGTTTTTAGGTCTTCTGCCTCTGAGATGGTTGCTTTTAGAGAGAAAATTCTCACAGCAGTATTCTTCTGACTTGCACTGTTTGTGCGGGTTCTCCTGTCTGCTGTGAGATCACATCTACCTGAGTTTCCTGGGAGTAGCCAGGGATTCCCAGTTGCCCCAGGTATGAAGAACTGAGCAGCAGGGAACACAACATTTGCTTTTGCAGAAGTGCTCAAGATTGGCAGCTGTTTAGACAGCATCATCTTATAACCTGATCTTCCCACACGTGCCCTGTGAGGTGTCCAAATGCCTGTCTGTTCTTTGAGAGTGCTCTTCAGCCTGGGCTAGATGGTGCTCAGCCTCAACAACCATCAAAAACAGAAGTGTCATGAAACCCAGTGAAAGCAAGGGTCCAGTAATAGTAACATTAGTGTTGCTAGCCTAGAGATGTAGCTCAGTGGTAGTGTTTGCCCAGTGTGCATAGGCCCTATGTTCAGTTCCTAGCAGCTAAAAATAAATGACCTCTGAAATAACTTTGTGAGGAGACTGGTATCAAATTCCATATTTTTAAAATTACAAATCCGTAATCTTCCTATATTAAGATATGTTAAATTACCTAGCATATTTTATAGATATACAGAATCAATTCATTAGCAAAGTTTTGTAGCCTTTTCTAAATAATGACAGTAATGTCTTTATATGTATGCAGCATAATTGTATTGAGAGCCTAGTACCAATGAAGTGAATGTTGATCATATTCTCACTAAAGCCACTGAGAGCCCGTGATTGCCCTGATTCACAGAGAAACCTTGTTAAGAAACCACTTGAACTATAGCTCTTAGGAGGTGGAAGCGAAAGGGCCAGGAATCCAAGCCCACCACATATGAGGCCCTGAGTTCTGTCCTCAGCACTGCAAATAAAATAAATAATAACCTGACTGTGTGGTTTGCTAACGTAAAATATATTGCCAAAGTTTTCTGGTTTTGAGGCATGGTCTTGCTGTGTCACCCAGGCCTCTGCTCCGCGCCGCCCCATGCTGGAGTTGCAATCGTGCCCTGTCTTGCCCATCTTTTGTTTGTGAGCACTGCATGAGCCCTCAGAGACAGAAAGCTGAGACACTGTGTTCAGTGTCTTCCCAGCACCTGCGCTTCTGTAGAGGCATGCTCCTTTTTTGGCTCATGTTCTTTAGGGAAAATTGTCTCTTTGTAGAAGGTAATATGTGATGTCATGTTTTTAATATTTTTGAAAATTTACTTGAGGGAGAGAGAGAGAGAGAGAGAGAGAGAAAGAGAGAAAGAAAGAATGGGTGTGCCAGGGCCTCCAGCCACTGCAAACTCCAGATACATGCACCCCCTTGTGTATCTGTCTCATGTGGGTCCTGGGGAATCGAACCTGGGTCCTTTGGCTTTGCAAGCAAGCACCTTAACTGTTAAGGCATTTCTCTTGAGCCCGATTTCATGTTTAAAAAAAAAAATTTGCAGCAAATAATGGAAAGTATGTAGAAGGAAGCAAGGTGACCAAATTCTACTATTCATAGATAATTTTCTTTACCAGTTTTGAGCCTTCTGTATGTAAACCTTACTCTAGAGATAGGATCACCTGTACATGCAACTTGATGTGTGTGTGCGTGTGTGCGTGTGTGTGTGTGTGTGTGTGTGTGTGTGTTACCCTAAACAATGCATTTAGCTCTGTAACAGCACATAGGGATTTTTAATGGCTATGTCAGAATCCTGAGTGATATACCATAGTTTTGGGTTTTTTTTTTTTGTTTTTTTGGTTTTTCAAGGGAGGGTCTCACTCTAGCCCAGGCTGACCTGGAATTGACTGTGGAGTCTCTGGGTGGCCTTGAACTCACGGTGATCCCCCTACCTCTGCCTCCCAAGTGCTGGGATTAAAGGCGTGCACCGCCACGCCCGGCCCCATAGTTTTATTTTAACTGATTTCCTGTTAATGGATAACTAGGTGTTTAACAGGGTTTTACTTTTATAAATAACCATGTTTGTGGTTTTTGTGTATGTGTAGTTTTGAGAATTGAACACAGGGTATCGTATATGTTAGACAAGTGCCCTACCACTGAGCTGTATACCCAGTTTTTCATTTATTTAGAATAATTCCACTGAGCCCGGGTTTGTAATTGTGCCAGTTGATTCTCATGGAGGTCCTACATTTGTCCATGTTCTCCAGACCTTGACACCAGCTCTCTGCCTTTTCCAATCTAATTGTCAGTAAATAATACTTCGTTCTACTTTATTTTTTGTCTTTTCTTAAATAATGATTATAAAAAATATTCCATGGTAATGCTCTCCCTCCCCCCCTACTTTCCCCTTTGAAACTCCATTCTCCATCATATTCCCTCCTCCTCTCAATCAGTCTCTTTATTTTGATGTTATGAACTTTTACCTCCTGTTATGACGGTCTTGTGTAGGTAGTGTCAGGCACTGTGAGGTCATGGATATCCAGGCCATTTTGTGTCTGGAGGAGCACGTTGTAAGGAGTCCTACCCTTCCTTTGGCTCTTACATTCTTTCCGCCACCTTTTCCGCAGTGGACCCTGAGCCTTGGAAGGTGTGGTAGAGATATTTCAGTGCTGAGCACTCCTCTGTCACTTATTTCCAGCACCTTGATGCCTTCTGAGTCATCCCAAGGTCACTGCCATCTGAAAAGAAGGTTCTCTGCCAAAAGTGAGAGTAGCATTAATGTAAGGGTATGAACATTAAGAGAAGTGCTTACTGGGAAGTTTGATGAGTATATACATTTGGCCAGACAGCAGCAAACATTACATCCCTAGAGCTCATGACTACCCCTGTTGTAAGTTTTCAGTATCAGGGATGTATTCTCTCCCATGGAGCAGGCCTCCAGTCCAATTAGAGGGTAGTTGGTTTCCACCATGACAGACGTGCCACTATTGCACCCGTTGGCTCATTTGACTTGGCTGGCCAAATATAAGGCCTACAGTGTCCACTGTTAAGTATTTTCACTGGTGATTTATCTCTCTCCCATTGAACTGCATGCAGAATGGCTTCTTCCAGCTTTATGTCAGCTGGTCTACATGGAGGAGGTTATCAGCTCAGTTTCAGCAGGATTTCTCAGTGGCTTTGCTGCCTAAGTATGCGGAGGCTTCAGTAATAGGGTCTTACCATTATTCCTGGTGGGAAACCAAGGGCCTCGGCAATGGCTTATAATGTTTTGGGGGCATCAGGGACCTCCCTGGCCAACAACTCACTAGAAAGTATCCCATCCCTGGCACTGAAAATTTTCTATCAACAATCCAATGCTACTGAGTGTTCCATTGTCCAAAAATGTAGGATTCCATATGATTTATTTATATCCTTTAGATTTTGATTAGCTCTCCCTCCACCTTTCCTTTACTCAGTCTCTTCTCCTGACCTCACTTAGGCCTTTTCACCCCCATTAATATGTTCTTCTACATATATATATATATGTATGTATGTATGTATGTATGTATACAGTACCATCCTATTAAGTGAGGCTTAAAACACAATCTTATGAGTGATATTTCCAAAGGATGAACTTAAAATATTTTTTTAAAATTTTTATTTATTTGAGAGTGACAGAGAAAGAGGCAGAGAGAGAGAAAGAATGGGTACACCAGGGCTTCCAGCCACTACAAACAAACTCCAGATGCATATGCTACCTTGTGCATCTGGCTTACGTGGGTCCTGGGGAATTGAGCCTCGAACCGGGGTCCTTAGGCTTCACAGGCAAGCACTTAACTGCTAAGCCATCTCTCTAGCCCCTTAAAATAATTTTTAAAATAATTTTCTATGGCATTTTCTCTTTAACCTTAATAGTGCTTATTTTCTATCTATAGTAACTTTTCTCTTGAAGAAGGGAGTGAGCCAGGCGTGGTGGCACACACCTTTAATCCCAACATTCGGGAGGCTGAGGTAGGAGGAACAATGTGAGTTCAAGGCTACCCTGAGACCACATAGTAAATTCCAGGTCAGCCTGGGCTAGAGTGAGACCCTCCCTTGAAAAACAAAAAAAAGGAGGGGGGTGAATTATAACTTTAACCTCCTATGTTTATTTGTTGTTTGTTTTTGCTGAACTGGAGATTGAAGCCAGGGCTTTACACATTTTACACAACATGTTAGACACACTCTACCACCAACCTACATCCCTGGCCTTTAAAAACAAAACAAACAACAGCAACAAAAGTTTGCTATAAGAATATTTTCACTAATAGTGACCATTACCTTTTGAAATAACCCTTTTGACTGATTTTCATATACTTTTACACATCATATCTTCGGGTTTAAACTTAAGATAGCATAGCAGGAATTAGGCTGTAAAGTTGTACATAAGCTTTCTTTGCCTAGGAAGTAATTGTGAGTAGTTTACAGCCCCATCTGATTCTTTGAAAGTTTCCAGCTTCTCATCGCATCCGTTAGGTTAGTGTCTTGTGCTCTCATTACACACACAATTTTGAAAAGAAACTTTTGTTTAGCAGATAATAGGGGTAGAAGTGGGGAGTGCAGAGCATGTTAATGAAGCCAAGACTTTCAATGAAACTATTGACTTTTCAATTGAATTGAATCTGTAGCATGCTTTTATCTTTTTTGTAGAAATATCACTTGAGAGCTGAGAGAGGCTTACAGATTTTCATCTTGGGGAAAAAAAAAATCATCTGGTCAGATTTTTTGAAATTTTTACCATCTTAACACAATTAAAATGATTCACTCACACTGTTTCCTTGAAAGCTCCCTGGAATGTTTTTAGCCATTTTTCCCCATTAGTTGTGATGTGAAAACATTTTCGCTGAAACAAAACAGAATGGGATGTGTTACAATGCAGTATGCTGCTCCCTGTTCCAAGCTGCTCCTGCCTGTGAGTCACAGCTTTGAGATGTTCGCTCAGGAGCACCTGCTGTCTTCCTGTCTATTCTAACAGATTGCGGAGACTTCCTCCTAACCCCGGAGTCCCTTCATCTGCCACGGTAGACGTTGTGAAAGAGTGGAATAAATCTGCCAGATCTCTATTTCACTTGGTGGCTGAAGTCACAAATGCTAGTGGGATTGAGGATCATTTGTCCGTGCATAATTGCTGCTCCTGTCTTTAGCTCCCAAAGAATGGCATTTTGGCTGGGATATTCTATTCTTATACTTGGGTGCAGGCTTTGGAAGTTGCTGTGGTGATCACACATACCAGGAGGGTAGTGACAGTTTGTTGCCTGTCCTGCGGTAGTGGCTGTGCGACTTCTCTCATGCTAGGCGCTTCCTAGTCTTCATTCCGATTGGCACAGAGTAAAGGCTTCTTTTGTGCTTCAGTCTATTGAGTTTTGTTGACAGTGTGAATTTTTATACTATGCATCTAAGGGGTAATGAATAACGCGATTGTCATTCCTACCATATACCCTGTAATTTTCAATTCTTATTTACTTTATCTATCTTGTTTTTGACTAAATCTTTCTCCAGGGGTCCTGGCCTGCCTGGATGGCTACATGAACATAGCACTGGAGCAGACAGAGGAATATGTAAATGGACAGCTGAAGAATAAGTATGGGGATGCATTTATCCGAGGAAACAATGGTAATTTTTTTACTCCAGAGTTGTGCAACATTCAAAATAAGCCCCTTTGTTTATGATAAAGAGCACGAGAGTGCTTTCTAGATAATTTGAAAGTTCAGTTTTATTTTGTTTTTTAAGTTTTAAGTGCTTCCCTCTCAAATCAAATAAGCAAGTTCTTTTGTGTAATGGAAACAATTTCCCATGTGGTTTTAGAACTAAGTCTCTCCATTCCTTTGATTAATGAGGAGCTGAGGGGCAGTTTTTCTCTTTCTTTCTTTCTTTCTTTCTTTCTTTCTTTCTTTCTTTCTTTCTTTGTATCACGGCATGTGTGACAGGATGTGTGTGTGCGTGCGTGTGGGTGGGTGTGTGGAGCCCTGTGCGTGAGGAGGACAGAAGAGAGCATCGGATGTCTGTCCTGGCACTCTTCTGCTTGTTTCCTTGAGATGGAGTCTCTCATTGAACCTGAAACTTACCATTGTTGGCCACACTAGCCGACCAGCAAGCTCCAGTGAGGCGACAGTCTCCACTTCACATTAAGATTGGGTTGGGCTGGAGAGATGGCTTAGTGGTGAGGCACTTGCCTGTGAAGCCTAAGGACCCAGGTTCAACTTCCCAGAACCCACATAAACCAGATGCACATGGCGGCGCATGCCTCTGGAGTTCCTATGTGGTGTGCCCATTCTCTCTATCTGCCTCTCCCCATCTCTCTCAAAATAAATAAATGAATGAAATATCTTTTAAAGTATTGTTTTTAAAAGACTGGGCTTACAATCACACAAGCACTGTTATCTATTTCCCAGGCCTATGCGTGCCTTCCACTATGTCAAGAATGGCAACAGTGGCCAGATATAGTGGCGCATGCCTTTAATCCCAGCGCTCAGGAGGCAGAGGTAGGAGGATCGCTGTGAGTTCAAGGCCACCCTGAGACTACATAGTGAATTCCAGGTCAGCCTGGGCTACAGTGAGACCCTAAAAAAAGCAAAAAGAGTGGCAAAATAGGAAATATGCTTCTAAATTTGTACTTTTTGGGCAGGGGTTGAGGAATGGTCTTGCTCTAACTGAGGCTGACCTGGAATTAGTCCCAGGCTGGCCTAGAACTCACAGAAATCTTCCTACTTTAGCCTCCCAAGAGCTGGGGATAAAGTCATGTTCCACCATGCTGACTAAATTTATACTTTTTAATAGTTAATACATCGCCATAATAATTGTGGTTATTTTTTGATGGTGATAAATATGCTAATTTTATTACCTACTTTACATACATATATCGAAACATCATACTGTACTCCACAAATATGTGTGTTGATTGCAAACTAAATTATAACTTCTTACAAAGCAACAGAACAGAGAAAATGGGTATTTTTGTTTGGGTTGAGCCAGCATTCAACATCTGTTGTATTTTTAAGTCACTTTATTTCAAAGCACATATTGTCAATAAAATCATATTCAATTATGAAGAGGAAGAAAAAATACAAACATACAGAAATTAACCCTTGATTGATTTCCACTCTTTAGTCCCATTCATGAATATTCAGAGTTAGAGATCCTGCCTTTTTATCCATTGCCTGCTTGCCTTTCAGTAGAGTTTCTTCTGCTTTCCAGATTATTCTTATTTGACATCCTTTGCTTACTAGGAAATTCTATGCTCTTGTCTCACTTCTAGGCAGCCAATAGCAGCTATACCAACAGGGCCAGTGCTTACACACGCGGTTTGTAACTGTTACTTAGGTTCAGTTTCCCTGGCCCTAGCTTGACTCATGCTGTGGTGAGCGCCTCCACAGCGCCTTTCCCTGTTGTAAGCAGTGACGCTTACCTTTATGACTCCCAGCCTCACATCGGCTCCTAAGAGGGCTCTGGTCCATTTGCTTCATCTGTGCTGTTTGTTTTTTTTTTAATTTAGATATCCCTTGCTGTTTATCTTGAACAAGCCTATTCATATCTGAAGGTTGCATGTCGGGGGTGGAGGAAGGGGCTACATCTCTGTTGATAGTTGCTCAGTGGCCCATTATTGTCTAAATTCCACGCCCGCCCCATATGTCCTATGCTCAGTGAGGTGGTCATGGTAGGACTAGCTCAGCGAAACTTTGCATTGCACCAAAGGTAGGAAACCCAAAATAAGGCCTTTGCTTTCTTAAAAAATAACAGCAGTGCTGGGGAGATGCCTTAGCGGTCAAGGTGCTTGCCTGAAAAGCCAAAGAACTCAGGTTCGATTCCCCAGGACCCATGTAAGCCAGATGCACATGGTGGCACATGTGTCTGGAGTTCATATGCAGTGGCTGGAGGACCTGGCGTGCCCATTTTCTCTCTCTCTGTTTCTCTCTTGTCTCAAATAAAATTAAATAAATTAAAAAAATAAGCCAGGCATGGTGGTGCACACCTTTAATCCCAGCTCTTGGGAGGTAGAGGTAGGAGGATCACCATGAGTTCGAGGCCTCTCTGAAACTACATAGTGAATTCCAGGACAGCCTGGACCAGAGTGAAACCCTACCTTGAAAAGCTTTACAAAAAAAAAAAAAATTGCCGGGCGTGGTGGCGCACGCCTTTAATCCCAGCACTCGGGAGGCATAGGTAGGAGAATCGCCGTGAATTCAAGGCCACCCTGAGACTACAGAGTTAATTCCAGGTCAGCCTGGACCAGAGTGAGACCCTACCTCGAAAAACCAAAAAAAAAATTAAAAAACTACAAAAACCACTTCATTTTTTATTTCTTTGTTGGAATTCATGATAAACTGAAAGTTGATAGTTTTCTACTTGGGACATTGATGGGAACATGCTCCTTGTTTTTAAGTTGAAATCCAGCCCTCAAGATTGACCTTCTAAAAGCTTCATAATAGAACTTCTTTAGATTCCAGACACTTTCACTTTTCTTTTACTTCCTGGTCATAATTCGTAGTCAGTCACAAGGTGCACTCCTCAAGACATCAGACTGGTTTCCCACAATATGGCATGAGACTACCTTTTAAGTTTGCAGAGAGGTATCAGGCTGGAGTCTTTTTGCTTTTAAAACTACCTTCTGGGCTGGAGGGATGGCTTAGCAGTTAAGGCGTTTGCCTGCAGAGCCAAAGGATGCAGGTTCCATCCCCCAGGACCCATGTGAGCCAGATGCATAAGGGGTGCATGCATTTGGAGGTTGTTTGCATTGGCTTGAGGCCCTGGTGCATCCATTCACTCTCTCTCCCTCTTTCTCTGTCAAATGAATAAATAAATAAAAATAAAAACATTTTAAAAAGTAAATAAAACCAGCTCCTATGACCCAGGAGTAATTGCTAATTTGTCTTTTGTCTTTTCAGTGCTGTACATAAGTACGCAGAAGAGGAGGATGTGACGTTACCAGGAAGCAGTTTTTTTCATAGTTGGATATATTTTTATGGAATATTTTTGTATTTTTTTGTTCTTTTGTGATATATTGCCTTCTGTAATAGTGGGTGGTCATTTTTCATCGACACATGAATACGAGAGGTGTTAAATGGTAGATGGAATTACAGACTTTCATGTCTACATTTATTTTCTTTTCCGCGATCAGTGAACAGAATGCTGAATTGCAGACACCGTTTCTTCCTGTAGGATGACTGGGCATCACGTTTGAGCGGTACCATCTCATTTGGTTTGCTGATGGGCAGGGTGCATATGTGGACATGGAATTAAAGCAATCTCGAGGTGTGCTCTTTTGTCCCCGCCTCTTCTGCTCACCATCTCCTTGCCCTCTGAAATCGGTAGTTGAAATGTTCTACGATGACATCCGGTTTAAGCCTGAAGCTGTAAGAAGGGCGAAGGGGTCAGAAGCCCATGTCGACTCTGGTCACCTATGTGGAAAATAGAATTAGGATCCTAGTGATGATGCCGCCACACATGGAGTACGGATCTCAAGTGATCTTGTCCACACGTGAGTCTGAGGCTCACCACAGATCCGTCACCCACTAGAGCAAAGACCAGGCGTGATCAGGAGTTGGCTGCCACGCTGAGCACAGGGACGCCTTGCTCATGGTGCTGCGGTGTGTGCCTGTGAGCCGTCCAGGGAGGAGCGCAGCTCCGGGTCATGTGACTCCAGGCTGTCCGTGGTTGCGTGGACCTTGGAAGTGTAGGAATGTGCGCTGGCCTTCCTCTTCCCTCCAGTGTAAACAGTCCCTGGCTCAGGAGGTGGGGTGGCTTGGGATCGTTGCCTGCTTCTAGGATGTGGAGGCAGATGGGGAGCCAGGGAAGACATGGCGCTCTCTCTGGAGAAGTGTATGTGGCGTTCGTCTTGTTTCATTTTAAAGATCAGAGAGTAATTGGAAACAATTATTCCTTAATGAATAGTGCAGGAAAGGTGAAGAGACATTTCGTGGGGTTTTACTGTGTGCACATAGAAAATAAAACACTTTATGCCATGCTTCAATAATTTATCACTTCCTGACAGGGGCTTGAGAAGGGTCCAGTGTGCAAGTACAAATCACCAATTTGCTCTTTTATAAATGACTTCTTTTAGGAGAAAATGGATGGCCGTCCACGTGGAGCACACATGTTCTCATTTGTTTGTAGAACATGGGAGGTGCCTGTGAGAACAGCTCTAGCCATCTCCCGCAGGCGCGTAGCCTCCGAGCCAGCGCCCTTCTCCCCAGCGCCCATGGTACTGGAGTCTGCGTTCCCCTTGCAGCTCCCAGTTTAAAAGCGTTTCCACCCATATAACTGCTTTCAATCAAGATCAACTTGAGGAAGGGCTACCATTTTTATGGTAATAAAAGACTGTATTATGCAGTGGACCAGCCCAAGTTGTCCCCTGTCTATACCTTCACGGAGTAGAACTGTGAAACTGTAAATGCTAAAATTGCTTCTCCTTAACTGTGGTCTCCTAGAGGTCAGTGAATGATTGCCAATTGGATCCTAGCAAAGACGTTTGTTCTAGGTTGAAGAATTTCTCACTCGAGTAAATATATTCCCCTTGTCTGTGTGCCCCCAAACCCTGGCTGCCTCCCTCCTCCTGGGCCATGACCAAATGGAACGTTTCTCAAGAAACACCATTGTGCTTGATTTTTAGACTATCTGACTTCACAATGGACTTCGAGCTATTTCTTGGCTAATCTTTCAACAAGTTGGATTGATTCTTACTTCAAAAGTGTTTATCCCCAAACAGAGCTGTTGACAAGTACAAATACAGATGGCAGACATGTGGTCTGGTTTTCATGTTCTCGGCATTCGGAGATGGCTCACATCTTGAGCGCCTCGTGCAAGGCAGTATGTACTGCGCGCTAGGAGTTCCTAATTAGGTGACACGTAGTAAGAAATGCCCAAGGGCTTTCCTTGGGTCTGTAAGCAGTAGTGTGGATTTGGCGTGTGGGGCCTATCACCCCAGAGGCTATAATCTGCTTCAGTAGAAGCAGCTGCTAGGGGAAAGTGTCTTTGATAGCCACCTTGCTCTGGGGGGAGGGCAGCATAACCATCGCGGCTGTTCCCTGCCTGCAGGCCAGCCTGTCCTTTGCACTGAGGTCCGCGCTCCGAGTGAATCAGCGCCTGGAGGAGTAGCTTGCTGTTGGGGGCAGACCCCCGCGACGCTGTGCCCCTGGTATTCTCCATGGCAGACCTACATTAACTTTGGGGATCTTTCTCTACATAATAAACAAGTTGTGGAGGAGAGAAAGGCAGGTGTTCTCTGTCTGCCCTGATGGCTTTGTTTGGGAAGTTCAGCCGAGCAGCATCTGGTAAGGTGGGCGGTGACGGCTGCTTGAGTGTGCAGGGTATCGAACCATGGCTTGAGTCCTTGTAGCTGCGGCCTGTTGAGCCAATGCATGATGTTGCAACACTGAGCAGCTGTGGACCAGCCAGCCAGGACTCCACTGGAACCCAGTTACCTACGTGGCTGCAGGAGTGGACAGTGTACATCCAGTGTATGCCGGGACCCCGGCGGTGGCCCCAAGTAATGCTTCTGTGCCTGTCGGCCTGCCTCCTTTCTTGAGAAGATGGGAAAGTAACCCTGTGAAGGGGTTTGGGAAAGCGAGGGCAGAGATGGCTTGGGCATCTGTGGGCAAGCGCGCTGCGTTATGCCCTGGGCATAGAAGAAGAGTACAGAAGATGCTGTCTGAGTCCCCTCCCCCCATGAACCATGGGCCTCCACCTGGAGATTTCAGATGCAGATATTTTTTTTTAATTTTTTATTTATTTATTTGAGAGAGAGAATGGGCGCACCAGGGCTTCCAGCCTCTGCAAACGAACTCCAGACGCGTGCGCCCCCTTGTGCATCTGGCTAACGTGGGACCTGGGGAACCGAGCCTCGAACCAGGGTCCTTAGGCTTCACAGGCAAGCGTTTAACCGCTAAGCCATCTCTCCAGCCCCAGATGCGGATATTTGTGGGGGAAAGTGGTACCGTGCTCTCTCAGTTGAGACAACATGGTGAGAATTTAAGTTTCATCATCCCGGATGGATTTGATCATACCAACTGTCTTCATCTCTTGCAGTTCCAGATAAACACAGGACTAGGTAATTCTGAAATCATCTAGTATTGTAGACCTCTTAATAGTTGCGGGATTACAGCAAATAGAAACAGACGTATTCTAGGACTTGAAACACTTATGAGACACCAAAACAGTTGAAGTATGGTCATTTTCAAGGGTCAAGTTCATATAGCCTCGATTCAAGCTCGATAATAGAATGGGTGCTGGTAGGGTTGATAAAATGTACCTGTAATTGGATTAAAGGAAAAATCTGTTTGTGAAAAGCTCACATAAAATCATTTTAGAGAAATGTTTTTTTTTTAATCATCACATACATACATACATACATTCTTCCAAGTCACTATTTCATTTTTTTTTTTTTTTTTGCATCTTACTGGACATGTCACAATGAGGAAAAGGCTGAACATCTGTGATGTGCATAGTTGCCCAGCTCCTGGTAGGCTGTGGCACACCCCCCCCCCCAAAAAAAACAAAAACCTGATGTCTTGGATAATCTCCAAATCAATGCTTTGAAACAAGGGCTTCTGCTTCCATTAGCAGGGGTCAGTAGGTAAGGTCTGCTCATTGCAGTCACCTGCCAAAGCAGCGCCTAATTTTGTCAACACAGGGTCAGAGCTTGCGGCCACAGGCGGACAGCAGAAAGCATCATGTCTGAGGACTGGAGAGCTGCCTCAGCAATTAAGGCGCTGGCCTGCAATGCCTAATGGCCTGAGCTCAATTCTCCAGTACCATGTAAAGCCAGATGCATAAAGTGGTGTGTATATCCGCAGTTTGCAGTGGCTAGAGGCCCTGGTGTACCCATTCTCTCTCTTTTCCTTGAGAATAAGTAAAATTTGAAAAAAAATCGTGCCTGGCCTTTAATGCTTTTGCTCAGACACAATGCCAGTCACTTCCATTTAATATTACCCCAAACAACTCACATGGCTGGGACTAAGTCTTCCAGGAAAGTGTAGTCCTTTCATATGTTCTGTAGAGAAAACCAGAAATACTGATAACACCACAGTGTGTGTGTTAATCATGCTTCTCCATGGAAACACGTGATGGCATGTATGTAGAGAGCTGTAGAGAATTGGCTCGTAACTGGAAGCTTGCCAGGTCCGACATCTGCAGGGCAGGCCTGCACCAGACTTCTGTGCTAAATTTTCCTCTTCATCTAAGGCCTTCAGCTGACGGGGTGAGGTCCACCACATGGTGACAGGAACTCCATTCAGTCTGCTTACTCATGTGTTAATTTCATCTAGAAAATCCCCACACAGGATAGGGTTTGGGTATTATGGCCTGACCCAACTGGTGAAATTAATCATAGTGTTAAAGAAATTCTTTTTTTTTTAAATTTCTTTTTGTTCATTTTTTATTAATTTATTTGAAAGTGATAGAGGGAGAGAAAGAGACAGAGAGAGAGAGAGAGAGAGAGATTGAGAATGGGCGCGCCACGGCTTCCAGCCACTGCAAACGAACTTCAGACGCGTGCGCCCCCTTGTGCATCTGGCTAACGTGGGTCCTGGGGAACCGAGCCTCGAACCAGGGTCCTTAGGCTTCACAGGCAAGCGCTTAACCGCTAAACCATCTCTCCAGCCCTAAAGAAATTCTTAGCAATCCTGCAAAAAGTCTAGATGGAGACCGGGGGTGGGGGGTGGGCAGCAGTTGTATTGAAAATGGAATCCTGGGGCTGGAGAGATGGCTTAGCGGTTAAGGCATTTGTCTGCAAAGCCAAAGGACCTCGGTTTGATTCCCCAGGACCCATGTAAGCCAGATGCACAAGGGGACACATGCATCTAGAGTTCGTTTTTAGTGGCTGGAGGACCTGATGTGCCCATTCTCTCTGCCTTTCTCTCTCTCTAGTAAATAAATGAAGAAAATGGAATCCTTTGTTAAGATGGGGTTAGCCAGTGAGACTGGGGTCAAGAGAACTGGGTTCCCAACGTCTTAGTCCTTTCACTGGACTAAAGACTGTAATAGTGATGAGGGATTCAGGGACAGTGCTTGCGGTGCAGGCGTGAGGACCTGGGTTTGGATACCCAGGACTGGTGTAAAAGCTAGGACACAGTGGCACATGCCTGTAAACCCAGCGCTGGGGAGGGTCCCAGAGGTTGCTCGTTAGCTGGTTTAGTGAAAGGTAGAGAATGATTTAAGGAAGACATCTGGCCTATGCATGACACACATGTCCCATGTTCCCACACATGCAAATGTGCGCACATGCTTCAGTAATATACATGCAAAAAAAGTAGTGATTTGTTCCTTCACAGTATACAAACGGTCTGGATGTATTGTTTTTTGTGCACGTTTTTTTTTTTGCCAGGTTAAATTACAAATTCCAATTGATACATTTTTAGGTTTCAAACCAAAACCAAATGCAGAAAGTAAGAACAACCTTTCCATACAATGGGTAAAACATGAAAGCCAAACAAAGGTGTCTTCCTCCCGTTCCCACAGGCCTGACTCAGACTTGTCTCCGGCTGCTGTGCGGTCACCCTAAGTCCAGCCAGGCCTTGTGAACCCCACACTGACGGCGTTTCATTCCATGTTTGCTTGCAGGTCCCTCTTCTCTTTTTTGGTCTTAGCATATTTTTTCAGCTTAGTATGAAACCTAAGGAAAACTTAAAAACCACAGCAAACCTTTTTGTTGAAACTGACCACTTTGAGAATGATGAGGGAAAGTCCGGCATGTGAACACGTGTAAAAGGCCCTGATCCAGTGGCAGGCTGTGTTCACATGTGGGGAAAAGCGTGAAATGTGTATTTTAAGAAGTCAGTATTTGGGCTGGAGAGATGGCTTAGCGGTTAAGCGCTTGCCTGTGAAGCCTAAGGACCCCGGTTCGAGGCTCGGTTCCCCAGGTCTCACGTTAGCCAGATGCACAAGGGGGCGCACGCGTCTGGAGTTCGTCTGCAGAGGCTGGAAGCCCTGGCGTGCCCATTCTCTCTCTCTCCCTCTGTCTGTCTTTCTCTCTGTGTCTGTCGCTCTCAAATAACTAAATAAAAAATGAACAAAAAATAAAATATTAAAAAAAAAAAGAAGTCAGTATTTGCCAGGCATGGTGACACACGCCTTTAATCCCAGCACTTGGGAGGCAGAGGCAAGAGGATCACTGTGAGTTCAAGGCCACCCTGAGACTACACAGTGAATAAGTCAAGAAGCCCAGATACTCACATGAACGGAGAGTTTTCCAAATAAAGAAGAGACAGGCTTGCTTCTGCATGATGTTAACATGGTATTAACAGATGGGATGAAGGATGAGTGGCTGGGTCATATTTTGTTTCTTTATTCGTTTAAAAATACTTATTTGCAAGAGAGAGAGAAAGAGTTGCAGTCAGGTTCATGTTGCTGACAGAAAACACACAACCAGGAGCAGCTTGTGGGGAAAAAGGTTTATTTTGGCTTACAGACTCAAGCTTCATGATGGCAGAGGAAAATGATGGCATGAGCAGAAGGTGGACATCACCCCCTGGCCAACATCAGATGGACAACAGCAAAAGGAGTATGTGCCAAACACTGGCAGGAGGAAGCTGGCTATAACACCCAGAAGCCCACCTCCAATAATACACTGCCTGCAGGACGCGTTAATCCCCAAATCTCCATCAGTTGGGAACCTCATTCAGAACAGAAAGTTTATGGGGGACACCTGAATCAAACCACCAGAGAGAGAGAGAGAGGGGGCAAACAGAATGGATGTGCCAGGGCTTCAGATGCATGTGCCACTGTGTGCATCTGGCTTTACATGGGTACCGGGGAATTGAACCTGGGTCCTTTGGCTTTGCAGGCAAGCTCTTTAACTGCTAAATCATAGCTCCAGCCCTGTTGCTTTATCCTTTGAGGATAATTATCTCCCAGTTGAAACCATTCCTAGAAAAAAAAAAAAAAACAGAATCTACAAAAATACAGAATTATGCTGGGCATGGTGGTGCACGTCTTTAGCCCCAGCACTTGGGAAGCCAAGGTAGGAGGATCACCGGGAGTTCAAGACCATCCTGAGACCACATAGTGAATTCCAGGTCAGCCTGGGCTAGAGAGAGACCCTACCTTGAAAAACAAAAACAGAAGACTACTTCTTCTAGGTTAACTCCCATCTCTGGTAGCAATGGGACATGCCACACTCAGTGTCAGAGAGACAATGTCTGTCCCAAGGGAACTGCCAGGATGTCGTTGATGGGTGAAGATGATGGTAATGGTATTATTATGATAGTCCCCCAGTTTAGTAATCTATAAAATTGGGCAGATATTCTGTGTTATCAACTTGTATATAGCCATACCAACTAGTAAGACATTTACATTGGACTATTGGGTGCTCAACACCGAGACATCTAGAACACATCCTCCAAGGCTCAGAGGACATTGTGGAACAGCCCATGTGCTGACTGCACCATCTTTGCTCAAAGCATCGTCTTTACCCAAAAACTCCTGTCTCTGAAAGTGGATATTTTACTAGTAATCAAACAGTAATGTTTTCTAAACTTATGAGGGTAAAGTCAATTTTCTTTCCGTCTCTCCTTCCTTTTCTCCCTTCTTGTTCTCTCGCTTTCTCCCTCCCTCTTTCTTCCTAACTCTCAGAAAACCCTTTCTTGAGCTGGAGAGATGGCTTAGTTGTTAAGATGCTTGCCTGCAAAGCCTAAGGACCCATGTTCAAATCTTCAGATCTCACATAAGCCAGACATACAAGTGAGGCAAGCGCAAGGTCGCACATGCCCACTAGGTGGCGCAAGCAGAGGCCTTGGGCTGCCAATTCTCTCCTTTTCTCCCTCTCTCTAAAATATATATATATATTTTGGTCTTTTGAGGTAGGGTCTCACTCTAGCCCAGGCTGACCTGGAATTCACTATGGAGTCTCAGGGTGGCCTCGAACTCTCGGCAATCCTCCTACTTCTGCCTCCCAAGTACTGGGATTAAAGGCACGTGCCACCACGCCTGGCTAAAATAATTTTCTTAAAAAGCTTTTCTCTTCTTCCCCCCCCACTCTCTTCTATCTTTTTCTTAAAAACTTTTTATTTTTTAATTTATTTGCAAAGAGTTAGAAAGAAACAGACACAGAAAGAGAATGGGCATGCTATGGCCTCTAGCCACTGCAAACAAACTCCAAATACATGTGCCACTTTGTACATCTGGCTTTACATGGGTACTGGGGAACTGAACCTGGGTCCTTAGGCTCTGCAGCCAAATGCCTTAGCCACTGAGCCATCTCTCCAGCCTGCTCCTTTCTTTCTTGTAGTGGACATTAAGTCCAGGACTTTGCACAAAGCTAGGCAGGCACTTTATCACTGAATTACACCCCCAGCTCAAGATTTAATAAATTCATATTTTTAAGAAGAGAAGGCAGTCTTCTGAATATTTTGCAAATACTATTCTATTTATATTTATGATGGTCAAGTTTGCTGTGGACAAGCCTAGTGCTTTCTGTTCAGCCCCTCAGTGTTTGAAGGACACGACCACAAACTTCCTTCAAGATGAAGCTTTGTCTCCTCAGCCACTCTTCTGAAATGCACAAGTTTTTAAAAATTTCAGTTATTTACTTATTTGAGAGTGACAGAGAGAGAAAGAGAGATTGAGAATGGGCGCGCCAGGACTCCCAGCCTCTGCAAATGAACTCCAGACGCGTGCACCCCCTTGTGCATCTGGCTAACGTGGGGCCTGGGCAACCGAGCCTCGAACCGGGGTCCTTAGGCTTCACGGGCAAGCGCTTAACCGCTAAGCCATCTCTCCAGCCCCTGAAATGCACAATTTGCAGCCCATAAGCCACCTGGTCCCTCCTCTCTAAATACACCTCAACTACATGTGTTCTTTCTCTTCTGTTCATAGTGTGCAACATGAAACATATATAAGCAATGGAAATAGCTGTTAGGTGAAGGGGGTGATTAATAATTCCTTGGCTTTTTCAAAAATTTATTTTTAATGACGCCACCTAACATATCTCCCATGGAAATAAAGTGCAGTGCCTAGATTCTGACTTCAAAGCTAGACTACAAATCTCTGAGTATAACAGAATAATTATATCCCTTGTTCAGGAGACAACATTGTACTAATATTTTTTTTTTCTGCTTCCATTTTGTGGCGTATTTTCACCTTACAGCCTAGTCAGTCCCTCTCTCTCTCTCTCTCTCTCTCTCTCTCTCTCTCTCTCTCTCTCACTTGCTCACTCTCTGCTGGTGAGCCATCTTCCCCATACTGAGTTGATGTCATTTTTCTTCTGACCTGAGCAAAGCATTTAACGTTTGTCCTTGTTTAATTTTATCTTGTTAGATGCAGCTCATTGCTCTGGTCTGTCAAGATTGTTTCTCATCACCATTCTGTCATTCATTTGCCTGCCTGGTCCTCCCAGTATCTGGTCATCCTTGGACCAGAATGGCATCCCCATCACACTTCCGTCACCCAATGATGGGACTTCAGAGGCGACCCCCCCTTCCACGTGGTGAGAGGAGAACACTAGAATCCTTTAGGGGAGGGCCCTCGGGCAATTTAGAAGCCATCTAGTTCTCCTTGCATTATTTTAACCTGTGTTCCTTCATGGGCCTGTTAAGGTAATGCGCACTCAGCTAAGGATGCTTGCCTTTTTCCTGCGCTGTCAGGAAGCTCTGATGCTGCTTCAGCCATCCATATTTTGGGGGGGGGGTGTCCGTGCCACCCACAAAAACACTAATAGAAACAAAATTGTAACACATGCAGTGTGTTAGGATTTTTCAGGGAAATGAAACTAATATGAGACATGGAAATAACCATTGATAGATAAAGACATGAATATAGACGGGAAGAGATTTATTGGCTCACATGCTGTAGAGGCTGAGAGATCCCAGCTCTGCCCTCCCCATGGTGGAGAGTTCAGGAAAGCTGACACTTTGGTTCAAAGGCCAGAGAACCAGGCATCGGTGACAGAGATGTCAGTTCGGGTTTGAAGGTCTGAGATCAGAACCTCCCACAGCAGGTAAGTAACCCAACTCAAGCAGTCAGCACGTCCAGTGATCCTCTGTCTTTTGGATCTACTTGGGTACTCAGCAGACGGGGCGCTATCCACCCATGTTGGGGTCGGGCCACTTTTCTCAGACCACCAATTCAATAGCTGATTTCTTCCAGAACTCTAACAGACACATTCAGAAATTATATTTGACCAGTTACTTAGGCATCCCAAGCCCAGTCAAGTTCCATAGAAAATTCACAAATGATGAAAGCTTTTCTTAAAATGGAATTATGTGTGTAATCCCAGGACCTGGGAGGCTGAGGTAAGACAGTCATGAGCTCTAAATCACCCTGGGATATATTGTAAGGTCCTGTCTGTTGCAGCCAGGTTCTCATTGCTGGCAGAAATCACTTGACCAAGAGCAGCTTGTGGGAAAAAAGGTTTATTTTGGCTTAAAGGCTCGAGGGGAAGCTCCATGATAGCAGGGGAAAACGATGGCATGAGCAGAGGGTGGACATCACCCCCTGACCAACATAAGGTGGACCATAGCAACAGGAGGGTGTGCCAAACACTGGCAAGGGGAAACTGGCTATAACACCCATAAGCCCGCCCCAACAATACACTCCCTCCAGGAGGCGTCAATTCCCAAATCTCCATCAACTGGGAAGCTAGCATTCAGAACGCATAAGTTTGTGGGGGACACCTGAATCAAATCACCACACTGTCTAAATAAGTAAATAAATAAAGACCAAAGCAGAAATCTTAAGACAATTTGAAAAACATATTTAGAATTATATATAATTTGTTTTATTTATTTATTTATTAGACAGAGAGAATGGGCATGCGTAGTCACTGCACACTAACTCCAGATGCATGTGCCACCACGTGCATCTGGCTTATGTGGGTTCTGGGGAGCCAAACCTGGGTCCTTAGGGTTTGGAGCACCTTAACCAGTAAGCCATTTCCCCAGCCCCTCAAATTATATATAATTTTAAAGACTCGGCTACATAAAGTAAATCTTGCTTGGGACTGTTATTTCTCTGGAGATGTGTTATTTCTTTTTTAAATATTTACGTGTGTGTGTGTGTATGTGTGTGTGTGTGTGTGGGCATTGGTGCACATGTGCCAGTGTGATTACATGGAGGTCAGAGGACCGCTTTCTGGTGGGTTCTCGGCGCCCTGGTCGTTTGTGTTTGTGGCAGGGTTTCTTGCTGTCACTTACCACTCTGTCTCCACCTCCAACCTCCCTAGAGGCCCACTGGGATGCCAGAAACCAGTCACAGCTCACAGCTTCTATGTGGTGTCTGGGGGTCTGAACTCGGGTCCTCAAGGAGAGTTGCGAGGCAAGGGCTTTATCCGCTGAGCCATCTCCCCATTCCCTCAAATTCTGTTATTTCCTCTTTTGTGTGTGTGTGTGTGTGTGTGTGTGTGTGGTTTTTCCAGATAGGGACTCATAGCTGGGTGTGGTGGTGCACGCCTTTAATCCCAGCACTCGGGAGGCAGAGGTAAGAGGATCGCCTTGAGTTCAAGGCCACCCTGAGAGTACATAGTGAATACCAGGTCAGCCTGGGTCAGAGTGAGACTCTACCTTGAAGAAAAAAAAAAAAATGAGTGCACCACCATGCCCGGCCTGTTACTTCTTTTAAAAGTACTTATTTGTTTAGTTGCAAGCAGAGAAAAATAAGAGACTGAGAGAATGGGCATGCCAGGGCCTCTGGCTGTTCAAAACGGATTCCAGATGCTTGTGCCACCATGCACATCTGGCTCCAGATGGCACTGGGGAGTCAAACGCAGGTTGTTAGGCTCTGCAGGCACATGCCTTAACGCCTTCACTGCTGATCCATCTCTCCAGCCCTGTTATTTCTACACATAACAGCAAAGCAACACATGCACAAACTGTCGTGTTTGGAATTTGTTCAGACTATGAGAGTTTATTTTTTCTGCATGACTTTAACCCCTTTAGTAGTACCTATGTGAATTGGACTTTGGGAGGAAAGCATGGGTGCACTGGTAGAAGGAGGCATATTAGTGCCAAGTACTGCCACTCCTTAGTCTAGCGAGGGAAGAAGATAAGGCGGCAGTAAGGAGACGTCATTAGATTGGCATTATTGGCTTGGCCTGCGGTACACCTGCTAAGCTGTTGAGGGTGCTGCACTCAAGGGGATTTTGCTCAGCTTAGGGGAGCATTTTTATGCGGAACAAGGGGGAAGCACTGGGAAGTCTGGTATGTCCCCCAGCTTTCCTGGGGTGCCACCTTGGTTGGAGCAGCAAGCTCATGAAGGCTGGCCACCCTAATGTCCTGAAGGCATGTGTGGAGGACTCGTGGGATTCCATGTCACCAGGCACTGTCTGTCCCACTGGCAAACCCGAGGGGCCAGCAGTAAGAGTGGGTGCAGCATTCTGGGATGCTGGGTGCTGTCCCAAAGGCCGGCTCCAACTGCTCCCAAACAGGGGGCAGGGAACAGAGGAGCAGTGAATGAGGCCGGTCCGCTCTCGTGTCTGTGTAGCGGAGGGCTGGTTAGGGCTGTTTCTAATCAGGTGTATGTCTTACCAACAAAAAGGGAATTGCTATCACTGTCTAAGGGAGCACTGAGAAAAAGCAAAAACCAGCTTATCTACTCAATGTCCACTGATCTCCCATTACAAAAAATATTATTTGAGAAAGGGAAAGAGGGAGAGAGAGAATGGGCATGCTAGGGCCTTCAGCCACTGCAAATGGACTCCAGATGCATGTGCCACCTTGTGCATCTGACTTATGTAGGTCCTGGGGAATCGAACCAAGGTCCTTTGGCTTTGCAAGCAAATGCCTTCACCACTAACTCATCTCTCCAGCCCTGATTTCCCATTTTTTGTGTAAATTAAAGTTGATCTTGAAGAGAATTAAGGAAATTTTTCCCACCTAACACAGACTGTCCCACCACTCCAGAAATGTTGGGGTTTCTATTTACTTTTTTTTTCTAAATCTATAATAAGCTTTTCTATATACTAATAAATATGCAGAGGGTGAAATACAGGAATCAGTCCCACTCACAATTGCCTCAAATAAATAAAAAATAAAGTACCTTGGAATAAATATAACCAAGAAAGTTAAGGATCTCTACAATGAAAACTTTAAAACATTCAAGTGAGATATTAAAGGAAACATTAGGAAATGGAAAGACATTCCTTGTTCTAGGATCAGAAGAACCAATGTTGTGAAAATGGCAATCTTACCAAAAGCAATCTACACATTTAATGCAATCCCCATTAAAATTCCAATGGAATTCTTTGTGGATTTGTGAAGGGGAAGGTGGGGGAGGGGAGGGATTTATCATGGTTTATTGTCTATAAGTATGGGAGCTGTCAAGAAAAAAAAAAGAAAAAAGAAAAAAATGGGCAAAAACATAAATCTATATTAGACAATGTCTGTATAAAAACACCGCCCAGGGCTGGAGAGATGGCTTAGCAATTAAGTACTTGCCTGTGAAGCCTAAGGACCCCAGTTCAAGGCTTGATTCCCCAGGACCCACATTAACCAGATGCACAAGGGGGCACATGCATCTGGAGTTCGTTTGCAGTGGCTGGAGGCCCTGGTGTGCCCATTCTCTCTCTCTCTGTCGCTTTCAAATAAATAAATAAAATAAAATAAAATAAACAATAACTGCTCAGGGGCTGGACAGATGGTTTAGTGGTTAAGGAGCTTGCTTATGAAGTCTAAGGATCCAGGTTTGATTCCCCAGGACCCATATAAGCCAGATACAGATGGTGGCACAGGAGTCTGGAGTTTGTTTGCAGTGGCTAAGAGGCCCTGGAATGCCTCTCTCTCTCTCTCTCTAATAAATAAATAAAAATAAAATATTAAAAAAAACACTGGTTAGTTTCAATGGAAATTCATGACCACAGTATGAAGAGAGGAAAAATGTTCTGCCATGATTTACCAGGCACGTCCTCCATCTGCAAAGACCCCGGGAGCACCACGTCCTCTGAGGTTGCTCTTAATCCAGCCCTGGCATGTGAAGGGATCGTGAGGCAGTAACGATGGTCACACTTCAATCCATGTCCTGTAACCATCTAAGTGCAGCTCATTCTTGGAATTTCATGGCTAAATAACACATTGAGTGTATGTCCACTTCTCTAGCTAGAAGAAATCTAAGAGATTATTAATTCAAACTTTTCTTTCTTTTTTTTAATTTTTATGTATTTATTTGAGAATGACAGAGAGAGAGAGAGAGAAAGAGGCAGAGAGAGAGAGAGAGAGAATGGGTGTGCCAGGGCCTCTAGCCACTGCAAACGAACCCAGACACATGTACCACCTTGTGCATCTGGCTTTCGTGGGTCTTGGGGAATCGAGCCTCGAACTGGGGTCCCTAGGCTTCACAGGCAAGTGCTTAACCACTAAGCCATCTCTGCAGCCCAGTTTAATTCAACCCTTTTATACTTGAAACAACCCACAGGGAAACTAAGTGGTTAGCCCATCTCACTGGTGACTATGGAGCTTACCACAAAACTATCCTGCATGTGACATTAATATAACTGTGCTTAGTCAGGGCTGCAGGATGATAATGGCATGCCCTATTCACATTGCAAATCTGGCCAAATTGCTAGTGTGAAGTGACTCCAAGCATATTTGTGAAGTAATAATGTTTTCTTGCTTCCTGGGCATACACTGTTGGTCTTTCATCCTAGAAGTTTGAGACTAGAACACCTGCATACTGCTGATCTTCACTCTCTCTCCCCAGATTTGATCCTTGCTTTTCTGCATACTCTCTCTTACAGTCACACTCTCTTACCAGCTTGTGGGGACCGCAGGGTGCCTCTAGGAGCCCCATGGTCTCCTTCCCTGGACAAAATGTGCCTTGAGCCCTTTCTGTGTGCCATATTGTAACAGATAAATTTTGGGTTCTGGGGTGCTTCCTAGAACCCCAAGCCTTGAGTTCATATCTGCAAATTAACCAAAAAATTGGCCAATCCAGACTAAAAAAAAAAAAAAGATCTTTAATACCCCACATTTTGGGGCTGGAGAGATGGCTTAGCAGTTAAGGCACTTGCCTGCAAACCCTAAAGCCCCAGGTTCGACTCCCCAGAACCCACGTAAGCCAGACACACAAGGTGAGACATATATGCACACAAGGTGGCGCACGCATCAGGGTTCAATTGCAGTGGCAAAAGGCCCTGGTTTGCCAATTCTCTCTCTCACACACATAAAAAATAGGATTAAAATAAAAAACACCACATTTTATCCAGATATCACAGTGATATGCTGAGGGAAAGGGCTGAGGAAGGGAAGGTGAAGTGGGAGAAGGGAAATATACCATGTAAGGAATGTGGACCTTAGATTAACAAATGGATAGATAGATAGATAGATAGATAGATAGATAGATAGATAGATAAATAGATAGATTAAAAAATACCAAAAGTGCACTTCCAAAGAGATTAAAAGTAAAAACAGTAATAAAAAGTGTCCCTTCTCACCCCAGCATGTCTGCCAGGGTGGGAAAGATAATCTTCCTGGCTCAGAGACCCAGGCAGTTCCAAGGCAGGAGAGGACAAGGAGGACCTTCTCTGTGCCCCCCTCCACTCAAAAAAAAAAAAAAAAAAATATATATATATATATATATATATATATATATATACATACACATACACATACATACATACATACATACATACACACACACACACACACACACACACACACACACACATATATATCCTAGAGTCTGCGCTCAGCTCACCTGGGCACACCTGCTCCAGATATCCCAGCCAATTGGCCTGGGCTCAGAGGCCGACTCCAGCCACACCCGGGCAGGGTGCACACTCAAGAGAGATCTGATTGTGTGAGACGGACAAACACTAACCCCTACGACTGGGATAGGCATGGTGAGGGTGTGACGTCCGCTCATCCTAAGATTCCCTCCCTTAAGGGCTGTCCCTTTCTGCCTAGCCCCAAAAGTCTGTGCCCAGTCTGGAATCCCCCATGGGATGCCATGCCACAGGCTAGCTGGGTTTTATTTACCGCTTCACTGAGCTACCACAAGCACTTTGTGACATGGAGACAGGCAAGCCCTTTTGCTTATCTTGTAGATGAGGATACAACATCATTCAATGGAAAGCCACAGTGGGAAATGCTGTCTGTCATAGCCAGAGAGCCCTGTGAAGTCAGGCATGGAAAGACGGAGAGGCCAGGCTGCTCACCATAAACCATATTGCACAATAAAGACTTCCTGGTATGGCATTGTTGTGTCAGTGAGATAACTTACCAGTCACTTGACTAGAACCATGCCCGACCCTGGGCAAGCACGGTAGGTACACACGTGCTGTGGGCTGAATTCGCTATTGTGTTCTGGCCACACTACCTCACCTTACATTATCTTGCACATGGGATACCACAGCTGCCATACTTGACCACCTCTGCTTCCTTTGGTACATGCTTGCGCTGCCCGTTTCAGGAACACCCCACCATTGTGTGGTTCCTGGGCACCTGACAGGTGCCTGGTTGAAACTGATGTGTGCTGCATATGATACACCATATACTAGATGCACCAAAGACATCTATGAGAGAAATGCAAAATATCTCGAGTATTTTTTTTTTTTTTTTTTTGGTTTTTCAAGGTAGGGTCTCACTCTGGCCCAGGCTAACCTGGAATTCACTATGGAGTCTCAAGGTGGCCTCGAACTCACAGCAATCCTCCTACCTCTGCATCCTGAGTGCTGGGATTAAAGGCGTGCGCCACCACGCCCAGCACAAGTAATTTTTAGACTGTGTCAGTGAAATAATATTTCCAACATATTGAATGTAAAACATGAACTGTCCTTAAAGTTATTTTGCTTTCTTGCTTGCTTGCTTGTATATATGTGTGTGTTGTCTGCATGTATGTGTGAATGCATATTCCTTGTGTGTGAGTGCATATGAGTGTGAGGGTGCCCGTGAACATGTGTGCACACACGTGTGTGAACGCCAGAGGACATCGGATGCTCTCATAAGTATGCTCCACCTTATTAGTAGTAGTAGTATTTTGTTTTCTTGAGGTAGGGTCTCACTCTGGCTCAGGCTGACCTGGAATTCACTATGTAGTCTCAGGGTGGCCTCGAACTCATGGCAACCCTCCTACCTCTGCCTCCCCAGTGCTGAGATTAAAGGAATGCGCCACCACGTCCAGCAAAATCCACCTTATGTTTTGAGACAGGGTTTCTCACTGAGCTTAAAGCTCACCAATTTAACTAGTCAGTAAGCCCTAGGGACCCCCTAATCTTTTCCTGTGCACTGGGATTATAGGCATGCACCACCATGCCCAGCATTTGGCATGGGCACTGGGGACCAGAACTCAGGTCCTCGTACGTGGAAAGTAAATACATTCCACTGAACCATTTCCTCAGCCTGTTTTAGTTGACATTTTTCCCCACTGCTCTCGAGTTGCTGTGTGTGTAACCCCATCAGATTGCCAGCAAGAGTTTCTGGCTCGGCCCTAGGTCAGGGTTCTCCCCCATGAGGGGGTGATCGAGTTGATCACCTTCCGCATTGTGAGAAGGTATCATGGGGCTTGGTGTCAGCTGGTCAAAAGGTGTGGACGTGGCAGGCAACAGGGACATTGTCCAGGAGAGGGCATCCTTCTGGCTTCCAACATGAAAGATCATGGGTCAGCGGCAGGGTGATGCGTCCAGCCTTTCACGTGTGCATCCTTCTTGAACCCCAATTCTCATCCGAGGGACCATTTGAGGGTCCTTGTCTCAGGCGAGTTTATGCTGCAGGGCGAAGGGTCGGTAGCTTTCCTTTTGTCTGTCCTAGACAGATTATCACAGTGACCACGGGTGAGGGAGGGGAAGAGGGATAAAATGGAGATCTTGAGGCTGAGGGGAGTGGAGAAAAGGTTGGCTTTCAGCAGCAGGATAAGATACCCAGTGGAGGGAAGGGGCCCTCAGCGGCATAAGTGGGCATACAGTGCACTTGGGGAGACTGATCCCTCTGTGCCAAACCCTCAACCTTGCTCTGGACTCTAGCCCCCTTTTGGCATAGAAGCCTTTAAACTCACAGCCTTCAAGTGACTATCTGGGTTTAGAACATGAGGCAGATTATAGTGATGGAAGTGCCCTTGCCCTGGTGTCCCAGGTCTCCTGTACTTTCTCACGACTCAGTGGGACGTTGAGTTTTCCTCCGTCCTTAGTGGGACAAAGACTCAGGACCTGGGCTTCATGCATCTGATTTCATCCTGTGTGGGGAACACGGCAGTCCCTCTTGGGTGTTCTTTTGAATGTGGATGGTCTCATTTATACTGACAAGGAAAGGTTGGGAAACTTGCTCTGTAAACCAGTGTTTTGCTTATAAATACTCCTTTCCTTGGGATTTTTTTTTTTGGGGGGGGGTTGAGGTAGGGTCTCACTCTAGCCCAGGCTGACCTGCAATTCACTATGGAGTCTCGGGGTGGCCTCGAACTCACGGCGATCCTCCTACCTCCGCCTCCCGAGTGCTGGGATTAAAGGCGTGAGCCACAATACCCGGCTTCTTGGGATTTTTTGGAAGTGGAGACTAGGCCTTGTGGTGAGATCATCCCTCTCTCTGGAACAAGTCTCTCACCTTGCATCACTCACCATCAGTGCCAGGGCTCTCTCTGAGGCACTGGGCACGTGCTCAGCCACCACACCTGGGGTAATTTGAACGCTTGTCCTCCAGTAGATTCCGGAGTTTATTAAAATTTGTAACTTAGATCTCCAGTTATGGCTGGAGGTGGTGTCATTGTGGGCAAATCCTGAGGTCCAGCCTCAAGGTACAATTGGGGAACAGATCTGGAATTCCAGCCAAAAGTATGCAGGGTGCTTAGCTCTGCCTGGGGTTCCTGGAGTGGGCCTGCTCCTGCTGCTGCTGGCCTTTCTCTCCGCGTGGACCTGTGAAAGGGGGTGTGGTGGTTTGATTCAGGTGTCCCCCATAAACTTAGGTGTTCTGAATGCTAGATCCCCAGCTGATGGATATTTGGGAATTAATGCCTCCTGGAGGGAGTGTATTGTTGGGGGCGGGCTTATGGGCATTATAGCCAATTTCCCCATGCCAGTGTTTGGCACACCCTCCTGTTGCTATGTCCCACCTTATGTTGGCCAGGGGGTGATGTCCACCTTCTGCTCATGCCATCTTCTTCCCCTGCCATCGTGGAGCTTCCCCTCAAGCCTGTAAGCCAAAATAAATCTTTCTCCCAGAAGCTGCTCTTGGTCGGGTGATTTCTACCAGCAATGAGAACCGGACTGCAACAGGGGGCCAGCTTCTTCTGCCATTATGGAACTTCCCCTAGATCTGTAGGATCCAGTAAATCCTGTTCCTTCCATAAACTGTGTGTGGTTTGGAGGTTTATTCCAACAACACGAAGCTGACTGTGACAACATCCTACTAAGGATGGTCCTTCTTTCCTCTTGTCACTGTTACAGTGGTGTCCTCTGGGGACCCACTTTGAGATCGAATGTGCTATTACTGGGTGCCCTTTTTAGAAAGAATCTTACTGTGCACCCCAGGCTGACCCCAAACTTGAATCCTCCTGCCTCAGCCTCCTGAGTGCTGGGGTATCATTGGATAACACTCCCCTTTAGCAGGGGCTAGCTTCCTCGGCTCATATTGTCTGAGGGGGCAGAAAGTGCTAGACTGTGTTGGATTCAAGCATCCTTCTCCCCTTGCTAGGGAGACATCTGCCCTTTGCCAAAAACCAGGCACATGCAAAACCAATTCCAACTCTTCCTAGCTCTTCTCCCAGCACTGACCAATGCTGTGGTCAGAAGCTGGCTGTCTGAATGTGCTTTTAAACAAAACAAATGTGATTTGGGACAGGGATTTAGACATAGCAGTTCCTTTCCTTGGGACTGTCCAGATTAGCGGCAGGTAACAGCTGCTGTCCTTCCCATTTGGCGTGAGACAGTGGGAGAAGGAAGGACTTTGCTCACAGGACACATTTATACAACTCCAGGTGGGGAGGGTTCTGCATCCGGCTGGCAGGACAATGTTCCTTGGTAAGTGGATGGTTTCTCAGGGCTCAGGTAGACAGAGGAGTGCTCTAGATCTAAGGAGACAGGGGTGATGTCGTGGCCATAGCCTGGGCCTGTGAGACATCGCATTGACTCTTCTCCTCTGTGGACACCTGGGTTTGATCTGTGTTTGAAAGGACCATTTTATGCTATCAACAAGGGCTCATAAGACACTGTCCAGGGGCCCTTGGGAATGAGCCAGACTAGTGTTTTGGGTGTCTCCTCTAAGTCTGTGCTTTTAGGTGTTTTTTTTTGTTTGTTTGTTTGTTTTTGTGTGTGTGTGTGAGGTAGGGTCTCACTCTAGCCCAGGCTGACCTGGAATTCACTATGGAGTCTCAGGGTGGCCTCGAACTCACGGCGATCCTCCTACCTCTGCCTACCGAGTGCTGGGATTAAAGGCTTGCGCCACCGCGCCCAGCAAGCCTGAGTTTTTATGCTGGCCATTCTTCTCTTAATGTCTAGGAACACACAGCCAAGTCCCTTGCAGAGTAGCTTTGACTGATAATGCCTTATGGAAAGGAGAGCTGGGAGGAAAAGGCATTGCTTGAAGGTCTCTTAGGATGCACCGAAAACATCCCGTTTCCTGGTGCCTTGTTAGCATAAGGGCTGGTGGTGATGGTGAGAATAATACACCAGTGTGTGACATGGTTAAGTGGGTTGTATGGATTATCTTCAACTGTGTTCATAGTAAGTGTCCTTATAACTTTCGGAATTCTATTTTTGCCTTTAGAATCCCATGTATTTCCGGGCATGGTGGCACATACCTTTGATCCCAGCACTCCAGAGGCAGAGGTACATGGATCACTGTGAGTCTGAGGCCAGCCTGAGATTATATATAGTGAATTCCAGATCAACCTGGGCTAGAGCGAGACCCTACCTTAAAAAAAAAAAAATGTATTAAAAGGAAGGGCTATCATTGCCTCGCATTCCCCCTAAGGGCAAAATATTAGTCAAACTTTAAAAATGCCTAGATGCAGACTTATCAAAATGTGAAAACATGAATCTATTTTATAGCAAGACAGCCCAGAATATTCTAAACCCTTTTTATTTGCTTTCTCTCTCAGCTCATTTTGAGCTGTCAACTTCTTTATGCTGGCAACTTTTAATTCCCTCTGTTGACTAACATTAGAGATCACAAACAAAGATTGAATTATTACATAAACTTAGATCTAGAGCGCTCCTCTTACCCACTTGTACCTGCTATTTCATCCAATTATTGCGTTCTATAGCTGAAATATTTCTTACCAGACTTTTAACAATAGATTAGACCAGCTTGTGCAGAATTTCTCTGCTCATCTTCCAAAGGCAGTGAGAAAATAAAAGGTTTAAAAGAACAAGAGAAAGGAACAAGGGATATTAGAGCACTGGAAACGTAATCGCTTCTAAATAATTGGGAGTTGACAGAAGTTTTGTGTATTGAACTCTGTAAATGGCAATTGTGGAGATAAGACACTCATTGAGACACAGTGTGTCATACCGCCCAAGTCATATTACCCCACGGAGTGTGTCCACTTGCACGTTAATGCATTACAGCGCACGCTGCCCTTGGCACTTGATGCTAGGGTACAAATATTTCAAGTAGTGTTTGCTTGAAACCTTTCTTTTTCTTTGGGCTGTGTAAGTGTGCATGTAGACTTCAGACTGATGTCAGAGGTCTTCTTCAGCCTCTGTCTACTTTCCTTCCTTCCTTCCTTCCTTCCTTCCTTCCTTCCCTCCCTCCCTCCCTCCCTCCCTCCCTCCCTCCCTCCTTCCTTCCTTCCTTCCTTCCTTCCTTCCTTCTTTCAACTTTGTTTCATTCTTATTTATTCGGAAGAGAGAGAGACACACACAGGGAAAGAGTTAGAGAAATAGAGAAAGAGACAGAGCATGCATGAGCATACCAAGACCTGTCACTGTAAATTAACTCCAGGTGCATGCATCAGTTTGTGCACCTGGCTTACATGGGGGCTGGGGAATCGAACCTGGGCAGTCAGGCTTTGCAAGCAAGCACCTTTAGCTGCTCAGCCATCTCTCCAGCCCTACCTTATTTTTGAGAGAGGGTCTTTTATTGAACTTAGAGATGGGGGGGTCACTGATCGGGCAAGACTAGCTAGCTAGTAAGCCGTAAGGATTCTCCTGTCTGCCTCCCCAGCACTGGGATACCACCATGCCTGTAGGTTTGGGGAATCTGAAATTTGCAGGGCAAGCGTATTTATCCACTGAGACATCTTCTCAGCCACTCTTTTATGTTTCAAAGACAGTCTAGTCTCAAGAGAAAAATTATAAGAAAACCTTTTGTTGTTGTGAAACACTTTATTTCAGCCTATTGCATCCTTTTGATCTTGACCTCTGGGGAGGGCATCACTAAAATCACATCAGAAGCAAAGGGAGCCTCAGCGCTGTGCTAAGTCACATCAGAAAAGAAAGACTTGGCTATCATTTGATTAAGTAGCCAGTGGACTGAAGCCATTGTTCTCTGTGATGCAGGAAAGGGCAAAATGAGAGTCCTGGCCACCTCTGCAAGGTGGGCTTGTACCACCCTGTGCCTGGCTTCCTGCTCATATGCCTTCTCCCATGGGGCCAGTGCTATGGCCTGTGAGGACATGCGGCCAAGGCACATCCAAGCCCAGCCCCAGGACCCCAGCACCCACCACGTCGCTGTCCACTCCAGCAGGCCTTCCTATTCACCGGGTGATAAGATTCCAGGTATGTGCGTGACAGTCTTAGAGAAGCGCAGAGTCCCTGAAATGCGCCAGATTGTGTTTGTACCCAACAGGAGCTTCCTGAATTAGAATGTGGCTTAGTCCTACGGAGACAAGATTGGACCAAGATTAAGCATGAAACTTTTGTGAAGAAAGTCACATGGTAACTAATATCTCTACTTGACAGTACTCTTTACAAGAGAACACAAGTGACAAAGGTACAAAAGATTGGTTTGTTATATCTGTACTACATACATATATCTTATTATTGATAGCGTTTCTTCTGAACAACCTTTATGTATCTGGTGTGTGTGTAAAAATATACTCTTGTCTCATTACTTAAAACTAAAAAATAAATAAATAAAATTCATGTAGCCATGAATACATCCATGAGGTGACTATGTTCATTTCCTTAAGTATAGTAACCATTTCACTATGGATACCATCCCATCATGCTATATTAAAAATGCATAGTAAAAAATTAAAACCAAAACACAGGGCTCAGTAGCGTACTGCCTGCTTAGCCTGAAACCAGGCGCTGGGTTCCGTCTCCAGCATAAATAAGTGAATAAACAAGAATAGTTTCTGATAACCACTCATTCTTCTTTTCTGTCTCTATCAATTTGCTTTGTCTAGGCAATCTCATATAAAATCACATAATATGGCCTATTTTGCCTCTGTCTTATCTCACCCAATTTATTTTCAGGGTCCACAGATGCTGTGGCATGTATCAGAAGAAGCTGCATTTTAAAATATTTTATTTTTATTTATTTATTTATTTGACAGAGAAAGACAGACAGACACAGAGAGAGAGAGAGAGGCCTCCAGCCACTGCAGAACTCCAGACAAGTGCACCTCTTTGTGCATTTGGCTGATGTGGGTCCTGGGGAATCGAACCTGGGTTCTTTGGCTTCACAGGCCAACGCCTTAACTGCCAAGCCATCCCGTCAGCCCAAGACTGCATTTTAAGTATGGAAGATGTAGTCAGGCTGTCCCCAGAAAGTTACATGGTCTGTAGCTCCAGCATTGGTGAGCGAGTACCCTTGTTTTCCTGTGGTCCTCTGCATCCTGGCTTTAGCCAAACATGTTATTAGAATTGATTAATATAAAAGTGTCACCTAGTATCTTAGTTATCATCTCTTTTAAAATTATGATTGAGTTTTATTTTTCATCATTTTGGCGGTCAATCTCTTGCAGACTCACCTTAATAATATGGCACCTGGGGGCTGGAGAGATGGCTTAGCCGTTAAGCGCTTGCCTGTGAAGCCTAAGGACCCTGGTTCAAGGCTCGGTTCCCCAGGACCCACGTTAGCCAGATGCACAAGGGGGCGCACGCGTCTGGAGTTCTTTTGCAGTGGCTGGAAGCCCTGGTGCGCCCATTCTCTCTCTCTCTCTCTCTCTCTCTCTCTCCCTCTCTCTCTCTCTCTCCCTCTCTCTCTCTCTCCCCCCCCCCCCTCTCTCTCTCTCTCTCTATCTCTAATAAATAAATAAAAACAAAAAAAATTAAAAAAAAGAAAAAAATAATATGGCACCTGGCCTTTGCTTAAGGAGGCATTCCTAAAGGGGAAAACAATGTTTCTAGGTTTTTGTATGGCATTGTTATGTAACCTGGATTCAAAGGGAATTTATCTGGACATGAAATAAGACTTCATCTTTTTCTGGCCACTAATGAACAGCTCCCTCTTGCAGGGAGGGGACAGGTTGAGCTTTTAGTTTTGACAGTGCCCCTGTAAAACGAGCAGCTGGAGCTGTGGCCAGCGCCCCTCTCCAAGGGCGCCTTCCGTCCCTTGCAGTGTCTGTGAGGAGCAGCCGCGACTTCATGGGGTTCCTGCTGCAGGCGCGGGCGGTGTCCGGTGGCCAGATCGCTGGC
The DNA here is from genome assembly GCF_020740685.1 of Jaculus jaculus. Taxonomy (NCBI): domain Eukaryota; kingdom Metazoa; phylum Chordata; class Mammalia; order Rodentia; family Dipodidae; genus Jaculus; species Jaculus jaculus. The sequence goes on along the minus strand of NC_059113.1, from coordinate 93,163,379 downwards.
ACTTTTGTCTTCGTTCCTCCCCGCTGCAAACTGATGGCTTGTGCTGAAGAGGCGGACACGGTCACTCACTCCGACAAGTCCCTGAAGAGGAACCTCTCCTTTGTGTGGAAAGCCCCGGCCCAGCCTGCGGGGGACATCCGATTCCTGTAAGCCAGCGCGGGCTGCCCCTTGGTGACCGAGCCCACGTCACAGGCGCTCTCTCCCCTCCCTCGGATCCTGTCTCTGCGGAGCTGTGGGGGTCTTGGGACAGGGTCCCTGTGGCTGGTGGGCACGCGAGAGGCCAGATGCAGAGAACAGCTATAGCACAGTGCTGCCCCAAGCCTTCCTCTTGCGGTTACCCACAGCTCTGGTGGTGATGTCGCCTTCTGCCCACAACGGCAAAATTATGACCCAAGAACAAGAGAGCTGGTAGGAGAGAGACTGAGAAGAGAAGAGAGGAGAGGGGAGGAGAGGGGACGGGAAGAGAGGAGAGGAGGGGAGGGGAGGAGAGGGGAGGGGAAGAGAGGAGAGGAGGGGAGGGGAGGAGAGGGGAGGGGAAGAGAGGAGAGGAGGGGAGGGGAGGAGAGGGGAGGGGAAGAGAGGAGAGGAGGGGAGGGGAGGAGAGGGGAGGGGAAGAGAGGAGAGGAGGGGAGGGGAGGGGAGGGGAGGGGAGGAGAGGAGACAGGGGAGGGGAGGGGAGGAGAGGGGAGGGGAAAGGGAGGGGAGAGGAGGGAGGAGGAGAGGGGAGGGGAGAGGAGGAGAGGGTAAGAGAGGAGAGGGGAGGGGAGGGGAAGGGGAGGGGAGAGGAGGGAGGAGGAGAGGGGAGGGGAGAGGAGGAGAGGGTAAGAGAGGAGAGGGGAGGGGAAGGGGAGGGGAGAGGAGGGGGGAGGAGAGGGGAGGGGAGAGGAGGAGAGGGTAAGAGAGGAGAGGGGAGGGGAGGGGAAGGGGAGAGGAGGGAGGAGGAGAGGGGAGGGGAGAGGAGGAGAGGGTAAGAGAGGAGAGGGGAGGGGAGGGGAAGGGGAGGGGAGGGAGGAGGAGAGGGGAGGGGAGAGGAGGAGAGGGTAAGAGAGGAGAGGGGAGGAGAAGGGGAGGGGAGGGGAGAGGAGGGGGGAGGAGAGGGGAGGGGAGAGGAGGAGAGGGTAAGAGAGGAGAGGGGAGGGGAAGGGGAGGGGAGAGGAGAGAGGAGGAGAGGGGAGGGGAGAGGAGGAGAGGGTAAGAGAGAAGGGGGGGAAGGGGAGGGGAGGGGAGGGGAAGAGGAGGGGAGGGGAGGAGAATAGAGGAGAGGGGAGGGAGGAGGGGAGAGGAGGGAAGGAGACGGGAGGGGAGGGGAGGAGAAGAGAGAAGAGGAGTGGAGTGGGGTGAGGAGGGGAGGGGCAGGGGGGAGGGGAGAGAAAGCTAGACTTCTCCGGGCCGCATATTCCTGTGGTTCCAGCTACTCAGAAGGCTGAGATAGGAGGATCGCTGGAGACCAGGAGTTTGGGCCGCTAGCACAACACAGTGAGACCCCCATCTGCAAAAGAAAGTCAACAAGACAGGGGGTGTATGATGACAACACCACCCCACAGGCGTTGCTGAGGATGAAAGAGCGTGCGGGCGCGGTACTTGGGCGGGTGTCACGTCAGCACCCTGGGCTCGGAGCAGCAGCAGACATGTACTTAGGACGGTGCTGCCAAACACGGCTGCTCAGAAAGAGATGTTGGCTTTGTCATTCTTTCCAGTATTTGCATTTACCAGGAAAGAGATTTCTTTTTTTTCTTCCATGAAAAGAGAGCGAGTGTTCCTTAGTTTCTTTTCCCTACTTTGTGGGAAATCTGAGACGAGAAGCTGGAAGACCACACCACACCACCTGCCCTCTCGGGCCCCAGGATCTATGAACGCTGCCCACAGAAACGCTGGGTACTTGTGAGTGCTGATTTGCCCCACTTGGTGCCAGCTTCCGGGTTGGTAGCCCAGCCTCTTCCATGGCTTGAACTCTCATCTTCTCTTAAAGTCTTTCCTCCTTCACAGTTAGCCTCCTTTATTTTATTGTATCTTTTATTCTTCAGTTGAGAGAGAGAGAGAGAGAGAGGCAGATAGAGAGAGAATGGGTGTGCCAGGGCCTCCAGCCACTGCAAGTGAACTCCAGACGCGTGGGCATCTGGCTAACGTGGGTCCTGAGAAATGGAACAAAGGTCCTAAGGCTTCACAGGCAAACACCTTAACAGCTAAGCCATTTCTCCAGGCCCCCCCCCCCCATTTTATTTTATTATGATTATTTTTTGTAGGGTCTTACTCCAGCCCCGGCTGACCTGGAATTCACTCTGGCTTCAAACTCACTGCAATCCTCCTACCTCTGCCTGCTCAGTGCTGAACCAAAGTTGTGCCCCACCACGCCTGGCCACAGTCCTTCTTCTTTCTCAAAGCCCTTCCATTTCTAGTTTATGATTTATCATCCTAGCTCCTATGTGCTGCTTAGGAAGGAGTTCAGCAGTTGTTATTTTTCACCGGGACAGATTAAAAAAAAAAAAAAAAAAAAGGACCAAAGTCACTTGGTCATCCCTAAGTCTCCCTAAATCGTTCCTGCCCACGTTACCTCCACTGCACCTGGAAGCCATGTGGCTCTTCCTGTCCCCTGAATCTCTGGGTGATCTTAGTCACATTCCTCACGTTGTCATGGCTGCCCTCTTGAAAGCTGCCAGTGAGGCAGTAATCCCTACCTCAGAGACAGTGTTGGGAGGATAAATGCCATAGTGTTTGAGAAAGTGATTCATGCTGAGGAAAGGCATTATGCATTCAAAATCCCGTTCAGAGTAGTAATGATTTCTCTCTAATCTTCCATAAAAATCTGTACTTAGAGTAGAATCATACAATTTTGTTATTTTTTTTTTAAAGACCAGGAGCAGATGGCTTCACTGGTATATTCTTTTATTTGTTTATTTGTAAGCAGAGAGAGAAAGAGGGAGAAAAGACTGAAAGAATGGAGACTTTGGAGCCTCTAGCCACTGCAAACAAACTCCAGATGCACGTGTCACTTTGTGTATTACCTTTATGTGGGTTCTGGGGAATTGAACCTGGGTCATTAGGCTTTGCAAGCAAGAGCCTATAACTGCTGAATTATCTCTCCAGCTCCAATTTTGTTATTTATTTTTTTGATACAGGGTCTCACTATATATCCCAGGCTGGACTTGAACTCATGGCAATCCTCCTGCCTTTAACTTCTGCATGACAGGTTCATAGGTGTGAGTCACCATGCTCAGTTAATGAATTCTTTTTAAAAATTATTTTATTTTGTTTTATTTATTTATTTGACAGAGAAAGAGGGAGAGGGAGAGAGAGAGAGAGAGAAGAGAGAAAATGGGCACCCCAGGGCCTCCAGCTACTGTAGATGAACACCAGACACGTGCACCCCCTTGTGCATCTGGCTAACGTGGGTCCAGGGGAATCTCACCTGAGTCCTTTGGCTTTGCAGGCAAACGCCTTAACAGCTACGCCATCTCTCCAGACCAGTTCATGAATTCTTTAATAATGTAGTTGGCAGTTTTGCAGTAGTGGTTAGTAAAAAATGTTGAAGATTAAACATTTTATTTAAGCCTAAACAGTTCAAGAAGACACTCTTTAATCAAAATGAAGGGTTGTATTGTTTTGTTTGGCCTTTTGTTTGGGGGGAGTGTCCAATCCCAGATATCACACAGTTTATGCAAGTTTCTACCCCATCCCAAGCCCCCAAATGATTTTTTTTTTTTTCTGTAGGGTCTCATGCTAGCCCAGGCTGACCTGGAATTCACTATGTAGTCTCAGGGTAGCCTCGAACTCACAGTGGTCCTCCTACCTCTGCCTCTTGAGTGCTGGGATTAAAGGTGTGTGCCACTATATCCAGCCTGAATTTTTGTTGCTGTTGTTTTTGTTTTTGCTTTTCAAGGTAGGGTCTCACTCTAGCTCAGGCTGACCTGGAATTCACTATGTAGTCTCAGGGTGGCCTTGAACTCAACGGTGATCCTCCTACCTCTGCCTCCTGAGTGCTGGGATTAAAAGCATGTCCCTGGCCTGAAAATTTTTTACTAAATATATATATGAAGGATGGTTTCATAATGAAGGAAGGATTTGTATAGTGCCTGTAATTACCTGTGGCTATGGAGTTTCTGTTTTTTATTTTATTTCACACACACACACACGAGAGAGAGAGAGAGAGAGAGAGAGAGAGAGAGAGAGAGAGAGAGAGAAAGAGAGAGACAGAGAGAGGCAGTTATATAGAGACAATGTGCATACCAGGGCCTTCAGCAGCTGCAAACAAACTCCAGACGCATGTGCCACCTTGTGCATCTGGCTTACATGTGACCTGGAGAATCAAACCTGGGTCCTTTGGATTTGTGGGCAAATGCCTTAACTGCCAAACCATCTCTCTATCCAAAGCTTTTGTTTTTGAAAAGAATGAAGTTGTGGCTGGGAAGATGGTTTAGTTGGTAAAATATTGGTCACAGAAGTATGAGGCCCTGCATTGGAATACCCAGCCCTCATTTAAAAGCTGTACCAGGTGAGCCAGGTGTGGTGGCACACACCTTTAATCCCAGCACTCAGGAGGCAGAGGTAGGAGGATCACCAAAAGTTCAAGGCCACCCTAAGACTTACACAGTGAATTCCAAGTCAGCCTGGACCAGAGTGAGACCCTACCTAGAAAAACCAAAAAAATAAAAAATAAATAAAAAGCTGGACCGGGGTAATGTACCTGAAATGTCAGTGTGAGGGTGGTGGAGGCAAGAGGTTCCCTAAATGCCTGCCGGTGCCAGCTTCCAGGTTGGTCGCCCAGCCTCCTCCATGGCCTGAGTTCTCATCTGCTCTTGATGTCTTTCCTCCTTCAGAGTCACTCTTCTTTCTCAACTTCCATTCCAGATTCAGTGACAGATTCTCTGTCTCAAAAACCAAGGAGGAGGGCTGGAGAGATGGCTTAGCGGTCTGGAGTTTGTTTGTTTGCAATGGCTGGAAGCCTTGACATGTCCATTCTCACTCTCTTATTTCTCTCCCTCTCTCTCTGTCTCTAATAAATAAATACAAATAAATAAAAATAAATCTTTAAAAAAATATTTTATTTTTATTTATTTATTTCTTTGACAGAGAAAGAGGAAGAGAGAGAGAGAAAATGGGCATGCCAGGGCCTCTAGCCACTGCAAATGAACCCCAGACGCATGTGCCTCCTTATGCATCTGGCTAATGTAGGTCCTGGGGAATTTGACCTGGGTCCTTTGCCTTTGCAGGCAAATGCCTTAACCACTACGCCGTCCCTCCAGCCCCAAAAAATAAATCTTAGAAGAAAAAACAGGTGGAGAGCAACTGCGGAAGACATTTGATGTCAACATCTGGCCTGACCATGCACACACGCACACACGCATGTACACATTTGCACATTCATGCACCCACCCACCTCGATAGACACATGGAAAAATGAAATCACTCACAGGGAAATAAAATAACCTCTCTCTAGCTGTGCTCATCTATTCTTTTGGTGCTTGGCTTCTAGCGTGTTCTCTCCTTGCTATTGGGATGGGTCCTGGGTTTTACCTCCGGGAAACACAATCCATGAGTCACTCTGCCTTTTCTGTGTCTACAGATTATCCGTAGTCCAGTCGTATTTTGTTTACTGGGAAAGGATTGAATCACCCATCGTGTCTCAGCAGACACATAACAGAGGTCACCCTGCTGACCTCCACAGCATGCCAACCCCTCGGCAGAGGCTGGATGCCACTAAAGGAACCATCCTAGGTATAGCCTCTGTGTTCCCAAGCCTGGCTGTCCTCATGGTTTTACAGTGATCTACTTCCAATGACAGCTTCCTGTTGCCTGTCTCCGGTCTTGAAAACAAGCCACGGGCACCTTCCTTGACTAACTGTTGCCGCCGCCCCTGCTGGGAAGGTGGGGAGGGGCGGGGGCCGGCTAGCGCTGGCTTCATGTTTCACAGAAAACACACTTTGCTGGTGCAACCCAACTTGGGCACCCCAGGGTGGCTGCCAAACCAGAAGATAGCCTATAACTTCTCCCTCTCTGTGCCAGTCAGTACAATAGCTCAGCTGGGTTTTTAATAATTTTTATTTATTTGTTTGACAGAGAAAGCGGGGGGAGAGAATAGGCACCCCAGGGCCTCTAGCCACTGCAAATAAACTCCAGACACATGCGCCCCCTTGTGCATCTGGCTAATGTGGGTCCTGGGGAATCGAACCTGGGTCCTTTGCCTTTGCAGGCAAATGCCTTAACCGCTAAACCATCTCTCCAGCCCCCTGAGTCAATGTTTTTTTTTTTTACATTTTTTAATATTTTATTTTCAATTTATTTATTTGAGAGAGAGACACTCAGAAATAGGCAGGTAGAGAGAGAGAGAGAGAGAGAGAGAAATAGAATGGACATGCCAGGGCCTCCAGCTGCTGCAAATGAACTCCAGACACATGTGTTCCCTTGTGCGTCTGGCTAATGTGGGTCCTGGGGAGTCGAACCTGGGTCCTTTGGCTTTGTAGGCAAGCGCCTTAACCAATAGACCATCTCATCTCTCCAGCCCAGTCAATGGTTTTTTATTAACCTCAGTGTCTGTGGCTATTTCTCTGAAGCTGTTGGTCAGGCTAGCCAGGGGAGTAGTATTTGTGTCCCGGCTTCCTCTACAGATTCTTGGGGGCCTTGACAGACGTGGCAGAAGTGACCCATCTTAGGGTAGGCAAGCTTACTGGTGGATCTTGGATCTCCTTGGTTTTCTCTGCCTTGGAGATTCATGCGTTGGGAGAAGGGATTACGATCTTACCTCTGTTTTCCCCTGGTTTATCTGGTGTGGGCCCAAGAACCCACCATAGGTAATGATGGGGTGGGCCATTGGCTGGGACAATGCTAAACACGGGGTGTTATAAAACTACTTTTATTCTAGCTAGAAGTAATTTTTGGCAAAGATGAAAAAAGAAACTCAGCAAGTGGCCCCATGGCCAATACAGGAAAGGCTCCCCTGTCTTCTTTGGGGGTGTCTTCGGGTCTCTGCTTGGCCCCCAGTGCCCCCATCACTCTTCTCCAACCATTTTCGGGGGTCTTTGCTTTTACTCTTGCAGGATCTGTGGAAGAAGGCAATCTAGATTCTCTTCCTGCCAGTTTTTGGCCGGCAATGTGGTCCGGGGGTACAGAGACTCTGTCTCAGTCAACCTCATACACACCTGCGGCACACTGCGATGGCCAGCCAGCCAATGGAGACAACAACCCAAGCCTAGAACCATCCCTGGATGTCCACCGGTTAGACAGGCTAGTGGCCCTTGAGAAAAGGAGCTTTGCTTCCAGCCCAAGCACACACCGTAGGTAATGACGGGGTGGGCTACTGAATGGGACAATGCTGAACACTGGTATTTGTTTGGGGGACTATTTAATGAAAACCTGATCTTGGCTATTCATTTTTTTAAAATATTTTATTTACTTATTTATTTATTTATCAGAGAGAAAGAGGGAGGGAGAGAGAGAGAGAGAAAGGGAATGGGCATGCCAGGGCCTCCAGCTGCTGCAAACAAACTCCAGATGCATGAGCCACCTTGTGCATCTGGCTCACGTGGGTCCTGGGGAATTGAACCTGGATCCTTTGGCTTTGCAGGCAAGTACCTGAACCGCTAAGCCATTTCTCCAGCCCTGATCTTGGCTGTTCTTAAGTGCCTTAAATACCATGATGATAGTAGGGCTACTGGTCAAAAGACCTAGGGTATGGTCATTATTTAGGGAAACTAAATTCAGATTTAAATAACATATACATTAATATTATATACATATAGTATAATATAAAAATATATAAGTTATATTGAAGGAATGACTCTAGTTGGTGAGTTCTCTGCTCCTGTCCTCACTCACCAATCCCCTGAATCTCTCCTTTGGAGCCTGATTCCAAAGTCGGGAGTAATTCCAAGAAAATCTGGTTCTGTCAAAATATGCAACAGTGGTCAGGAGACGTTGCTTTTTGACCCAAATACTTTATGAACCCTTCTCACAAAACCCTTCAATTCTTCCTTTTAGGACTCAGGATAACCCAAGCTTTAATTTGCTGGAAACTTGCCTGTCCTTGGTTAAGGATGAGCAGGTATGGGTGGGTTGGGAATGGGGTTGTGGAGGGTATTCTCACCTGAGTGTGAAGTGCCAGTCCGGGAATGAAGCTATTACACTAGCATTTGAAGGGCATGATATACACACCGTGTCTCTGTCCTAATCGATACCAGCTTTGCAGTCTAACCAGTGTCTCTGAAATTATTGGCAATTGTAGAAAATGGATGGTTTTAGTGATTTGTTTTCCCACTTAGCCTTGGTTGATAATTCCTCTCTTCTCTTCCCTTTCCCTCCTCTTGCAAAACACTGGCCTCAAATCACCATGTGCTGTCTCAGTGGTTAGATCAATGGCCAATATAAAACACACACGCCCACTGATACACTCTTCCTTTGAAGTCTTGCACAGTACACAGAATAAAACGTGACATAATATTCATTTTTAATAAAATTATTTCCAGGTATGATGGCACACACCATTAGTCCCAGCACTTGGGAGGCAGAAGTAGGAGGATCACCTTGAGTTCAAGGCCACCCTGAGACTACATAGTGAACTCCAGGTTAGCCTGAGCTACCTAAAAAAAAAAAAATTATTTAATGTATTACAGAGAGAGAGAAAATGGATGCACCAGGGCCTTCAGCCACTGCAAATGAGCTTCAGACACATGCACTATCTTGTGCATCTGGCTTATGTGGGTCCTGAGGAATTGAACCTGGGTCCTTTGCCTTTAGGGGCAAGTGCCTTAACCACTAAGCCATATCTCCAGCCCTAATGTTCTTACTTAACTGTATTGGAATTTACAGTAAGATTAAATGCCCCCACCCCCATCCATAGAGATGCCCTTGCCGCTTTTGGCCAGGGATGACGTGATTCTCTATTTGGGTTTGGAAGCCTCTTAAAGGACCCCAAGGTTATTCTTGTAAGTAGCTCACGTGCTTTCTGTGGAGTTTCCATGAGTGGCTCATCCTTTTCAATAACAAATGCATAGTTACCAACTTGAGCACTTTACTGAGACCTATTAGGGCCAAGCAAGAGGCAAGGTTTTCAGCTACTGCCTGAGAGTCTGAAAGAACCAGAGTGAGTTGCAAGTTTAGAGGCATTGGGGTCATGATCCCCTTTGACCTGTTTTTTTTTTTTAAATATTTTAATTTATTTATGTATGTAGTTAAGAGAGAAGAGAAAGAGAGAAAGTAAGGGAAACAATGGGCATGCCAGGGCCTCCAGCCACTGCAAATGGACTCCAGATGCATGCGCCACCATGTGCATCTGGCTTACATGGGTTCTGGGGAATTGAACCTAGTTCCTTAGGTTTTGTAGGCAAGTGCCTTAACTGCTAAGCCATCTATGTAGTCCTTTTCCCAAAAAACAAACAAACAAACAAACAATTTTTATTTATTTACGTATTAGAGACAGTGAAAGAGAGTGATCTGTTTTTAATGTGCGTGTGTGTATTCATGTTTGTGTGTGTGCGTGTGCATGAACATACGCATGTCTGTGGAGGCCAGAGGGCATCCCTGAGTATGGTCCCTTGGACACCATCTGCCTGTCTTGGAATAGGGTTTATCATTGGCCTGGCGCTTGCCAAGTAGGCCTGACTTGCTGGCCAATGTTCCCAAGGGATCTAGCTATCTCTGCCTCGCAGTGCTGGGAATTACAAGTGCCTGCCACCAAGCCTGGCTATTTATTGTGCATGGGTTCTGGGGATCAAACTCAGGTCTTTCATGCATGCAAGGCAAGCACTTTCATAACTGGGCTATCTCCCCAGGCCTATTCTTTGTCTTTTCTAGGGCGAGATGACAGCCTCCAATAGGTCCACGGCGGGGCCTGCTCACTATGCTGTCCGTCTTACCAAGACTCGACTTCTCTGGTCCCCTGAAGCTTTTACTGAGAACGGGGCTACAGCAGCCAACCCAGTCTCTGACCTGCAGACCTCCGACGTTTCCAGGGTCTCGTCAGAGGCATTGTGGTCCTCAGCTAGCTTCTTACCCGAGTCAAAGCACGAGGAAGGCAGAGTGGGGGAGGAGACTGGTGAGGGTGGCATAGGATGCCCAAGCAAGCCCAACTTAAGGCCTGACGTAGGGCTCAAGGGAGTCAGCGCCCCTTCGGAGAGTGAGCCCTGGACTCCCCAGCTGGGACTCCTGTTTGGACTGTCAGCTGCCCTGGGCATGGCCCTGGCTGCCGGCCTTTGCCACCTACATGCTCGGTATTGCCACAAGCGGACGGAAGTGTCTTTCAGAGAACCCACCGCGGATGCCCTTTCCAGGAGCAATGCTGGGGCCACGGAACACGTCCAGAAGATTGGGGACAGTGGCTTTATCTCGGGCCAGGCAGAATACGGCTGTACCACTCCATCTGTGGGGAGCAAGAAAACGGTCCTCTGAGGAGAGCCTTGGACTGGACTCCTCAGTGGCACCTGCACGCCCTATAGACTGGCATCTAAGTCAAAGTAGAGTTAACGAGAATTCCTGATGAGGCCCGGGACTCGGCACCCCTCCTTTCGGTGCTCAGCCTGCGCAGGAAGTGGGCAGAGGACAGGTTTATCAACAGAGGGATTTCTTCCCAGCTTTGTTGTTCAAACATCTGTAATGTGGCTTCTATATTTTTTTCTTCTTCTTGCAATTAGATGTTCTGTTTGAAGAGTTAAACCCAATACAATGAATATTGTATTACCCTCTCATTAACTAGACTCCTGTGGCCGCTTGGCTTCCTCTGTTGCCTTAAGGAACCCGCCGAAATAGAAATTCTGTTCCCCTTGGTGTGTCAGGCTCATCTCCTCTATCCCTTTGAAAACACACACACACACACACACACACACACACACACACACCCATGATGGGTTTGTAGCTCTCGTAAGGAAAAAGAGCTGTATCCCTCGCTTTGCGTCTCTATACCATCTCCAAAGAAGTGTTCTTTTTCTTTGCACAACTGGAGAGTTCCAAAGCTAGTTTGAACTCTGATTCAATGGTGAAAGCAAGAGTAGTCCATCTTCTTGGAAGTACGGCAGACAGGCCAGCCCACCATGGAAACTGCTTCCAAGCCAGGACGGCTGGAGAGGGCTCCATGGAACACATCTTCCAGAAAGGACGCACAGGCAGCCCAAGGCCAGGAGCACAAGCGGGACAAACAAGGCTCTCCATCGGGTGCGAAGGGATCTGGGATTTCCCATCCACTTCCACTTGGTGAAAAACTTTCATTTCCTAACAGTTTACGGGCATGTTGCTTTTTGCCGAAGGTCAGGCTGAAAAAACAAACGCCGAAAAGCAAAAGCAAAAGCCGGGCCTGGGGGCGCACGCCTTTAATCCCAGCACTCGGGAGGCAGAGGTAGGAGGGTTGCCATGAGTTCGAGGCCACCCTGAGACTCCATAGTGAATTCCAGGTCAGCCCGGGCTAGAGTGAGATCCTGCCTCGAAAAACAAAACAACAACAACATCAAAATTACCAGTAGGTTTTCAAGAACCAGCTATTACATTATCGGGAGACTTGAGGAAGAAAGCACCTTGGATGAAGGCGATCTGTTCTCAAGACTCTGTGACACTTACTTGATGTAGCAGTGAGGACGCAACTCTATCGGCTGTCAGTATAACTGGTAGTGATGTCAGAAAACACGTTGGAATTAGCTACCTTTCCAGTGGCAAGCTGATTGCAGAGTCACCATCTATTTTAATAATGAAACAGCCAGGCGTGGTGGCGCACGCCTTTAATCCCAGCTGTTGGGAGTCAGAGGTAGGAGGATTGCTGTGAGTTCAAGGCCACCCTGAGACTATATAGTGAATTCCAGGTCAGCCTGACCTAGAGTGAGACCCTATCTCGAAAACAAGCAAACAAACAAAAAAAGAATAATAAAAACAATAATAATGAAACAACGCCCTCCACATATGCACCAGTTTGGATAGGCTATTTGTTCAATTCCACCTAACTCCTAGAAGAAGGATACTAGAAACTTCTCATACCGTTTGACATTTAGCCCTCAAAGAACTTCGTGAGGAGTAAGATGGGTCACTTCCCAAGGAGAATAAAGCCCTCGTGGTCCCTGCACGCAAAACAAAGACACTTTGTGGAAATTGGGTTTGTAAGAAAGACACCACAGCCTCCTGCTGTCTTTCCAACCAACTTTCACTCCTTGGGCATTGGGTGGGAGACTCTGCCCTTCTGGGTCCTGGGTTGGACAGAGCTGTTTCTCAGCTTCAGTCATTAGGTACATGAAGGCCTAAGTGACTCATGCGTTCACCAGTGAGCATATTCTAGGAATAATGTGGAAAGAAACAAAGGTAAGGCTGGAGAGATGGATTCGTGGTTAAGCACTTGTCTGCAAAGCCTAATGACCTCAGTTCGATTCCCAGTACCCATGTAAAGCCACGTGCACAAGTGTGTTTGGAGTTCTTTTTCAGTGGCTGGAGGCCCTGACGTGCCCATTTTCTCTCTTTGTCTGTCTCTCTATCTCTCTCTGCTTGCAAATAAGTAAATAAAAAGAAAAAAGAAACAAATATACTGTATCCCAATGGGGGCGACATATCCCCTACCATACACCCAAGCACCCTAAAAAGCATTCTTCTACCCCAAGATGAATATCAAGTACCCCATTTAGGGGTATGTGCTAACCTGGTCATTTCACATCAGAGCCAAGGGCATCAGGTATGAAATGCCTTCAAGATTTTCATGTCCTAGAGGAGTTGTGTATGTATATAAACAGAATGCTTTGTTGTATTTTTTTTTTTCTTGATCTAGAACAAAGTATTCCAAAATGTAGTAGTTTAAAACAGCCACCAGCACTACTGGTTTCTTTTTCTTTCTTTTGAGATTAGTGTCTTACTCTGCACACCAGGCTCGACCTGGAAATCACGTAGGTAGCCCAGGCTGACCTCAAACTCAGGGTAATCCTCCTCCTACCTCAGCTTCCAGAGTTCTAGGATTATAGGTGTGAACCATCACTCAAGAACTAGTTATTCTCTCTCATGATTCTGGAGTGGTCTGGGTGAAGCTGGGGGTGGTTTTGTTGTTCTTCTTGGCAATGGGCTGCAACTGGCATAGTTAACTCCTTCATGTGACCAGCCACTCCTATTGACTGCACTTGGGCTGTTATTGAACGTGTGAAGTATTTGGGTTTCCTGTGATTTCTTTATGGTTTGCATGTGTGTGTGGTGTGTGTGTGGTATATGTGGGCACACACGTGTGTATGTGTGATGTGGGTGGGCACACGTGGGTGTGTGTGGTGCATGTGTGTGGGCACATGTGTGTGTGTGTGGTGTGCGTGTGTTGTGGGTGGGCACACATGTATGAGGGAGCTTACACACGCATGCACATGCTCTGGAGGACAGAGGACGAACTCAAGTGTCACCTTCAGGTCCACTGTCCACTCTTTTGGAGACACGGCCTCACACTGGATCTCACCAGTTACGTTAGAGCAGCTGACCCGGACCCCTGTCACCTCTGCCTCTCTAGTGATGGATTTATGGGTGTACACCATCACCCCAACATCTTACCCACTTCTCGAAATCCTGTGACCATCAAAAAAATGTCATCCCTGCTGGGCGTGGTGAAACACGCCTTTAATCCCAGAGCAGAGCAGAGGTTGGAAGACCGGATCATTGTGAGTTCAAGGCCATCAGGAGACAACAGTGAATTTCAGGTCAGCTTGGGCTAGAGCAAGATCCTAGCTCAAAAAAAAAAAAAGTCATCCCTTTCTATTACAACTTGTTCACTATTAATTATGACTAGTTATGTCTAAAGTGATGATTTCCTGCAGCCTCCACGACTGCCCCAACCCCCCCGGCAACTTGAGATGATCTTACCACACCAGTTGTCATGGCAACTGGCTATATTGCCCTGAACGGATATTTTTGCTGAAATATTTTGGTTAAATTCCTTTTTTGGCAAGGGCAGGTGGAGTCCATACTCCACACAGAACCCCTTGGTTACCAGGATCTTGAAGGTTCTCAACGCCTGGCTCAGAGAAGCCCAAAGGGAAGTGAGGAAAAGGTGTTAACTTAGTCTGAAGGAGGTCACTAAAGCACACAATGGTTTGGTTTGTAACCCCAGCACTGGGGGGGGGGGGGAGGGGGGTTAGAGATAGGAGGATCGCTGTGAGTTTGAGGCCAGCCTGGGACTACAGAGTGAGTTCCAGGTCAGCCTGGGCTATAGCGAGACCCTACCTGGAAAACCCAAACCAAAACAAGCAAACAAATAAAAAATTCAGCCAGGTGTCAGCCCATGGTTTTAATATCAGCACTGATATGGAGGTAGGAAAATCTCCACAAATTCAAGTCCCGCCCGGAGCTACAGAGTGAGTCCAGGTCAGCCTGGGCTACAGCAAGACCCTATCTCAAACAAAACAAGACAAAACGAAAAACTTCCCCCTGGCCCTCCCCCAAAATAAAGTGCAAAGCTATCCAAATTATTTTTGAAAAAAAAAAGGACCTGGGCTGGAGAGATGGCTTAGCGGTTAAGCGCTTGCCTGTGAAGCCTAAGGACCCTGGTTCAAGGCTCGGTTCCCCAGGTCCCACGTTAGCCAGATGCACAAGGGGGCGCACGCGTCTGGAGTTCGTTTGCAGAGGCTAGAAGCCCTGGCGCGCCCATTCTCTCTCTCTCCCTCTACCTGTCTTTCTCTCTGTGTCTGTCGCTCTCAAATAAATAAATAAATAATTTAAAAAAAAAAAAAGGACCTAAAATGCAGCAGCTTAAAACTGTGTGTGTTATAAGAACAACTACAGAATTGTTCTGCCAGCCTCTTCCTGGAAGAAAAGAGGTTTGGGACAAAACACACATTTAAGGGGGAATAATAGAAAAACAATTGCTAAAAAAGTCTTTATTTTAAACAAATGTTTTTACAACTATTGTGCTGATTTAATAACCACAGCTCAGGGGTAAGGATGGGCCTTTACCATTTTATATTCAGAGACTATTTCTGGAATCTCCAATTAGTTTTGCTCCATGGATACAATTTTGGTAAATCACAGCAGTGTTAAAGCTCGTTCGGTTGAGCTGAGACTGTCTGCATTTGCTATTACATTGTTTGTTGTCTTTTAAAAAAAAAATTCTAATTACCCCCCCAAAAATAAGTCATCGAGCCAATAAAAATTAAAGCAAGTGTCATGTTTTATTTGAAAAGTTGTCTGTTGGTAATTTATGAATAAATTACAGATGCTGGCTAATACTTTTTCTACTCTGGACTTCTGCTATTAATCAAACTTTCTGGAATGGAGAATGTTTTGATTTTGTTTCATCTCGACTTATCCTTCTCCTCCAAGTGGGGCATGGCTGGGAATTCCTTTTATTCGAGAGAAATGCATTTGCATGAACTTGCTTTATTAAACTTGAGAACTTCTCCATTCTTTTTTTTTTTTTTTTTTTTTTTTTTGGTTTTTCAAGGTAGGGTCTCACTCTGGCTCAGACTGACCTGGAATTCACTATGTAGTCTCAGGGTGGCCTCGAACTCATGGCGATCCTCCTACTTCTGCCTGCCTCCCGAGTGCTGGGATTAAAGGTGTGCACCACCACACCCAGCTTCCATTCTTAAAATAATCTGGAACTCTCTGCTCTGTCTGGCTCTGAGGCATTGCAAAATCAGCGTTAGCAATCTCTGGTTGAGAATAACAGGAGGAGCTTAAGGGTAAAAGGAAGGCTAATGACTGGATCCTTTGGTTTGGTTACACTGCTCTTTTTTTTTTTTTTGGTTTCAAAGTAGAGTCTCACTCTAGCTCAGGCTGACCTGGACTTCATCAAGTAGTCTCACGGCTGGCCTCAAACTCACAGTGATCCTCCTACCTCCGCCTTCCGAGTGCTGGGATTAAAGGCGTGCGCCACCACGCCTGGCTTGTTCTTCGTTTTAAAAAATATTTTATTTTTATTTATTTATTTGACAGCTAGAAAGGGGTGTGGGGGGGGGGAGGAAATGGGTGTGCCAGGGTCTTCTGCAAATGAACTCCAGACGCATGAGCCACCTTGTGCATCTGGCTTGGGACTCGAACTGAGGTCCTTTGCAGGCAAGCACCTTAACTGCTAAGCCATCCCTCCAGCCTTATGCTGTTCTTTAAATGCAAAAAGAAGAGCATTTTGAGGCACCTGTCCTGTTCACAGCAGCCAGAAAGACTGTCACCTTCAAATATCTCCGACATTAGCTTATGTTATGCTTTCTCTGACGTCTCTGATGATATTCCATCTCTCGGAATCAAATCTAAACATCTGATGGGCCTGACGAGGTCCTCTGGCTTCCAGAACGGCCTGTTCCTGGCTTCCACCTATGACCAGCACTGCTATCAGCCCCTAGATATGCACCCAGCTCCAGCCTCTCCCTGACTCTTGCCTTCCTTACTGTCTGTTCCTTTTCTGCCTCTTCTCAGACTAGAGGCCAGGACATTGTTTTGTCCACTGCTACATTCCAGGATGTAGTTCCTGCCATGCTTTTCCTAGCGCACAGTAAGTGATCACTACATATTTGTGAAATGAATGAATAAGTTCAATATTTGTGCTAGGACCTAGCAAACATTCTAGATGTCTCTCAGCGCTTGACCGCTGCCGTCTTGAACTCAGCGCCTCCCTCTCTCTGGGCTCCATCTTTTCCTTCCTTCAAATAGCACCTTGGGAACATCTTTGTCTCGCAACGGATGACAAATGTTGTTTTGCAAAGTGTTTTGTTAGTTCATACAGGAAAGTATCTGCCTGGAAATATATTCCATGGGATATTAAAGAATGTGTTTCCCTGATTTATAGATGGGAGAGGCAGCAAGGTCTGAGAGGCAAGGAAACCAATGGGGGTATCCATGTTGACTAATGATTAATTATTATTTTTTTAAAATATTTATTTATTTATTTGAGAGTGACAGACACAGAGAGAAAGACAGATAGAGGGAGAGAGAGAGAATGGGCGCGCCAGGGCTTCCAGCCTCTGCAAACGAACTCCAGACGCGTGCGCCCCCTTGTGCATCTGGCTAACGTGGGACCTGGGGAACCGAGCCTCGAACCGGGGTCCTTAGGCTTCACAGGCAAGCGCTTAACCGCTAAGCCATCTCTCCAGCTCCTAATGATTAATTATTGTATCTGAAGGGCTGTTTTCCTATCAGCTGATAGGTTGGAAAAATAGACTAGAGCTTGCTAGGTTAGCGCCACCGGTCACAGATGTTGCCTCTGCGATTTTAGATTATACTATCCATTACAGACAGCACCTTCTCATTTAGAAACATAATTTGTTGTTCTCCCAGACCAAAACAAAAAAAAATAAAATAAAAGCGCTGACATTTCACATACAAGGCAAAGATTAGAGTTGCTGCTCAGGACTGCATATGGAAGTACATTAGGTTGTGGTGTCCCTGAATCAAGGACACCCGGCAGCTGGCACTGAGAGAGATGTAGGAGGCAGTGACTTCTGATCTTTATTATGCAAATGAGCCAGACTATTTAACCTCATCCGGGGAAATGTCACTGATCATTTCAAGCTCCAACTGTAGCACCAGCATTAGTACTATTATGTTATTATTATTATTATTTGTAGGGCATATGTAAGCCCAGGCCCTCTGATGAAGCCGAGTTCTGCTTGCTCAGACTGTCTGGGGCTGAATATCAGATTCGCGTTCATATTAAACAGACAAACAAACAAATAAGCAAGCACTTTTTTTTCCCCCTCTCATTAATGCTTGCTGGTGGGAGATTTTGCAGAGCTGCTATCTAGCATACACAGGTGAAGGGGGTGGGAATTTCCTGAAATGTAATTTCTACCTCCAGAGGCTTCTTCTCCAAGCGCTTCGGGTTCCCACGGCAGAAGCATGTAGAGGTAAAGAAGGGAGTTGGGGTGGGTAAAGGATAGATTGGGGAGTGAGAACGGATGAAGGAGGGCTAGAGAGATGGCTTGGTGGTTAAGGCACTTGCCTGTGAAGCCTAAGGACCCAGGTTTGAGTCCCCAGTACTCCTATAAGCCAGATATGCAAGATGTCACACATATCTGGAGTTTGTTTGCAGTGGCTGCCTCCAGCATGCCCATCTTCTCTCTCTCTCTCTCTCTCTCTCACACACACACACACACACATGCGCACACTCTAACATGAATGAATAAAATATTTTTAGGGCTGGAGAGATGGCTTAGCGGTTAAGCACTTGCCTGTGAAGCCTAAGGACCCTGGTTCGAGGTTCGATTCCCCAGGACCCACGTTAGGCAGATGCACAAGGGGGTGCAAGCATCTGGAGATCATTTGCAGAGGCTGGAGGCCCTGGCGCACCCATTCTCCTCTCTCTCTCTGTCTTTGCCTCTTTCTCTGCCTGTTGCTCTCAAATAAATAAAAATAAACAGACAAAAAAATTTAGAAAAACAATTTTAAAAACTGGTGAAGGGAGTAAAAACAAGAGATATGCCATACAGTATGAGGGAAGAAGGGGGTTAGGAGGAGAAATGTCCTCTGCTCCCACTCATGGGTCACCGCTATCTAAAAAACGCAAAAAACAAAACTAAGCTACAGTGAGGTAACAAAGAGGAGGCAGTAATAATGAGAGAAAAAGTCAAAGACAGCCAATTAGGAGCCCAGGGAGGTTGAAGGCAGAGATTGAACATCTTTGAAATCCAGATTGCTTGACCTCAATTGGCAAGGACCAGCTTTCTGCGGCAAAAGCTCCTCTTGTGGGAAATGGAGTAGATAAAAGTAAAACATCAGGCGGCGGTGAAATTCTAGAAGCAAGAAAAAGCAAGCTGGCTACGTGCCCTCAGCCTGAAACAAAGGGCACTCTAGTTCGGGTCTCGCATGCCCGGCAAAAGCTCATGTGTGAAGGGCTCGGTGCTCAGCTTGGTTCTTTCTATTGGACGCAGTGACACTTTAAAAGCCAGGGCCATGGACTTGCCTTACAAGTATGAGTGCTTAAGTTCATATCCCCAGACACCACATTAAAAAGTCAGAAGCTGGGCTGGAAAGATGGCTTAGCGGTTAAGCGCTTGCCTGTGAAGCCTAAGGACCCTGGTTCGAGGCTCGATTCCCCAGGACCCACGTTAGCCAGATGCACAAGGGGGCGCACGAGTCTGGAGTTCGTGTGCAGTGGCTGGAGGCCCTGGTGCACCCATTCTCTCTCTCTCTGCCTTTCTCTCTCCATCTGTCACTCTCAAATAAATAAATAAAAATTAAAAATAAACAAAATTTAAAAAAAAAAGTCAGAAGCTGTGATGGGCTTCCCGGCATGCGTGGGGTGAGAAAGGAGAGGAGAGAGAATTACTCAAAAGCTCTCACACCAGCTAGCCTGGAGCATGAAGCAATGACCAACAAGGAGAGCAAGCGATCCTGACTCAAATGAGAGCTGTCCTCTGACCTCCACGTATGTGCCAGGCCATGCCTGTGCTCACACACATGAACATGCACACACACAAGTCATAGCACATCATACACACACACACACACACACACACACACACACACACACATCAGAAAAGAAACAAGCGGCCTAGGGATGGCTTAGAGGTTAAGGCACTTGCCTGTAAAGCCTAATGACCTGGGTTTGATTCCCCAGAATCCACATAAAGCCAGATGCACAAGGGGGCACATGTATCTGGAGTTTGTCTGAAGTGGCTGGAGGCCCTGATGCCCCCATTATTTCTCTGTCTGTCTCTCTTCTATCTCTCTCTACTTGAAAATAACTCAATGAAGAAGCCAGGCGTGGTGGCACACACCTTTAATCCCAGCACTCGGGAGGCAGAGGTAGGAGGATCACTATGAATTCAAGGCCACCCTGGGACTACATAGTGAATTCCTGCAGGTCAGCCTGAGCTAGAGTGAGAACCTACCTCAAAAAAAAAAAAAAAAAGAAAAAATTCAATGACAATTTTTATTTATTTATTTGACAGAGAAAGAGGGAGAGAGAGAGAGAGAGGGAGAATTGGTGCACCAGGGCCTTCAGCCACTGCAAATAAACTCCAGACATGTGCGCTACCATGTGCATCTGGCTAACGTGGGTCCTGAGGAATTGAAGCTGGCTCCTTTGGCTTTGCAGGCAAGCACCTTAACCATTAAGCAATCCCTCCAGCCCAATGACAATTTTTAAAAAGGGAACAAGGGCGAAGGTTGGAGAGATGGATCAGCAGTTAATGGCACTTGCTTGCAAAGCCTTCCGGCCTTGGTTCAATCCTCTCCAGTATCCACAAAAAGCCAGATCTACAAAGTGCCACATTCATCTGGAGTTTGTTAGCAATACATGAAGCCCTGGCACTGCCCATTCTCTCTCTCTTCTTGCAAATAAACAAAGAATATCTTAAAACTATTTTTTAAAATTTTTATTTATTTATTTATTTGAGAGCGACAGACACAGGGAGAAAGACAGATAGAGGGAGAGAGAGAGAGAGAATGGGCGTGCCAGGGCTTCCAGCCTCTGCAAACGAACTCCAGACGCATGCGCCCCTTTGTGCATCTGGCTAACGTGGGACCTGGGAAACCGAGCCTCGAACCAGGGTCCTTAGGCTTCACAGGCAAGCGCTTAACCGCTAAGCCATCTCTCCAGCCCCAAAAAACTATTTTTAAATGAAAAGAGGGGCTGGAGAGATGGATCATTGTTTGAGTACTTGCCACATAAGCACAAGGTCCCAAAAAGGCTGGAGACTACCTGAGTTCAATTCCCCAGCACCCACTTAAAAAGTTGGGCAAAGTCATATAAGTCTGGAACCCCAGCCCTGTGGTGGGGGACAAAGATCAGGGAACTGCAGGGGCTTGCTCATCTCAAAAATGCCAGCTGTGGGTGAAGTGAGAGACTCAGTTGCAAACATGTGCATAAATGATGGAGGAAGGACAGTCTGTGTTCTCCACATGCCTCCATACACATGCCCATAAAGGTACGCACATGCGCACAACACACACACACACACACACACACACACACACACACTCCTTGAAGAAAAGGAAAAAGACCTGGGCCTAGTGGGAGGTCTTAGGTTACTGGGGTGTGCTCTTGAAGGGGATAGTGAGACTCCTTTCCTCTCACTTGTTGCTTCCCAGGAGCTCTGGGGGGGGGGGGGCGCTGGCTCTGCTCCACTGGATGTGGACACAATGCAGACAGAAGCAGTGGGCCAGTGAACTCTAGGCGAAACCTCCACAACTGTGAGCCAAAATCAAACTCTCCTCTTTTTCCTTTTCCTTTTGCTTTTTTTAAATTTTTTATTTTATTTTTCATTTTTTGGTATTGTTATTTATTTATTTGATAGTGACAGACAGTGAGAGAAAAAGAGAGAGAGAGAGAATGGGCGCGCCAGGGCCTCCAGCCACTGAAAACGAATTCCAGATGCGTGCGCCCCCTCGTGCATCTGGCTAACGTGGGTGCTGGGGAATCGAGCCTCGAACCGGGGTCCTTAGGCTTCACAGGCAAGCGCTTAACCACTAAGCCATCTCTCCAGCCCTATTTTTTATTTTTTTGTTATTTGTTTTTTTGAGGTAGGGTTTGGTCTATCTCAGGCTGACTTGGAATTCACTATGTAGTCTCAGGCTGGCCTCACACTCACAGTGATCCTCCTACCTCGGCCTCCTGAGTGCTGGGATTAAAGGTGTACACCACCACACCCAGCAAATTCTCCTCTTTCTAAGTTGCTGGGTCTCTCAGGTATTTGGTACAGGAACAGAGAGCTGATCAACACGTAGGAGGATGTTATGTTCAGTTAATGAGGGGGAAGATTCATAAAGTGTACCATTGTAAAGAAAAACTCCACTGACCCTCAGAGCTCTCCTCATCCCACTCCAAATCCTTCCAATATAAACCCTGAACTTGAGGTCCTAGTGCAACTAAATCTGACATCTTGGGAATCTTGGTTTTTCAAGGAAGGGTTTCACACTAGCCCAGGCTGACCTAGAACTCACTATGTAGTCTCAGGATGGCCTCGAACTCATGGTGATCCTCCTACCTCTGCCTCCCAAGTGCTGGGGTTAAAAGTCTCTGCCACCATGCCTGGCTTCACATGTGTATATTTTAAAAATAGATTCCAGGGCTGGAAAGATTCGGTGGTTAAGGCACTTGCCTGCAAAGTTTAGGAACCCAAGTTTGATGCCCACGTAAAGCCAGATGCACAAGATGTCACATGCGTCTGGAGTTTGTTTGCAGCAGCCAGAGGCCCTGGCACATCCAGATTCATTCTCTCTCTCCTTGCAAATAAATAAATAAAATCTTAGAAAACAATAGATTTCCAGGTAATTCTCAAGTGTAGCCAGTACAGCTTTGGCTTCTGACAAATGCAAATGCTATCAGAGCAAGTCTTCTTGTATATTTATTTATATATTATATAATTATATTATATAATATATAATATAATTATATATTATAATTATAATGTATAATTATAATATATTATATATCTTATAATATATTATATAATTATAATATATAATTATATTAATTATATATTATATATAGTTATATATATTATATATTTATAGTATAATGTATTTATATATTATTTATATACAATATTAATTTATAACATTATATTATATATTTGTATATAATACATATTATATGCAAATATATATATTTATATTTATATATATTATATGACAGTGACTGTCACCGAGAAGAAATGAAACTAACTCCTGCTTTGTGCCCGACACTGTGCTCGATAGAAATTGAGAAGACTCATCTTCTACCAGGAAATGGCAATGTGGGAGATAGTTCAGGAATGGAAACAAGTCATATAAGTCGGTCACCCAAGGCACCTGGAGGGTTGCCTCCTAGACCTCCAGGAGCCATGTTGGCAGGCACAAGTTTGTCCCTCGTTGTTCTAGCATGGGACCTGGGTGGCATGCTCCTAGTTCTTCCTACACACAAAGGAGAAGTGCCTGGGCAGCAGCTATTGCCAACGCAGAATTATCCCAGGGAGGCAGCATGGATACCTGGCCATGGGCAGCACTTTTTTTTTTTTTTTAATTTTATTTATTTATTTATTTGAGAGTGACAGACACAGAGAGAAAGACAGACAGAGGGACAGAGAGAGAATGGGCGCGCCAGGGCTTCCAGCCTCTGAAACCAACTCTAGACGCGTGCGCCCCCTTGTGCATCTGGCTAACGTGGGACCTGGGGAACGGAGCCTCGAACCGGGGTCCTTAGGCTTCACAGGCAAGCGCTTAACTGCTAAGCCATCTCTCCAGCCCCAGGGCAGCACTTTTTGAAGGTTTCCTTTGCTTACCTCCAGCCTCCTCTGTGTTGGTCAACAGTGCGGTGGAGAGATTGGACATCAAGAAATAAAGGGAGGGCAGAGGTGGAGGAAATCTTATGCTGGAGACTTAATGGAAGCCTGAGTTAACTGGCACCTTCTAGGTAAACACTGAGCATCTACGACGTGACAAGACTCATGCTGGAGGCTGAGAGAAGTCAAGCCCAGATCTTGCAGGGTGGTGAGATTACACAATTTCCCAGCTGGTCTGGAGCTGCTGCTAAGCTAACGGCTGTTCACTCATTCCCTCCTCGTCTCTCTTTACCAAATGCTAGGGGGCCTCTCCACAAAACAAAACTGCTCTTGGGCCTGGAGAGATAGCTTAGCGGTCAAGGTACTTGCCTGCAAAGCCTAAGGACCCATGTTCGACTCTGCAGATCTCACGTAAGCCAGGTGCGCAAAGGTGAGGCAAGTGCCAGGTGGCACGTGCCCACTAGGTGACACAGGCATCTGGAGTTTGATTGCAGTAGCTGAGGCCCTGGTGTGCCAATTCTCTCTCTGTCTCTCTTTCTCTCCCTCTCTCTAAAATAAAAAAAGAAGTAAATAAAATAGAGCCAGGTGTGGTGGCGCACGCCTTGAATCCCAGCACTCAGGAGGCAGAAGTAGGAGGATCTAAGTGACTTTGAGGCCAACCTGAGACTCCATAGTGAATTCCAGGTCAGCCTGGGCTACAGTGAGACACCACTTTGAGAAAACAAACAAACAAATAAACAAAATAAAACACAAAAGAAACTGCTGTTAATGGAAGCAGATACAAGCATCCCTGGTTTTTGGTGGGAGAATGCTTTCCACCTGTTTATCATTAGTCCTCCTCAAAAACATATCCCTGAAGTCCAAAGAGGGGACTGAGGACCCAGACTAAACACTGCTTCTCTGAATAGCCTCCCGCTTGGCATCATATCAATAACCCGTCACCTAAGGAGCCAATGGTGTGACAGCTCAGCTTTTCTTTAGAAGAGAGGACATCCTCTACACAGAGCTTGCTATGGCTTGAGAGCTCTCTTCTCTGGTGGCTGAGGGTTAGTCCGAGGTCACATCTGGTGGCCTTTCCTTTCTCACTGTTCCTGCCGAGGTTCTGGTCAGTGATGAGTTTTGTGCAGAGATTTCTTTCCCAGAATTGAGAGACCTGTGCCCTGGAAAGAATGCTAAGGAGGAACCTAGGGCGGACTTGTATCTGAGTTGGTTTGGTAGACAGGTCAGCAACATCTCATGAGGAGATGAGAGGCTGAAATCAATTGCCCGATTTGGGTGCCACTGTGAAGAACTGTGAAAATAGCACGTGAGTTTGGATGCAGAGCTGAAGTCCCTTCTCCCTCCATGCTCTGTTCTCTAACAAGGACCCTTGTAGCAGACAGCTTCAGGTTCACTGAGATGAACTTCCAGACCAGGCACAGTTATGGAGGAAGGGATATTTATTGAAGCTTACAGATCCAAGGGAAGTTCATAATGGCAGAAGAAGCTGATCTGCTTTCTTCACAAGACCAAGCAGAGAGAGAGAGAGAGAGAGAGAGAGAGAGAGAGAGAGAGAAGCATAAGCGTAAAGCCACACAGCACAGCACGCTTCAGGAACTCCAGCTAGGCACACTTTGCATATCTCTAGATTGAAATCTGAAACCCACCACCATACCTAAGATCCGCCCAGTGACATTGCCTCCAGCCAGGAGGTGCAGATGCAAACTACAAAGTAATCAAACACTGAATATGTTGGGGGCCATCTATTCCAACTACCACAACCCTTCCCTGAGGAACTGCGAAATAGGTGGAGTACGTTCTGTTAGCCCATGTGAGACAGTGCGCTGTATTCCCATAAAGCCTTTGGACCCAGAAGATTGTTGGGATTTTTAAAAATTTATTTATTTGAGACAGAGGGAGAGAGAGGGAGACAAAGAGGAAGACGGAAAAGATAGTATGGGTGTGCCAGGGCACAATAAATGAACTCCAGATACATGCGCCACTTTGTGCATCTGGCTTACATGGGTACTGGGGAACCGAACCCCAGTCATCAGGCTTTCAAGCTTGGCAAGCAAGCAAGTGCCTTTAACCGCTAAACCATTTCTTCAGCCCAGATGTTGGGATTTAATTGAGTTATCCTCTGTTTCTTTTTAAAAAATATTTTTCTATTTATTTCTTTGACAGAAAGAGAGAGAGAGAGAGAAACACAGAGAGAATGGGTGCATCAGGGCCTCTAGCCAGTGCAAACGAACTCCAGATGCATGTGCCACCGTGAGCATCTGGCTTATGTGGGTACTGGGGAATCAAACCTGGGTCTGTAGGCTTCACAGGCATGCACCTCAACCACTAAGCCATCTCTCCAGCCTGAGTGATCCCATTTCTATTAAGCTAGGAAACAACAAAAAGTAACAGAAAAACAATAACCAACATGTGCTTGTCAAATTTACGAAGACATAAAAGGCAGCAGTTAGGAGTAAGGACTCAATTCAAACCTTGATGGATTGTTGATGCACCCAACAGATTTGATCAAGTATGTTCATGTGTCTCTAAACTCAGTTTTCACATCTACAAAATGGGGATGGTATAGCGTATGTGGAAGTGCATTGCAAGCAACAGACCTTAGGTCTTAGCTGCTTGAAATCATACGAAATTAGTGTCTCACCTCTGGGTCTGAAATCTTTGAAAGCGTAGACTGTATTTATTTTTTCTTCGTATCCTCATCTCCAAATATAATAAATATTCTGACACACTCTATGTGCCTAAATGTAACCTTCAGGGAAAAGTCGGCCTGGATTCCTCATCTGAGTTGGCAGACCCTGGCTGTTCATTTTACTCTGTTAGTTTCCTTCTTGGCTCTTGAGGTGATCTATTTACTTGCATATTGTCTGTCCTCATTAGACTGTAATTTATAGGAGGTCAGAGGCCTTGTCTGTCTCGTTGATCAGGGTCTAGATGGTGCCTGGTACCAAGTAGTTCTTTGCATGTGTTTGTCAAATAGACAAAGACACACAAGTCAAAAAAGCTATTTTGCCACTGTTAGTAGTAGAAGTGGTTTACAAGGTATTGATATGGGAGTTTGGGGTGCCTTTGAGCGACAGAGCTTTCCTCTCTACTCCTGGTTGGCTTGTGACAATGGAGTTGGGGTGCCAGATGTTCAAGGCCACACAAGACTTCCAGAGTCACTGGCCTCCGGGTTCATGTCCCATTAAGGGTGAACTTTAGAAAGATTTTATTATGGAGTGTAGATGAGAAGAAACAAGGCAGAGTTCCTGTTCAGAAGGGGGTTTCTGGAATTGGGAAATCCCTCCTGGTGTCTCTGGTAGGGGTCTAGGAGGTCCCCGTGTGAACATGTCCAGACACCACCAGGTCTCCAGGGAAAAGAATAATCTCATTTATATTCCCAGAGAATGAGAAAAGGAGCAAAGATAGCTTTTCACATTTTTAAAAATATTTTATTTATTTATTTGAGAAAAAGAAAGAGGTAGAGAGAAAGAGAGAATGGGCGCGCCAGGGCCTCCAGCCACTGCAAACGAACTCCAGACACGTGCGCCCCCTTGTGCATCTGGCTAATGTGGGTCCTGGGGAATCAAACCTGGGTCCTTTGGCTTTGCAAGCAAATGCCTTCACCATTAAGCCATCCCTCCAGCCCCCAAGATAGCTTTTTAAATAGGCAGAGGCTCAAGGAGATGCCACCTTTCTTCCCTGGCAGGACTAGAACCCATGTCTGACCCAGCCTTACCCAAGTTGGCCGCTGGCAACATTCTCAGCTTCCTGCTTCTTCACGATTTCCCTGAACTTGGCACACTTGGGTGGGCTTGGCCCCTCCTGAGTCAGCCTCTTGAGCCCACCAACCAGGTCTCTCCCTTACACACCTGAGTCTGATGAGGAAGCTTATCCTAATTGGATGTTTGACCCACGTAAAAGATCCTCATGTGTGCAAGGGATATCTTCCTCTTCCTCTTTCAAGCCAGGCTTTCTTTAGGGCTGTGAGCTCTCGCCTTGTGTCTGGGCTCTTTCTTGCTTTTCTACTTGTGTGATTTCTTTTTAAGTTCTGAGCCCCTTACTCTCAGTCTTGTTTGGCCTACCATGCAAGAGGGATCTTACTTTTGGGCTCTCTTACTTTGATTTCTGTGTGTGTCCACGTGTGTGTGTGTGTGTGTGTATGTGTGTTTGTGTGTGTGTGATGTGTGTCCATCCATCTGTCCAGCCATTCACTCGAACTTTCCCCACTCATGAAAGGGAGATTCTCTCCATATCCTCTTCCCCTTTCCAGCTGGGCTGGGGGGAGAATCGCCTCTGCCTTTAGCTTCCCTGCTAGCTCCCGTCTGGGTCCTAATTCTCCCTAAAATAAACCTTGCAATTCATAACTTACCCCTGAGTCTGCATTTTCAATTCCTTGCCAACTTGGATTAAAAACTCAAAAGTTTAGGCTGGGCGTGGTGGCGCATGCCTTTAACTCCAGTACTTGGGAGGCAGAGGTAAGAGGAGTACCGTGAGTTCGAGGCCACCCTGAGACTACATAGTGAATTCCAGGTCAGCCTGGGCTAGAGTGAGACCCTACCTCAAAAACCCAAAAACAAACAAAAAAAGCCCCAAAAGTTGGAGTCCAAGGGCATGGGTTTTCTTACATCTTTATGGAATTTAATCCCTCCCTGGACCCTCAACCCTGGCATCACTAGGAAAGAAAGAGATAAGGAGAAAGCAGGTCCTATGACAAAGGTTTAGGCATCTCCAAATCTTGGTGAAGTTTTAGGGGGAAAGAGATAAGAAAGAAAATCACACCAGATTTCCCCCCTTACAGGCTCAAAAATAGATAGATAGATAGATATAGATATAGATATATATCGAATAGATATATAGATATAGATATTTGACAGAGAAAGAGGGAAGGAGGGAAGAAGGGAGAGAGAGAATGGGTGAGCACCAGGGCCTCCAGCCACTGCAAAAGAACTCCAGACGCATGTGCCCCTTGTGTATCTGGCTGATGTGGGTCCTGGGGAATCAAACCTGGGTCCTTTTGGCTTTGAGGCAAACACCTTAACCGACTACTCATTCCCCCCCCCCCAGACCTCAAGGATATTTTGCTTTCAGAGACCCTAAATTACTTCAGTATCAGAACCAGTCTCGACAGACCAGAATTATCTTTAGAAAGCTCACCAGCTAGGGTGAGGATGATCAGAAGTCCACCAAGTGTCCACAGGACAACCCATTTCCCCCAGGCCTCTGCCAGGAGGCTCTTCCTGCTAGTCTGAGCGAAATGAACGAGGATTTCTGACGTGGACAAGGGCTGCTCAGTGGCTGGGAGAAGGTGGGGGGGGGATTAAGTAGGGTGGAAGGGGGGCAGGGTGGGGGACAAACCTCTCTCTGGACTAACTGAAAGGCTCCAGACAGCTCGGGCGCAGGGCCAGGCTGCTCGGTTCCAGTGGGAAAGCTTGACCTTGGCCAGGATCAGCCAGGAAGAGGCACAAATGACTCATTGTCCCACATCCTTGAAAGGTGAAAACCCAGCAGTGTGTGTGTGTGGCCTCTGGGGTTTGGATGCTCTTGCGGCCTTGGCTCCTTCCTCAGCCAAAATAAAAGCACTTGGCCAGTCCCAGCCTGGGGACACAAGCGGGCGGATCTCTTTCCTTTGTCCTTCCCGACACCTCCCTGCGCGTCCAGTTTTGAAAATAGCGCACTTCCAGCGCGATTTCCAGGGCTAAGAGTAAAACGTGGTTTCTTTTTATACAGACTTCAGGCAGGGCATGGGCATTTCCAGACGGAGCATGGGGTAGTCTGTGGGCGGGGGAGAAATGCGATATGCTTTCAGAATACGTGGGCAGCAGGTCTTAACTTCAATGCTGATTTTTGTGCAGAAGTTTGGAATCCGGGTGCTAAGAGGCGCCACTGCCCCCAGATCGCCACCAGAGGGCAGTCTTGGAAAATATTTCTAAATATATATTTTATTGCTCTGTCTAGGAAATAGTGTCTTTTTTATTTTTTTTAAAATACCTCCAAAAAGGAGCCTGTCTAAAATTTTAGGGAACTTTTTTTCTTTCACTTGTTACTGTTCCTCATTCTTTCTCAGCCCAGCTAAAGAAGAAGGCTAGAGTGTAAACGCAGATGCTGTCTTCTCGGTCCTTTTGTCCCCATGGGATGCAGCTGGCTGTGTCCAGGGAGGCAGAGATCACCCCCCACCCCTTCCTTTTCCTCCTCATCTTCCTGCACCAGGCTGGCCCTGATGGGCAGGGCCTGTCACCCCAGCAAGGGCCTCTGGCTGGAGTTTCAGCCTTTGCTGGATTGCCCTCCATAAAGGCCTTCCCTCCGAAGAATGTAGTGGCCGGAAATCCTCCCACAAGAGCCAGGGAGGGTCAGAGGGGAAGCCGGGGAGTCAGACAATTAAATATAGGGCTCCAGGCCGGCAGCCACGAGAGGATTCCACTCCATATGTAAATACGTGTAAATAAGGCAAACCTAGTGCTGGTCCTGGGAGACTTTGCACACACTTTGTGTAGTCAGAGCTATCTTGGCTGGTGGGAAACGTCCCTTCCCTTTAGTACACAGGGAAATTTAGAGGGAAACCACACACACACACACACACACACACACACACACACACACACACGGACTGCGCATCTCAAAAGAAAATTACTCCATTGAATTCCAAGAGGGGGCTTGAGGGAAAGGTTATTCATGTCTTCATCGACGAACGGAATGCCAATAAATGGCAAAGATAAATTAGACTTGCTCCTTGGAAACTAAAGCCTATTCTCTTTCTGGAGCGTGCTCGACGATCGCGCGGACATCTGTGTCACCCTTGAGAGCTGATGTCGTTCCTTCATGCAAGCAGCCTCGTTTCCTTCTGGAGCTTTCCTGGGAGGGACGAACCATGGTCCTGAGTCACGGCAGCAGACCCCAGGGCAAGGCCTGCCTCAGAGCGGCGGCGGTAGGTAGATCTGGGGCTGGAACCCGTCTTCTTTGTTGGGTGCCAGTGTCCTCTGCTTCCTTGCTGCCCTTAAAAGCCAGGCTGTAGCCGTGGCAAGGCCAATCCTCTGATTTCACTTGGAAAGCTACTCCGCATCCTTCCAGAGAGCTCCCGCGGGTGACTTCAGGGTGTGCGTGCTGCGGGCCGGCAGGGGGCGCCCCTCTGCTGCGTGCAGCGCGTCCTCGTGGCAGCTCAGGGATGCTCCAGGGAGCCAGGACCACAGGCGGGCCTTATCCCTGCTCCTCTTGACGATGCTCCCTTGTGCACACCCTCTAAGGACGCCCACGAGTGAGCGCTGGAGGCTTGGTGTTGCCTCGTTGAAGAGTCACTGGATTCCGCAGGGCCCATGTGTGACCGAATGGCCCTTGCAACAAAGTGAGTTCGAGGCTACCCAGAGACTGCCTAGTGTATTCCAGGTCAGCTTGGGCTAGAGTGAAACCCTGTCTCAAAAAACCAAAGAAGGTAAAAGAGAAAACTGGAAAGAAGGGAGGGAGGCCCGCTCCCCACGGTGCACAGACGCTGAAGATTGCCTGTCCATCTCGCTGTCCTGATGGATTGACTGTCCCACGAGCAAGCAGCTGTTCCCTATCCAGCGTGTCAGGAAAGAGCCTTCAGTGTCTTCACACTGACTGCACACCAGGTCAGAGAGATTTGGGTCTGTGTTCAAGACTTCCTGTACGCATGAACAAGAGCTGCCCCTATTTCAAACTGTCCATGCATCTGCCAAGAGGGTGGGGACAGAATGGAGTGTGGTCACTCGGAACAGCTGGCTCCTTTCTACATCACTTCAAGAAACTGAGGAGTGTGGGAGGAAGCCTGGCCTGCAACGAGTTCATCTGAATGAGGTGTTGTGTGAATTTTCCTGGAGCCATGTGGACAAATAGCTAGTCACCTCAGAGAGGTCACTGATACAGCCCCCAAAAAATGATTCCACCCACCCGTCTCAGCTTTAGTGGACCAGTGAGTGCATTGGGGCTCCTTACAGGATCATAGGTGAGAAGTTACTTATAGAAACACGGATGACTTAAGGGCAGCTACCTGTCCAGAAAGCCCACCCTAGCAACTTGAAGAATCTGCTAGTCTCCTGTCCCCTGCAATCCCTTCCCAATTTTGTCACCTCGGAGAAGGGCCTTGTGAATCTAACATGTTCCAGGAGCTTTCTCAGCTCTGTAAATTTTATTGATTTCCTACCTTGTATGCGCTTTCTTCCTCCTGCCCCACGGACTATTTCGATTTGGACGAAAGAGCTACACAATATAAGGTGTGAGGTGAACCCGAGTCAAGGGCACCACTTATAACTGGCTTAACTGCCAGATTGGAGGGGGGAAGTGAGGAAGGAGGGTCTTCCTGGGACAGAAACATGTTGTGTTCACTTCTAGCAGTTACTTACAAGATCCCCCCTCCTGGCTTTTGTTAGGTTCCCATAAGCCACATGAGCTTAAGAGTTGAGGGACACTTCACCCTGGCTGGGTCCAGGCCAGCATGGTCAATAGAAGGGAATCGGTCTTGTGCTAACCCATGGAGTCTGGACAGCAGACCCTGTGGTCTGGGGTAGGTCCAAACTGAGGGAGTGGGATTATCTTGCAGGGCCCAAGTGTCCCATGGGAGGGACCCGGCTGTAGCAATTTCTGGGAAGAACTAAATAGAAGGACCGCTCCTGTGATGTAGTTCCCCAGGCTGAAACTGCATAATGCTGTCAGGTTTCATAGGCCTAGGAGAGAACAAGGGAGGGCAGGGGGAATTTGAAAGTAAGGAGCTTGGTTAAATCAAACTCTGATTTTTTTTTCCCACAATAGTCCAGGGCCAGGAGAGTTGCTCCTACTACAGTGTACAAAGAAAAACAATATGTGTACATTCGAAGATACTGTTTCTGGGCTGGAGACATGGCTTAGTGGTTAAGGTACTTGCCTGGGAAGCCTGAAGACCCAGGTTTGCTTCTCCAGGTCCCACGTAAGCCAGATGCTCAAGGTGGAGCATGCATCTGGAGTTCGTTGGCAGTGACTATAGGCCTTGGTGTCCCGTTCTCTCTCTCTCTCCCTCTCTCTCTCTGTCTCAAATTAAAAAATTGAAGATAATTTTTCTTATTTATGAGAGAGAGAGAGAGAGAGAGAGCAAGAGAGGGAGAGGCAGAGCATGCATATGCAAGAGAATGGATGTGCAGGGCCTTAGCCACTGTAATCGAGCTCCAGACCCTTGTGATGCCTTGTATGCACCTCCGTGTACACACGTCCCTTTCTGCATCTGGCTCACGTGGGTTCTGTGCAGTTGAACCTGGGTCTTTATGCTTCGCAGGCAAGTGCCTTAACCTCTAAGCCATCTCTCCTGCCCTGAAGATACTTCTAAAAATTATTTTACTTTTATTTATGTACAAGGTGGGGGAATGGGCACACCAGGGCCTGCAGTAAAACAAACTCCTGAAGCATGCGCCACCATATGCATCTGGCTTAAGTGGGTCCTGGGAAATTGAACCTGGGTCCTCAGGCTTTGCAGGCAAGTGCCTTAGCCACTAAGCCATTGCCCCTCCCTCCCAGACCCAGAAGGTACTTTTTATTTTTATTTTTTTGGTTTTTTGAGGTAGGGTCTCACTCTGGCCCAGGCTGACCTAGAACTCACTATGTAGTCTCAGGGGGGCCTCAAACTCATGGCGATCCTTCTATCTCTGCCTCCCGAGTGCTGGGATTAAAGGCGTGTGCTACCCTGCTTGGCTTAATGTTTAATTTTTTAAATTAATTAATTAATTAATTTTTAAAAAGGTTTTTTTGTTGTTGTTGTTTTGTTTTTTGAGGTAGGGTCTCATTCTAGCCCAGGCTGACCTAGAATTCACTATGTAGTCTCAGGGTGGCCTCGAACTCACAGCAATCCTCCTACATCTGCCTCCCGAGTGCTGGGATTAAAGGCATGAGCCACCATGCCCGTGCCTGGCCAGAAGATACTTTTTTTTTTTTTTTTTTTTTTTGAGGACTTTTCAGCGCTTATCTGTGAAAAGACTGGAAGAGAAAAGGTTTTTTCCAAACTTGAAATGCCTCTAGGCTAGTGGATTAGAACATTGTAAGAAAAGCAAAAGTAATGTACTTGCTGTAATTGCATAAGCATTCCCTAAAGGTGCAGCATATGAAGGACTTGGCTCCCAGACTCTGGTGCTATCAGGAAGTAATGGAACCCTTAGGAAGCCTGGTGGAGGGACATTAGCTTGTTGGCAGCTTGTCCTTGAAGGGAACTGCCATGCCCCTTGTCTCTCTTTGTTTGCTCTCTGGTGACCATGCAGTGAGCAGCCTCATCCACCTCATGCTACTGGTATCATGCACTGTGCTGCCTCAGTCCAGAAAGCCCATGTGACCAGAGACTACACCATTCCATACTGTCAGCCACAGAAACCTTTCTTCTTTATAAGCTGCTTTATCTCAGGTATTTGTTATAGTACTGGAAAACAGACTCATACAATGCCCTGGAGGGAACTGTCTCTAAAGCTCTTCATCCAGAGAGCTTCGTGGTGACAACCACTCTGCCTTGCCTTGTCCTGCGTATCCTGCCTGGTAGCTCCAAGCCTCCTGTATGGACATATTTTCAGGAACCAAGCCCTGCCCTGCTGAAGCTGGCTGCCTTCTCTGGGCTGCAGATGGTAAGCTTAGTTGAAGTGTCAGTGTGGAGTTGGAAATGGGCACCTCATGTTGACCCACTTCTGGGACGGGCTCCTGCTTTGCTTGGCAGACTGGCCCTCTCACAGAGCCATCAGATCACTTACCTAAGAGCTTGCCTTCCTTTCCCTGCTCTGCACTAGCTCCTTCTTGAAGAGCAACTGCATTTGCTAAGGACCCAGAATCCTGTGGAAGCCACCACACCAAGTAGTCAGCAAGCCCGACTCCAGGCCCTCAGTGGGGTCTTCAGGAAAGCCAAAAACACATGTAAGGTTCTGGAAGAACAACCAAGAGGGGCAAGACAGACTGTGTCTCGAAGACTCTGCTAAAGATAGATTTCCTTTGCTATTTATTTTATATATTTTTTATGAGAGAGAGAGAGAGAGAATTGGCACACCAGGGCCTCAGCCACTGCAATCAAACTCCAGATGCTTACGCCACCTAGTGGACATGTGTGATCTTGTATTTGCCTCACCTTTGTGTGTCTGGCTTTAGTGGGTCCTGGGGAATCGAACCCTGGTCATTAGGAATGGCAGGTAAGTGTCTTAACTGCTGAACCATCTCTCCAAACATCCTCTATTATTAAAATGTTTAAATTAGGAGGCTGTCAAGCAATTGAACTCCATTTAGATTTGGGATAACAATTATTCTTCTTGGATATTTTCCTGTGGTGATTTTGGCTGCTTTCATTTCAATGCTGCAGAATCACATTTTCTCAGCTGTTCAATTACTGCAAACTGCTTGTTAAACAATGCCTTCAGAGGGAAAGAAAAAGGGATCTGATTAATAAAGTGCTCATGAAAGGGGTGAGATGGGAGAGCTGTCAGGCCCTTTGCAGATGCCAAAATGCAGGCTGGACCTGACCTCAGAACCCCGCCTGACATGAGGCTGACCACACATGACTTTTACTCTGTCTCCACAGAGTCCAGAGCAGCTTAGTGCCAGGCGCAATGTGGACACTTGCCTGCTGGACGGAGACAGAAACTCATTTCCCAGCTGTCAACCGGCCTGACACAGAGCTGGTAATGATTTTCTGTCAGGCGAGGACTGTCTGGATTTGAACCCATGGCCCAGAGGTAAAAGGCCAGATGTGGGGCTTCCTTGGCAATCACCAGCTGCCTCTTGATGCCTGACCCTCACACATGCCTGCCCATACTTTCTCGTCATTCGGATCAGTTTTGGTCATATCCTAACAGCATGGGGCTGATGAGTCACTCCCTCTGAGAACATAAATGTGTCCTGGGGCATGGGGAATGAAAGGCAGAGAGGACAGAGACTAGATGGGCTTAACTCACCCTCCCAAGCTGGGTGTCTTAAGCTTCCCTCGGCCCTTTGAATGTCTCCAGAGCCATGAGGGACTTGGGTCCACAGGGGATTTGTGGGGTTTCAACTATCCTGGGTTGATGTGATTGTTATTGGTACTAATTGCTTTTAGTAAAAAGATAAGTTATATGGCTGGAGAGATGGTTCAGAGAATAAAGTGCTTGCCACACAGGTGTGAGAACAAGTTTGGGATCCCTAACACGTCTGTAAATGCAGGGTGGGCAAGGTGGCTGTGGGTAATCTCTGTGCTTGAGAGGTGGAGACAGGCTTCATGGGACAAGATGGCTGAATTGGTGTGCTTTGGGATCATGTGAGATGACACAGGACTTACTTTTTGGGGTTCATAGGCAAATCCTGAACCTGAGCTCATGTCTGCTTTACTTCAAGAATTGAAACAAAGCAAGACTAAGAAGATTTATTTTTAATATTTTATTTATTTACTTATTTGAGAGAGGGAAAGAGGCAGAATGAGAGAGAGAGAGAGAGAGAACGGGTGTATGGGTGTCCCAGGGCCTCCAGCCACTGCAAACGAACTCCAGATGCATGCACCACCTTGTGCATCTGCCTTACGTGGGGGTTCTGGGGAATCAAACTGAGGTCCTTTGGCTTTGCAGACAAGTGCCTTAACCACTAAGCCATCTCTCCAGCCTCCTGAGCAGGATTATTTTTATGAATGATTTTATTCAGGAATGGTAAGACGGAATCCACGGACCAAAGAAAGGAGAATGGCAGGAGTGGTTACTCTGAGAACCAGGTTGGGTGGAGTGGAAACATCCACATGGTCGAAGGGCCCATGGTGATTCTTTCCCACCCTGGCAGCTTAGCTTCACTTAATTGCTGCTAGGGTGAGAAGGCCAAAACCTTACCGGTGGCAAAAAAATCTCAGACGTTCAGTGATGAACAACCCAGGAGTCAAGAAAAAAAAAGAGGGAAAAAACCACCACAAGCCTCGTGAGCAAGCAGGCTTTTTATCCTGGGTCCAGGGCTGAATCTGGAAGAAGTCAGTATCTGGGTACAGTACCTGGAAGGAGCTGGGCTTGAATTCACACATCCGGGTCCAACTGTGCGGCCACTGCCGCAGACAGCAGTGTAAGGGCCTTCCTGTCTCATGAGAGACCCTGGCTTACAGATAAAGTACGGGGACACCCGATGTCAATCTCTGGCTTCTGGAAGCATCTTGCACACCTATGTGCTCCCCAAAATATGTCTTTCAGGAGTATCTGCAAATTGATCAGTCTGATGACTTCTATTCACTGACTGATAGCTCAGAGCCACTCTCCAAAAGTAGTGCCTCACATCTGATGACAGCTGCCCTCCAGAATCAGAACGGGCAACCTGGAGAGGCCAGAAAGGTCAGCGCAGCGTTCAGTTGATCGAATTTCCTCCTAGCAGGGCAAGTGTGCCGCTCTGTATCAGGGTTACAGAGGCAAACGAGAAAGCGGCCATTGAAACTGGCCACTTAGAAGCAGAGACACGTGGACCAAGACAGCTTGGTAAAACCTGATGAGCAACGTCGTAGACAATGAAAATACACAGTAGAAAAGTGAAGCAAGGACTGTGTCCACGGAGCTGGGGTGTAGAGGAAGAAACTTGGAAGTTACTTACAGGTGGGTTTGGCCATACCCAAGACCCTGGAAAATTCAGGTTTTGTTTTGTTTCTTGGTTTTTCAAAGTAGGGTCTCACTCTGGCTCAGGCTGACCTGGAATTCACTATGCGGTCTCAGGCTGGCCTCCAACTCATGGCGATCCTCCTACCTCTGCCTCCCCAGTGCTGGGATTAAAGGCATGCGCCACCACGCCCGGCTTTACCTTCTTATCTATAAATGGGAATCATTATACTAGGGTCAACAATTGTTGTAAGACGCTTGCCTGCAAAGCCTAATGACTCAGGCTGGATTCCCCAGCATCCACATAAAGCCAGATTCACAGTGGTGCCTGCATCTGGAATTCTGATATTCATTTGTAGGGGCTGGAGGCCCTGCCATGCTCATTATCTCTCTCTCTCTCCCCTCTTTCTCTCTTTGCTTGCAAATAAATAAAAATATTTTTTAAATCGTCGTAAGGACAATGGTGTAATTCATTTGAAGGACCTGTGCACGTAAGGCAGTGGCTGGCACCCAGTAGGTGGCTGCTAAGCGTCAGAGAGGACCTCATGAACAGCGGAGGAAGGTCTTTTAAACCTGTGGTTGTGGGCCACACAGGGGGGAAGAGATTAAGGGGAAGTTCTGTAGATGGAATCAGTAGCGCTTGAGGGCTATGTGCGTATTGAAAATAGGATATGAAGGGGTGAAGAAAGAGAAGCAGGTGGTTGCTATGCAAAAGGGGGAGCTGGCTTGGGGAGAATGGAGAGCAGAAAAGAAAGGTTACTGAGTTTTTAATTTTTATTTATTTACTTGAGAGCGACAGAGAGAGAGAGAGAGAAAGAGAGAGAGAGAGGGAGAGAATGGGCGTGCCAGGGCTTCCAGCCATTGCAAATGAATTCCAGACACGTGCGCCCCCTTGTGCATCTGGCCAACGTGGGTCCTGGGGAATCAAGCCTCAAACCGGGGTCCTTAGGCTTCACAGGCAAGTGCTTAACCGCTAAGCCATCTCTCCAGTCCCTGAGTTTTTATTTTTATTTATTTATTTGCAAGCAGAGAGAGAGAGATAGAAGAGAGCAAGGCAGAGAGAATGGGCATGCTGGGGCCTCCAGCTGCTGCAAAGACTCCAGATACATGTACCACATTGTGCATCTGGTTTTACCTGGGGACTGGAGAATCGAACTTTGGCTACTAGGTTTGCAGGCTACGTCTTAACCACTGAGCCATATCTCCAGGCCAGTTATTGGGTTTTCATCTGGGCATGTGGGGTTGTTTAGAGGTGTCTTGAGATGTCCAAGTGGGTGCATTTGCACACACTTGCTATTTTATAACAGTTGACTAACCCACTGATGGGGCTGGAGGAATGAGCTGAGGAAAACATTTCTATAGATAGGAAAGTGTCTGGGAAGCCACTGCTGGGGTACAAGGGCACCCGAGGTAGCAGAAAGCGGACATGGCCAGTTGTACACAACCCCAGCTCAGGGAGTGGCTCTGAGGGAGGGCGGGTGACTGCAGTGGGCTCTCAGGTCCCCAAGGTGGTTAAGGGGGACGTGGGAGGGGCAGCTCTCGGTGCTTCTCAGCCAGATTCGGGTGTGTGTGGGGGGGGCGCTGGTGTTTGGAGGTGGTAGCTAGCACAGGTGGCCCCAGAGAACCTTTCAGCCTTTCCTCGTGTCTCTGTGCTCCTGGGGATGAAGTCTGGGGTCAATATGGCCATCTTAAAATTCAGAATCCAGTGTC
Source organism: Jaculus jaculus (assembly GCF_020740685.1). Lineage (NCBI taxonomy): Eukaryota > Metazoa > Chordata > Mammalia > Rodentia > Dipodidae > Jaculus > Jaculus jaculus. Next base: position 93,125,044 of record NC_059113.1, on the reverse strand, counting down.
TTCATTAACCGACTGAGGCAGAGACGCATGCCCTGGTCACTTGCCGACTTGATTAGTGGCATTTAATGGACTCCACAGAGAGCCTTTGCATATATTAGAAGTCATTCAGGTTGGAGGCTGATACCTGCTGAAACAGGTCTGAGTTCGCACATCCAGTTGGCTTGGCCGCGGGTCCATCCAATTGTGAGTGCTGGTCACAGTTGGCACTCACTGAGCTCTTAACCAGTGCCAGGCACAGGGACGAGAGGCTTGCCGAGGTCACCTCAGTCCATCTTTATTAGAACCCTGTGATGCCGGACAATTCTCAGCTTGGCTTTGTGAGCAGAGATACGAAATCTGTTTAGTGGCACTGTGGTGGTTTGATTCAGGTGTCCCCCATAAACTTAGGTGTTCTGAATGCTAGGTTCCCAGCTGATGGATATTTGGGAATTAATGCCTCCTGGAGGGAGTGTATTGTTGGGGGCGGGCTTATGGGCTTTATAGCCAGTTTCCCCATGCCAGTGTTTGGCACACCCTCCTGTTGCTGTGGTCCAGCTTTATGTTGGCCAGGGGGTGATGTCCGCCCTCTGCTCATGCCACCGTTTTCCCCTGCCATCGTGGAGCTTCCCCTTGAGCCTGTAAGCCAAAATAAATCTCTTTTTCCCAGAAGCTGCTCTTTGTTGGGTGATTTCTACCAGCAATGTGACCCGGACTGCAACAGGCACCTTGCTCCATCTCCAATATGCAAGGGAAGGGCAAAAAGCAGTTACTAAGGGCAACCAGGCCTTGGCAGAAGGTGCCACCCATGAGACAACAGGACTGAAAGTCATGGTAAGATTTTTTTTTAATGATTTAAAATTTTTATTTATTTATTTATTTATTTATTTATTTATTTATTTATTTAAGAGAGACAGACAGAGAAAGAGACAGAGGGAGAGGGAGAGTGGGTATGCCAGGGCCTCCACCCACTGCAAATGAACTCCACATGTCCTGGTTCAAGGCTTGACTCCCAGGACCTACGGTACGATTTTAATGGTGGAAAACTTACGAAAGGGGTTCTAGCCACCCTGGCAAAACCAGTCTACTAAGGGGTTAGGCATATGGGCTTCTAGTCCTAGGGAAGTGGGAGCTTGAACCCCAACTCTGCCACTCTTGGAGGCTTTACACTTGTGCTTACCTTTGTGGCTCTGAGGAGGTGCCTCACCTGGACCAGGCAGATAATGGTACATCTCCTACTGGAGTGTTTGAAAGAATTCAGTGAGGACCTGAGTGCTGGTCCGCAGAGAAGGAGGCTTCTGACTTTAGGGCATTGGGAACTGATTTCTGCTGGGGTGGGGTGATGTTTACATTATAGAAAGGGGCAGAAATCAGAGCGATGGACCTCAGCTGTGCAATGGCAGCGCCCCGTGCATGTGAACCCACTCGGATTCATGTGGGCATGGACAGCGGTGCCTTGGCAATGACCTTGCTGCTCTGTGAGAAGGATCCGTGGCCCAGCATTCCTGGCGGTCTCCAGGCTTCGGACAAGCTTGTGCACAGCCCAGCCTGGCATCTCTGACACCGGAAGGAATGGTTTTCTTTCCTCATGCTACCTCTTGGTGGATGTTGAACCTCTTACTTTGTTATTTTCCAAATGGACAAAAACTTCTCAGGTATATTCTTTGTTTATTTAAGAGTGACAGACAGACAGAGAGAAAGAGGCAGAGAGAGAGAATGGGCGCGCCAGGGCCTCCAGCCACTGCAAACGAACTCCAGATGCGTGCGCCCCCTTGTGCATCTGGCTAATGTGGGTCCTGGGGAATCGAGCCTTGAACCGGGGTCGTTAGGCTTCACAGGCAAGCACTTAACCGCTAAGCCATCTCTCCAGCCCTCAAGTATATTCTTGATAAATGTTGCTTTATTTTTTATTTAGAGGGGAAGATGATTCAGAATTGCAAAATCTACCTTGCCTTTCCTCCTCCCTCCCTCCTTTTCTCTTCCTTTCTTCCTTGCCTCTTCCTTCTCACCCTTCCTTTCTTACTATCTCTTCCGCTCCATCTCTCGCTCCTTCCCTCTCTTCTTCCTCCGTCCCTCTCCCGTTCTTCCTCCCTCTGTCCTTCTCTGTTAGGCTGGAGCCCAGCCCCTGTGTTACTCAGATCTCCCCGAGCCACCTCCACCCACTCCTGTGTCTTTTCAGTCTCTAGTGACCTTGTGAGTCCTCCTCCTTCTTCCTCTCCTCTCTTCCTTCTCTTCCCTCCTTCTTCTTTTTGTTTATTTATTTATTTATTTGAGAGCGACAGACAGAGAAAGAGGCAGAGAGAGAGAGGGAGAAAGAGAGGAGAGAGTGGGCGCTCCAGGGCTTCCAGCCACTGCAAATGAACTCCAGGCGCGTGCGCCCCCTTGTGCATCTGGCTAATGTGGGACCTGGGGAATCGAGCCTCGAACCGTGGTCCTTAGGCTTCACAGGCAAGCGCTTAACCGCTAAGCCATCTCTCCAGCCCTCTCCTTCTTACCTCTTGTCTACTGCAGCTCCCCCTCCCCGCTGTCTATGTGTAGGGCAGTCCCATTTTCTCAGCTTGCCTTCACTAGCCTGGGGTGTGGTTAGAGACACTACATATTTCTCAAGCAAAACCTGCTTCGCTTGACAAATGTGCCACTGCCGAGGTGAATTATAGCGGTCTCTCAAGAAACAACAGAAGGTACGCCCCCCAAGGTGTGATCAAAGTCAGGTGACAAATGAAACCCTGGTTCTGCATTCCTGCTTCCTGTGAGCATCAGTTACCAAATACAACCATGGCTCAGATGCTTCAGTTCATTGCTTTCGTGGCCCGCGTCAGCCACCTAGGCTGTGTTTAGTTTTCTCATCTGTAAAGTGCAGACACTACCTGCCTGAGAGCATTATTGAAGGGCTCAACAAGACATCGTGCAGGAACTGGAATACTGCCAGGCACGAGGGAAGTAACGATAGATGTTACTTCTAATTCTCCTTCCAAATCCCATTTTTACAAATAAATGGAGGGCTGGAGTGATGGCTTAGCAGTTAAAGTGCTTGCCTGCAAAGCCAAAGGACTCAGGTTCAATTCCCCTCATCCTTCTGCAGTTTGTTTTCAGTGTCAGGAGGCTCTAGCATACCCATTCTCTCTCCCTCCTTCTTTCTCTCTTGCAAATATAAAAATATTTAAAATTGTGTAAGTTTAAAAAATAGGTGGAGCAATATCCTTACAAGTGTAATATAAATTTTATCTAGCAAAAATTTGCCTTTGCAGCTGGGTGTTGTGGCCCACACCTTTAATCCCAGCATTGAAGAGGCAGAGGTAGGAGGATCGCTGTGAGTTCGAGGCCACCCTGAGACTCCATAGTGAATTCCAGGTCAGCCTGGGCTAGAGTGAGACCCGACCTTGAAAAACCAAAAAATAAAAAATAAAAAAATTGCCTTTTCCTTTTGCTCTATAATCTACTATTTTAAAGAAATCTACCCTCATTTTTTTTCCCCTTTCAACACAAACTGCCCTGCGCCTGGCTATGTAGGCCATGTAGCTGAGGATGACTTTGAACTCCCGATCATCTGGCTTCTAAGTGCTAAGATCACTGGCCTGGTCACCACATCTGACCTTTTACTTTTTTTTTTTTCTTTTTTATAACATTTGAACTTTTCTTTAATACATGAATTTTTCCATACACATGTATAATTTCAACAATTTTACTTTTACTCTTTGCCAAGGCTCTAAGTAGTTCTCTAAAGCATACCATTAAGTATTTCCTTACTTTGAGGAACATGGTGGTTCTTTGACTTCATGGAGACTGAAAACATTCTTTCCACAGCCCCCTGTGCACTCATCTATTCCTGCAGGAAAGATCCCAGAAGCAGGTAGTTTATCTTTTTTTTTTTTTTTTTTTTTTTTTTTTTTTTTTTTTTTTTTTTGGTTTTCCAAGGCATGGTCTCATTCTAGCCCAGGCTAACCTGGAACTTACTATGCTCATGGTGTTCCTCCAATCCTATCCCCTGAGTCCTGAGACTAAAGGCATGAACCACCGCCCGTAGCTAAATTCCAGAAATAGAACTGGGTTGCAGTACATACATATTTAAACTTTGACGAAAGAGTCTCCACAAATTCTATTTCGTCTCTGCTTCTGCTAGCAACAATGAAAGTTCCCCGTCCCAAACTCTTGTCACTCTGGACATTTTAGGATTTTTTAAGCCCTTTGCCTATCTCACAGGGTAGAAAATAGTAGCTCTCAATGTGTACTTCCCTGACCCATAGTTTGAATTTTTGCCTTCTTGTATTTTGTTGCCCATTTATGTGTGTATGTGTGTGTTTTTGGTGCCTTTGATTTGTTTTGTTTTGTTTTTTGAGGTAGGGTTTCACTCTAGCTCAGGCTGACCTGGAATTCACTATGTAGTCTCAGGGTGGCCTTGAACTCATGACAATCCTCCTACCTCTGCCTCCCGAGTGCTGGGATCAAAGGCATGCGCCACCACGCCTGGCATCTGATGCCTTTGAGAGAGTCGCACGCTCCCTTCTCTTCTCCTGGCTCTCTGGGGTGTACCTTCTCCTGGACATACACAACTCTTCACGCTGACCAACCCCAGTGCTTGCTTTAGGACAGTGAGCCAGTCTGAACAAGAGCAACCTAGAGTCCCAAAGCTTCTGTCGGACTCCTTCACCACCAAGGGATGGTGCCATTTTAGGCACTTCCTGGCTGTTGCAAGGAGGCCTTGAGGCACATCCAAAAAGCCAGGGAAGTAAGCTATCACTTGAGATAGCTTACGGAAGCTCTGAATCTGGGAGCTGGAAGGTGGGCAGAAGAAAAGCTGGTAACAGGGCAGGCAGGTGGAGGTGGACAAGGAGAAGTGGAAATTCCACAGGACAGGGCAGTTGGGCATTGGTAGGGTCAGGATGGCTACTGGTGAGAGACAGACCTTTATACAATGCCAAATATTCCACGTGTCCAGCACTGTGTTAAAACCGAGCAGTGCAGCTGAATTCCATGCATAGGTGGGTAGAGAACGTGGCTGAGCCCTGGGTTAGATGCTGGAGACATCAGTGGGGTGAGGTCAGGGGACTCCACAGGCTCATCTGGTGATTGTCTTATGGCTGAGGACACCTTGTGATGTCAGTGGCCCCAGGTGCTTACTGATGACAATCACACTGGCATTGACTGTCCCCACTGTGATAGCACAGACTGTGTAAAACATCATTTCTCATCATTGGATTGGAAGGTAGGTACTCTTTTTTTTCCTCTTTAAATGAGGAAAGTGTCCAGTGAATAAGAATTAAGTCTTACCAGACTTTTTATTGTCTGTATATAAACTGATTATGATAATAATCATGATAGCTTTATGTGACATCAGAGTTTCTATAAGAAAACCTGTTAGTCTTTTTTATTTTTTGTTAGTTTTTATTTATTTATTTGAGAGCAACAGACAGAAAGAGGCAAATGGATAATGGGCGTGCCAGGACCTTCAGCCACTGAAATGAACTCCAGACGCACGTACCACCTTGTGCGTCTGGCTTACATGGGTCCTGGGGAATCGAGTCTCAAACCAGGGTCCTTAGGCTTCACAGGCAAGCACTAAACTGCCAAACCATCTCTCCAGCCCACAAATCCATTACTGTTTTATATTTTTAATTTTTTATAATTAATAACTTCCATGATTGTAAACAATATCCCATGGTAATTCCCTCTCTCCCCCCACTTTCCCCTTTGAAACTCCATTCTCCATCATATCCCCTCCCCCTCTCAATCAGTCTCTTTTATTTTGATGTCATGATCTTTTCCTCCTATTATGATGGTCTTGTGTAGGTAGTATCAGGCACTGTGAGTTCATGGGTATCCAGGCCATTTTGTGTCTGGAGGAGCACGTTGTAAGGAGTCCTACCCTTCCTTTGGCTCTTACATTCTTTCTGCCACCTCTTCCACAATGGACCCTGAGCTTTGGAAGGTGTGATAGTGATATTGCAGTGCTGAGCACTCCTGTCACTTCTTCGCAGCACCATGATGCCTTCTGAATCATCCCAAGGTCACTGCCATCTGAAAAGAGAAGGTTCTTTGACAAAAAAGTGAGAGTAGCATTAATATATGAGTATGCACATTAAGAGAAGTACTTATTGGGCAGTTTGATGAGCATAGTGTATACATTTAGCTAGACAGCAGCAGACATTACACCCCTAAGTCTCATGACTACCCCATTGTAGGTTTTCAGTATCAGGGATGTATTTCCTGCCCTGGAGCAGGCCTCCAGTCAAATTAGAAGGCAGTTGGTTTCCCCCAAACAGACATGCCACGGTTGCACCTGTTGGCTCATTTGGCCTGCTTGGCCAAATATAAGGCTTGCAGTGTCCAAATGGAGTATCTTCACTGGTGTTTTCTCTCTCTCCCATTGAACTGCATGTGGTGTGGCTTTTTCCAGCTTTCTGTCAGCTGGTCTACATGGAAGAGGTTATCAGCTCAGTTCCAGCAGGGTTTCTCAGTGACCTTGCAGCCCAAGTATGTGGAATCTTCAGCAATAGGGTCTTACCATCTATTTCTGGTGGGCAACCAAGGGCCTCGGCAATGGCCTATAATGTTTTGGGGGCATCAGAGACCTCCTTGGCCAACAACTCACTGTAAGGTATCCCATCCCTGGCACTGAAAATTTCCTACTAACAATCTATGGCTCCCGTGTATTCCATTGTCCAGAAGAGTAGGTTTCCATATGATTTATTTATATCCTCTTAGATTTTGATTAACCTCCCTTCATCTTTCCTTTACTCAATTACTCTTTTTAAAAATATTTATTTTATTTATTCGAGATGAGAGAGGGACATAGAGAGAGAATGGGCACACCAGGGTCTCCAGCCACTGCAAACAAACTCCAGACACATGCGACCCCTTGTGAATATGGCTTACATGGGTCCTGGGGAATTTAACCTAGGTCCCAAGCTTTGCAGACAGGTGCCTTAACCACTAACTCATCTCTCCAGCCTGCCCTCGCTATTCTTGATGTATGTCAAGTACTCACTAATTCAACTCAACATAACCTGACGTAGCCTGAATTGCCGAGGGTTGGTCTGTCAAAGCCTGTAAGATTAAAATTGTTTTCCAGGGACACTGCCATCTGTCTGCCTTGGACAGTTGTTATGGGCACAGCTAGGAGGTGACATAGTGTATGTATAATACCAGGCTTCTGTTGGGGATGGAACGAGGTATGCAGAAGGTTCATCTTCCTTGTGAGTTACTACTAATGGTCTATAGTTAGGGGACAACTCGCCTAATGGTGAAGGTTTGTGTCCTTTCTATGAAGGTCACTACTTGGAAGAAAAGTCCAAGTATTTTTTGTTTGTTTTTGGCTATTTCCCTGAGCACTGTAGGAGGAACAGGGGGAAAAACAATATATATTGCTTTGGAGAAGTTAGAAATGTCAAGTAGTGATCTGAACTGCACAGGTTTAGGACAAACTTAGCACTGACTAAGAAGCCATAAAACCTTCTGGAGGGAGCGGTCCGTTCACCAGGCTCACAGAGGGAAGAGTATTCAAAGCCAAGAAACAGCACAAAGGCTTGGCACACTACAAGGCAACTTGCTCACGCAAGCAACACTAGTTTTGGGAAGACATACTAAAGTTTCATCTTTCTAATAGATCAAAATTATGAGGATAGCCAAACATCCCCTTTTGGTCCTAATTTTTGTCTCTTCTGTTGTAAATGTTTCTCATTTTTACAAATTTGAGAGAGGGATGGGGAAGAGAGAGAGAAAGAGAGAGAGAGAGAAACAGAATGGCCACATCAGGGCCTCCAGCCACTGCCAAGGAACTCCAGACGCATGTGCCACCTTGTGCATCTGGCTTATCTGGGTCCTGGGGAATCAAACCCAGGTCCTTTGGCTTTGCAGGCAAGCACCTTAACTGCTAAGTCATCTCTCCAGCCCTGTTTCTTATTTATTTTGGTTTTTCGAGGTAGGGTCTCACTTTAGCTCAGGCTGACCTGGGATTCTCTATGTAGTCTCAGGGTGGCCTCGAACTCATGGTGATCTTCCTACCTCTGCCTCCCAAGTGCTGGGATTAAAGGTGTGTGCCACCACACCTGGCCCTGTTTCTTATTTGTAAAAAATATTCTTTATTTATTTACAAAGAGGACTGGGGAGAGGGAAGGGAAGCACTGGTGCCTCCTGCTGCTGCAGACAAATTGCAGATGAATGCGCCACTTTGTGCATCTGGCTTTACGTGGTGTGGTGGTTTGATTCAGGTGTCCCCATAACCTTAGGTGTTTTGGACACTAGGTCCCCAGCTAATGGCATTTGGAAATTAAAGCCTTCTGGAGGTGGTGTATTGTTGGGGGAGGGGAACTTATGAGTGTTATAGCCAGTTTCCTCTTACCAGTGTTTGGCACACTCCTGTTGCTGTTGTCCATCTGATGTTGGCCAGGAGGTGATGTCCACCCTCTGCTCATGTCATCATTTCCCCCTGCCATCATGGAGCTTCTCCTTGAGCCTGTAAGCCAAAATAAACTTTTCCCCCCACAAGCTGCTCTTGGTCAGGTGTTTTCTGCCAGCAGTGCAAACCTGACTGCAACACATGGCTACTGGGGAATTGAACCCTGGCTGTAGGGCTTTGCAAGCAAGTGCCTTTCACTGCTGATCCCTCTCTCCAGCCTTTGCTTGTGTTTATTATTAAATGTTTATTTGTTAGAGAGGGAACTGGAGAGACAGATCAAGTATGAGCATGCTGGGGCCTCCTGCTCTTACAAAGTCCAGATGCATGCAACACTTTGTGCTTTATGTGGATACTGGGAATTGAACCGGGGCTGTCAGGCTTTGCAAGCAAGTGCCTTCAACCACTGAGCCATCTCTGCAGTCCATGTTGTGCATTTGTTCTATAACCTTGGCGTAGAGAAGATGTTCTGAAATGTAACAGCAAGGCCAGCTTCTGTGTTGTTTTTTTTTTAATTTTTATTTATTTATTTGAGAGTGACAGAGAGAGAAAGAGGCAGAGAGAGAGAGAGAGAGAGAAAGAGAGAGAGAGAGAATGGGCGCGCCAGGGCCTCCAGCCACTGCAAACTGAACTCCAGATGCTTGTGCCCCTTGTGCATCTGATTAACATGGGTCCTGGGGAATCGAGCCTTGAACTGGGGTCCTTAGGCTTCACAGGCAAGCGCTTAACCGCTAAGCCATCTCTCCAGCCCGGCTTCTGTGTTTGGACAGCATGGTGTGATGTACGAGTGGCTGTGGACACCTGGGAGACAATGAACCTCGTGTCTGTTTACTCACAAGTGTGTCCCAGTGTTACAGCAACCCTGAGAAATCCTTGGAAGGTGCTGCAAGCATACCAGAAGTCAAGTTAAAAACTAAGACTCAGACTCTCTAGGGTCTCTCAAGCATCTCCTTGTTTAATCATAAAGTTGTTTTCATTTTCCATTCATCATAAATAATACACTTCATTACTTAGCCATCCTTTTGAAAAAATTTGGTATTTAGCATAAACACTGAACATTAGCCAGAGGTGTATCAGTTTCAAACAGAATAGGGAAGAAAATCCACAAAATTTTTAAACTTAGAAAGAACATGCCATCCCTCGAGAAAACCGATTTTCATATCAACCATTATTAAAAAAAAAATCCAGGTGGAAAATGAGTAAACATAAATATAATTTCATGTATTTCTTTTATAAATACATTTGGACAGAACAAATTCATCAAACATATCTTAACAATGTATAAACATAATAATAATTTTAATCCACATAATTAAATCCCAATATGCATGGTATTTTTTTTGCCTTGCATGGAAAAATATGCTATATCATTTGTGTAAAAAATGTAGCCACAAACATGTCACTGAAGCCACCAAGACTCACCCTGTAAGTTAGATTATTTGAACACAAAACACATTTTTAAAGCAAAAGATAAAACGTTAACATAGCATTTTCAGTTGAATTTTGTCCCATAATCACACCTACTATAGGTGTTAGACACAGAGGTAGATAAGTTGACGGGAAAATCAGTATTCAAAGAAAAAACAGGGGAATGATTTTTTTTTTTTTTTAATGACAGGTTAGGCAGACATTGTCCATTTACTGTAAAATTCAAAGACGCTAGCAGAGAGACACAGAAATTTTTTTATTCTTTCCTTTGAGGTAGGGTTTCACTCTAGCTCAGGCTGACCTGGAATTCACCATGTAGTCTCAGGGTGGCCTTGAACTCGCAGTGATCCTCCTACCTCTGCCTCCTGAGTGCTGAGATAAAAGGCGTGCACACCACACCACATCCAAAGTCCCATCAAAAAACCACTATTTCAGACACGGCCATCTCTGTGACAGTACGGACCACGGCTGGCTCAGCTTTTTCAAGGTCTGGCACTGGCTCTAGAACTCTTGTGACATTTATGAGGTCCGGTTGGCATCACAATGACTCTAACAAGAGATGATAACCTGGCAGTTAACAGTTACGTACATTCACGTTTGTGAGGATGGATAAACTTGGTGGGCTTTGAGGGAATGTCTTCTTCTGTTGTGGGTCCAACTCCACCACTGCCATCAAAACAGCTGCTGAGGCTGCGGGAAAGCTCTGGTAAGAGCCAGGATGCTAATTTCATCTATCAAACCAAGAAAGGAGGTGTTGTGACAGGATGATGTGCATAAGACATTGGGAAGGTATTCCCTTTATTCAATGTATTGCTTTATGCGCCATTTACGTCCAGCTTAAGATATTCCCTTGAAAGCTGATGCCCAGTACTGGACTTGATGTTTTGGTCAGTGAATGGCCTTGTGTTTTTTGTGTCCGATTTTCTTCCCACTTGGCTAGACAGTGTGAATGTGTAACATTTGCATCTGTGACCTTTGTATTTTCATTGATTTATAAGAGCAATGTGACCTTTTTTTTTTTTTTTAAGATGCCATGAGCATTTGTTTGTCAAATCTGTGAAGAAAATTCTCCTGGATAAATTGTCTGATGATTCTTAAGTGTGCTTAATGCAAGGATGTAACAGATGGCTTCTTGCCAAAGGGGGCGATTTGCAAAGTGTTTGGCACATCTGTGTAACAGGAAAAGAATTTGAGGAATGTGAATCCAGTTTCACTGCTGCTGCTCTAGGACTGACTGTTTTGGGGGTTCGCATTTGGCTGTTAGGAGGGTGTGACCAGGTAGGGAAACAGAAACGAAGGATGAAAGAGGAAAAGCATATGGAGATGTAATATAAAAATCCCCAAAACCTAATCCTGTAGTTTGCCTCAATGTACTTCACTTGTAACTCAAGCATCAGGCCCTCTCTTTGAAGCAGCGTATAGTGAATTTAACACATTACACCATCTCTTACAATTGGACTGAAAAATTTCTGGGGAGGGAAGTATCTGGGGGAATGTCTTCAAAACCACGTCAAGGAATGCTTCTGGTTCCATCTATGACCCCTGCTGAGTTGCTAAGGAAGAGGGGTGTCACAGTTATGGAAAACAAAATCACACAGCGAATCAAAATGTGTGGGTAAAACTTTGGAATTGTCACTGTTATCGGAAGGCCATTTTCCTGATGGTGTGACCTCTTTTCAAACATTGCACAAAAGGCGGCAGAGGCGAAGTGTGTTAGCTTTCTGTCCCTTATGATGACTGTCATCTGCATTAGGAAATGAATTTAAGCCCCAAGTACCGTACCACTCCGGCAGTAACGAACAGAATGTGTTTTGGGAGGAACGCTCTGGTTGAATGCATTTTAAGGCACTTAAACAGGTATATTGTATTTTTCTGTAAAAAAATAAAATATGCATCAGAGCCACATTCACAAGTACAAGTCTTCAGAATTGCTTGTGTACACAAGCCTGTACGTGTGCATGTGTATGTATCCATACATATACAGGAAGGCTGCCTCCTTCGTTACACCGTTGGCCTTGTCAGCTTGACTCCCTGGAAGAAATGAAAACACGCTGTTAGAGTTGGACAGGATCCCTGAGCAGGGTGACAACATCAATCGATCCACGATGGTTTATGTTATTAGAAGGAAGAGGAGGCCTGCTGTCTTAGTTTGGATCTGGACTGTGCTCTACATAAAGTTTCCTTTAAAAGGCGATGGAGCGGGGCTGGAGAGATGGTTTAGCGGTTCAGCACCTGCCTGTGAAGCCTAAGGACACCAGTTCAAAGCTCGATTCTCCAGGACCCACGTAAGCCAGATGCACAAGGTGGCGCCTGTATCTGCAGTTTGTTTGCAGTGGCTGGAGGCCCTGATGCACCTATTCTCTCTCTCTCTGCCTCTTTCTCTGTCTGTTACTCTCAAATAAATAAGTATAAATAAAAAAGGTGTGGTACTATTGGAAGGGGGCGGACCCCTTAAGGGGGGGACTGATGGGTGCCTTCAGAAGGCATTATGGGATCTTGGTCTCTTCCTCTTGCTTCTGCTTTCTGCTTCCCAGCTGTGAAGTGAGGGATTTTACTTCATTACACAATCTCGCCATGTTGGGCCTTCTCTATTGGCCTCCAAGCAGCAGAGCTGTCCTTGGACTGAAATTTCTGAGAAAGCGAGTCAACATAAACCTTCCCTCTCTTCCTTTTGTAGTACTGGGGATTACTCTTGCGTCTCATGCATGCTAGGCTAGTGCCCGACCATTGAGCTACAACCTGGCCCTAACTTGCCCAGGCTGGCCCTGAACTTGCCATCCTGCATTAGCCTCCTGAGTAGCCAGGATTTAAGTTCCAGCTTTTGCCATGAGACTCAGCTAATTTTCCTCATTCTTTGTCAAAATTTACATGTAAAAATTTGGAGGGGCAGGGCACATAGACACTGAGAACTCTGTTTTTATCAAAGAGGATGGGTCGTGAAAGAAAGGAAAAGACACTAAATGACTCTTTAGAGGCTCAGTGGCTGGGCTGGAACCTGACAGGGAAGGGGAATCATCAGTAGTTTTTTAGAATATTTTATTTGAGAGAGAGAGAGAGAGAGAATGGGCATGCCAGGACCTCCAGCCATTGCAAATGAACTCCAGATGCATGTACCCCCTTGTGCATCTGGCTTACGTGGGTCCTGGGGAATCGAACCAGGGTCCTTAGGCTTCACAGACACATGCCTTAACCGCTCAGCCATTTCCCCAGCCCTTATTAGTATTTTTTTAAAATCATGGAATTAGTTGCTGTTTTGGAAAGCTAAACTTCTCAGGTAGGACACCGGAGCTCCACTGTGAGTCTTAGAGTGCTATTATATTTCTGTCACTGTGGTGATAGGGAGGAGTTATGAAGGGCTAAAATAGACAGGGTTTCCCAATCTTCAGTCTAGCACCAAGCTACGTACAGGACCTTGCGCAAGCTGCTCAAACCTCTCAGCCCACTGGCTAACTTGAAAAATAGGGATTGTAAATCCTGCTACGAGTGTGGTGGTCAATGAGCTGTGACCTCGATCTCCATTTCCTGACCCAGGCAGAGAGAGGGACGGGCCCTGCACACACATACTCCAGTGGCTGGGACTGTGGCCGTACGGTCACTCAGGACACCAGGGACGTGACGCAGGGTGCTTTACCACTGGGTATCTCTTCTTCTTGCGCATTTCCTGTTAACGGTCACTGTCGCATGTACCGAGCGGGTCAGTGGTGGCGGGAGCAGGCCAGTGGGATGGAGCTGGCCCCATCAGTACTGCTCCGTTCTATGAGTCCTCAGAATCACTGGATCAACTTATTCTGGTAGATAATTTAAGAAACAAAACTCAAAAGACCTAATATGCAATAAGATTTTGGGCTAACTGTAGTGAAATTAATATGGTGTGGGATTCTTTCTTTTTAAATTCTCAAACACTGTTTGCCATACAAAGAAGTTACCATGTTCCTGGGAAAGTAACAATGAGGTTGGCATTCTAGATAAATCCAGATTCCACCACATTAGAAAGGCACAGATAAAAGACTGGTGCAGGGGCTGGAGACATGGCTTAGCGGTTAAGCGCTTGCCTGTGAAGCCTAAGGACCCCAGTTCGAGGCTCGATTCCCCAGGATCTACATTAGCCAGATGCACAAGGGGGCGCACGCATCTGGAGTTTGTTTGCAGTGGCTGGAGGCCCTGGAGCGCCCATTCTCTCTCTCTCTCTGTTGCTCTCAAATAAATAAATAAATAAAAATAAAACAAAAAAATTTAAAAAAAAGACTGGTGCACATATAGGTGGTGTGCATAAGAAAGGGCTGTTTCGATTTTCCTGTTCAAACTGTATGGACCAACCCATCACTGTTATTTTGTAATGATGCACAAGCAAAAGCGCAGTGTCCTAACTGTTCAGACACGGCGAGAGCGCTTCCGTCTAATCTGGATCCGAATACCTTCTAGAGTCTCACCTTCTGCCTCGACACCATCCAAGACTTTATCGTTGGCACCAACACACTTCCCAGAAGGATCTGAGCTGGGTGGTAGATGAGCAAGGGCACCGATATCAGCGAGAGATGCTCGTGGCCTGCAAACACTATCTTCAGCATCGGGATTCCTGTTGAACAAAGAACACAGAAAACTGAGAGACAAATTCAGGATGTCATTAAGTTAAGGACGCGCTCCAGGACGACCAGAACTTTGGATGAGGGCAGTTCTTTATCTCCCTGTGCACATTCACAGAACCTAAACAAGTCAGTCTTAAATGCAACAAATCTATCTTCCTTTCAGTCCATAAAACTTTAAGTTCTAACTAGCACAGAGAAAAGTGAAAGGTGGTCATTGTTTGAGGGTGCCATTAATGCCCCTATAAATTAGCAGCTCATTTGTCAAGGCAGGAGAAAGACTGCAACATAGTTGCTTTGAAAATGCCAGTAATTTAGTTGCAATAGAGTAGCGTAGTTGTTTTAAAAAGATTAGTAAGTAGAAAAAGCCGGGCGTGGTGGCGCACGCCTTTAACCCTAGCACTCGGGAGGCAGAGGTAGGAGGATCGCCGTGAGTTCGAGGCCACCCTGAGACTACATAGTGAATTCTAGGTCAGCCTGAGCCAGAGTGAGACCCTACCTCAAAAACCCAAAAAAAAAAAAAAAGTAAGTAGAGGTTAAAAATACATCTCCTGGGCTGGAGAGATAGTTTGGTGGTTAAGGCACTTGCCTGTGAAGACTAAGGACCCAGGTTCAATTCCCTAGTACCCATGTAAGGCAGATGCACAAGGTGGCGCATGTGTCTGGAGTTTGTTTGCAGTGACTGGAGAGCTGGTGTGCCCATTTCCACTCTATTTCTTTCTGTCTCTCAAATAAATAAACAAATGAATAAATAAATAATAAAAATAAATGTATCTCCTCTTGCTCACTGCTTTTTGTGGAAGCCAGCCTGATAGTATGCAAAAACCCCAAATCTCACTTTTAGCAGTGAAAATAGAGGAAAATAATGTATGGTATATACCCTGGTATAGCAGGAAGATATTTTAGCTAAGTGAAAATGAAAAGCTGGAGGGATACCTTACTCAGTAAGGCGCCCACCTTGCCAACCTAAGGATCTGAATCCAATACCCAAGAACCCATGTAAACAAAGCTGGGTGTGGTAACATGCTTATAATCCTAGCACTGGTGAGGCAGAGACAGGTGGATCCCTGGGATTCACTGGCCAGCTAGTATAGCTTACTTGGTGAGCTTTAGACCAATAAGAGACTCTGACTCAAAAAAAAAAGGAGGGGGGCTGGAGAGATGGCTTAGCGGTTAAGCGCTTGCCTGTGAAGCCTAAGGACCCCGGTTTGAGGCTCGGTTCCCCAGGTCCCATGTTAGCCAGATGCACAAGGGGGCGCACGCGTCTGGAGTTCGTTTGCAGTGGCTGGAAGCCCTGGCGCACCCATTCTCTCTCTCTCCCTCTATCTGTCTTTCTCTCTCTGTCTGTTGCTCTCAAATAAATAAAAAATGAACAAAAATATTAAAAAAAAAAGTGGATGGTAGACTGGAGAGATTGCTTAGTGGTTAAGGCACTTGCCTGCAAAGTCCAAGGACCCAGGTTCAATTCTCCAGTACCCACGTAAGCCAGACGTACAAGGTGGCACATGTGTCTGGAGTTCATTTTCAGTGGTTAGAGGTCCTGACATGCCCATTCTCTCTCTCAAATAAATCAATTAATTAAATAATAAAGCATTCCTTCTTTTAAAAATACTTTTTACTTATTTGACAGAGAGAAAGAGGGAGGGAGCAAGACAGAATGGGCATGCCAGGGCCTCCAGCCACTGCAAATGAACTCCAGACACATTCACCACCTTGTGCATCTGGCTAACATGGGTCCTGAGGAATCGAACCTGGGTCCTTTGGCTTTGCAGGCAAATGCCTTAACTGCTAAGCCATCCCTCCAGCCCCCCCCTTAAAGTGGATGGTGCTTAAGGAATGACACCTGAGGCTGTCCTCTGACCTCCACACAAATGTGCACACATGGCATAAAAGACTAATGAAACTGCCCTCTCTCTTTATCTCTCACATACATTAAAAATTAATTAATTAAAAATTATTATATATGGACATACTTTGTATGTAAATGAGAGAGAGAGAATTGGCACACCACTTCAAATGAACTCCAGATGCATGTGCATCTGGCTTATGTGGGTTCTGGGGAGTCAAACCTGGGTCCCTGGGCTTCACAGGTAAGCACCTTAACCACTAAGCCATCTCTCCAGCCCCATGCCACACATTTAAAGCATGCGCTCTACCTCAAACTTCGCAATCTTTCTTTTGGCCAACGGTCTCAAAACATTTGATCAGAGCTCACACAATCTTGTGAGAGGTGAACTGTAAAATTTGTGCCTTATGAAGGTCCTAATGGAACCCAAATAAACACATACTACTTTGTGGGCCTACCACTCCATTCCCAAAGGGCAGGGTGTGCCTGCTTTTAAGCAGCTGTCACAGAACGCACCCTGTGAGTTTCTATAGCAGAATTCAACATTAACAGTTCACTGTTACTACCCGTTGTTTTAATACGGGGGAGGGGGAGGGGGAGGGGGAGGGGGAGGAGGAGGAGGAGGAGGAGGAGGAGGAGCTGGCTCTAACATCCCTAAGCCAGCCCGCCACACCACCTCCTTCAGCAATTCCCAGCTCCCACGTTGCCTCCAAGCATTTGGAACACATGGGTTCATGGGGGGCCATCTGAGTCAAACCACCACAGACTTGAACATGAGTTTCAGTGAGGGTCTCTAGTGCTGGAAGTTTTCGTAGCTCTTCTCTTCAAATACCCTCCATCACAGGGACTCGGCACATTTCAGTCTTCCGGCTAGCTGTTCTTTCCAGTCCTACCAGCAGAGGTTGTGAGACTGTCCAGGGCAGGAGGGCCCTTCTCTCCTTCTGTTCTGCTTCCTGCCAGCCCTGGCACCCTCATGTGGATACTGACAGCTGGCTCCCCCATAGCTCACGATGTCCTTAAGTGCCACTAAATGCCACCAGCCACACACCCCCTTGGAGGTCTGGGGCCTGCTCCCTAATTTCTTCTCCAAGCATGTAGGTTCTCTTTTTTAAAAAAGCATTTTATTTTTCCTTATTTGAGAGAGAAATAAGCAGGGGAGAGGGCTGGAGAGATGGCGTAGCGGTTAAGCGCTTGCCTGTGAAGCCTAAGGACCCCGGTTCGAGGCTCGGTTCCCCAGGTCCCACGTTAGCCAGATGCACAAGGGGGCGCACGCGTCTGGAGTTCGTATGCAGAGGCTGGAAGCCCTGGCGCGCCCATTCTCTCTCTCTCCCTCTACCTGTCTTTCTCTCTGTGTCTGTTGCTGTCAAATAAATAAATAAATAAATAAAATTTAAAAAAAAAAGAAATAAGCAGGGGAGAGAGAGAGAGAGAGAGAGAGAGAGAGAGAGAGAGAGGGAGAGAATGAATGAATGAATATGAGAATGGGCATGCCAGGGCCTCCAGCCACTGCAAACAAACTCCAGATGCAAGCGCCCCCTTGTGCCTCTGTGCAGCTGGCTTACATGGGTCCTGGGGAATCAAACTTGGGTCCTTTGGCTTTGAAGACAAGTACCTTAACCACTAAGCCATCTCTCCAGCCCTAGGTTCTGAGAACCTCCACTTCCAGTGACTCCTTATCGTTACAGCTCCTGCGTTTCCTCGTGTTCCTTTTGATTTCTCCA